>NC_058059.1:24281541-24609041 GCF_020085105.1 Siniperca chuatsi | reverse complement strand
TTTCCCACTTTGAGCTCGGGGTTTCCAGTCCATACTCCGTGCAGATGTTCATGTACACTATGCCAGCTACTTGGTTATGGCGCTCCATGTATGCTTTCCCTGCCAGCATCTTACACCCTGTAGTTATGTGTTGGATTGTCTCAGGGGCCTCTTTGCACAGCCTACACCTTGGGTCTTATCTGGTGTGGTCGATCTGGACCTCTATTGCTCTGGTGCTCAGGGCCTTCTCCTGTGCAGCCATGATGAGTGCCTCTGTACTGTCATTCAGTCCGGCCTGCTCTAGCCATTGGTAGGATTTCTTGATATCAGCTGACTGATATGAGCTGACTTCTTAGGACTTGCCTTACTCGTTGAAGGTATTTGGCAGTTGCTGTTTTGTCAGAGCTGTAGATCCTGGTGGTATGGATCAGTGAGTCGATGTCCTGCTCGCTCTTAGCGTATAGCTTGATGTCATCCATGTAGAGGAGGTGACTTATGGTGGCCCCATTCCTGAGTCGGTATCCATAGCCAGTCTTGTTGATTATTTGGCTGAGGGGGTTCAGACCTATGCAAAACAGCAGTGGGGACAGAGCATCTCCTTGGTATATGCCACATTTGATGGATACTTGTGCAAGTGGCTTGCCATTGGCCTCAAGGGTGGTTTTCCACAGCCTCATCGAGTTTGCAATGAAGTCTCTTAGAGTCCTGTTGATGTTGTACATCTCCTAGCATTCAGTGAGCCATGTGTGTGGCATTGAGTCATATGCTTTCTTGTAATCAATCCAGGCAGTGCACAAGTTGGTGTGTCGGGTTCTGCAGTCTTGGGTGACTGTTCTGTCAACCAGGAGTTGGTGTTTGGCTCCTCTGGTTCTTTTGCTGATGCCCTTCTGTGCTTTGCTCATGTATTGATCCATGTGTCCACTTATCGCGATGATGCCTGACATGAGCTTCCATGTTGTGGAGAGACAGGTTATTGGCCGATAGTTGGATCAGGATTGTATGCCAAGGCTTGGAGCCTTTGTTTGGCAGTTTCGAGTGCTTCAGGTATGGGCATCTGGTTGTATTTCTTGGGTACTTGCTTTCTCATTGCACCTCTCTCGGCCTCTGTCAGTTAGCTCACTTCTCTCCGTGCCTCCTTGATTTTTGCCTCCAGCCTTCGTTTCCATGGTGGGTACTGTTTCTCATGGCTCCCATTGTTGCTCTTATAGCCAAGCATCTCGAGGATCACTTCTGCTGAGGCGTATATCAGCTCATTGTTTTCAGTGATGGTTCTGGTAGGGATTGCACTCAATAGACTTTCTGATGGTACTTCACTCAGCCGTTGTAATTGGCGTCGGGGTTGCCTTGCATTCATCCATGATCTTATCTTTCAGGTCAGTAGCTGCAGAGGCGGCTCCCCTCTGCCCTGTTGTTCCTGGCTCCCCCTTGCCGTAGCATTTGTGTTGTATCTCGTCAATCTCAAGTTGTGATAGCAGTTGCCGCTTGTTGATGTTGGAACACTGAGCTACTTGTTATCGCATCTTGCCCAACTCTGTCTTGTTCCAGTAACACCTGACGCAGACCTTGTGTGGCCGGGCGACATCTGAGCCGGCATCTCATATATTTCATTGTCACTCATCATCACACTGGATGGACCCACACTGGATGATGGGTCATTTCTCAATGCGTCCTGTGTATATACATACATACATATATACATCCAGATATATATGTATATATATATATATATATATATATATATATATATATATATATATATATATATATATATATATACACACAGTGGTGTGCAAAAGTGTTTGCCCCCTTCCTGATTTCTTATTTTTTTTGCATGCTTGTCACACTTAAATGTTTCAGATCATCAAACAAATTTAAATATTAGTCAAAGATAACACAAGTAAACACAAAATGCAGTTTTTAAATGAAGGTTGTTATTAAGGGAAAACAAAATTCAAACCTTCATGGCCCTGTGTGAAAAAGTGATTGCCCCCTAAACCTAATAACTGGTTGGGCCACCCTTAGCAGCAACAACTGCAATCGTTTGCGATAACTTGCAATGAGTCTTTTACAGCGCTGTGGAGGAATTTTGGCCCACTCATGCCCACTCATCATTGCAGAATTGTTGTAATTCAGCCACATTGGAGGGTTTTCGAGCATGAACTTTTAAGGTCATGCCACAGCATCTCAATAGAATTCAGGTCAGGACTTTGACTAGGACACTCCAAAGTCTTCATTTTGTTCTTCTTCAGCCATTCAGAGGTGGACTTGCTGGTGTGTTTTGGATCATTGTCCTGCTGCAAAACCCAAGTTCGCTTCAGCTTGAGGTCACGAACAGATGGACGGACATTCTCCTTCAGGAGTTTTTGGTAGACAGCAGAATTCATGGTTCCATTTATCACAGCAAGTCTTCCAGGTCCTGAAGTATCAAAATAGCCCCAGACCATCACACTACCACCACCATATTTTACTGTTGGTTTGATGTTCTTTTTCTGAAATGCGGTGTTACTTTTACGCCAGATGTAATGGGACACACACCTTCCAAAATGTTCAACTTTTGTCTCGTCAGTCCACAGAGTATTTTCCCAAAAGTCTTGGGGATCATCAAGATGTTTTCTGGCAAAAATGAGACGAGCCTTAATGTTCTTTTTGCTCAGCAGTGGTTTTTGTCTTGGAACTCTGCCATGCTGGCCATTTTTTCCCAGTCTCTTTCTTATGGTGTAGTCATGAACACTGACCTTAACTGAGGCAAGTGAGGCCTGCAGTTCTTTGGATGTTGTTTTTGAGTCTCTGAATGGCTGAAGAAGAACAAAATGAAGACTTTGGAGTGGCCTAGTGGAGATAAGTTGAGCAAACTGTTTGCGAATGTTTATTCAACATCTGTTGCATAATAGCAGAACCTTATATGGATTCAGATGTGAATTTGATACAGCATTCTAGTGAGGCTGACAGGCTTTGGAGTGGCCTAGTCAAAGTCCCGACCTGACCGAAAACCCTCCAATGTGGCTGAATTACAACAATTCTGCAAAGATGAGTGGACCAAAATTCCTCCACAGCGCTGTAAAAGACGCATTGCAAGTTATCGCAAATGCTTGATTGCAGTTGTTGCTGCTAAGGGTGGCCCAACCAGTTATTAGGTTTATATATATACATACACACTATATATATATATATATATATATATATATATAGTATGTACATACACACACACACATATATATATTTAAAGAAACTTTCTTTAAATATACTGGTAAAAGACTTTGTCTTAATATTGTATTAAAAGTAAAAGTAATGATAGATGACAGATGACAGATAATGAAAACTGGCAAACTCACACTTCTGGGTTATAAGGTGGGATATTTCTTTTCTTTTTCAAAATTCTAATTAATTTTTTAAATTTAAAAAATCTTTCTCTCCACATGTTTATTTGTTGCAACTCATTGACATATGCAAAATGTGAAAAGGGGTAGAGACAGCTTTGTTTTAAGGGGCTGCAATTTAAAAATGTTGGGAACCCCTCACTGTGGCAGTGATCACAAACCAGGATTTTAAATACAGACAAATGGAAATGTGGCTACACCATGGATTATCTTAATCTTATTTTTCGATGTACTGTGGCGCTGTCAGTACTCCTGCATTAACTTGTCCTAAAACGTTTATAAATTGATCTTTCCAGACACAATGTCTTGATATAGAGATACAGTCAGGAGAATATAGTCCTTCTGAGAGACATCTAAGAAATACAGAGGATCCTGGGTGACGTCCGGATTAAAACCCTCCTGGATCAGCTTCACCTTTTGCTGCTTGAAGGTCTCTGTCACATCCAGAGAGGTCTGAAAACACAGGCAGCAATACAAATGAACAATATAACTTTACACTTAAAAATACATACTGAAGGTAATGAATACCTGCATGACTTACCTGTATTCTGAGAAACCATGGCCAAGCATATGCAGGAAGTGTTTTTACTAAATGGTTGTAGAGTTTTGTTCCATTTAATTTGTGATCCTGTTTTAAGACGATAGCAGCCATACCTGCTCGACCTTCATATCCTGCACACACAGATTAGAAAAAGTTACTAAGTCATAATAAATGAACAAGAGCAAACTAACCAGAGTACCTACATTGTCTTGCTTTAATTTGTCTATGATATACGACTATGGAGGCCCTGAGGTGAAACATGCAATAGTGCAACGTGCAAAGTGAAAGGAGCTGCTGGTTCTGGATGTATTTTCCCCCAGTGTAAAAAATACTTGATATAATTATATGATATTATTTTGATATCTCACAGATACTTGAAACAACACCCCCTTACTAATGTAGCCCCTTATATTGACTGTGCTCCATGTGCTGGCATGACGTGTTTTTACATAGTGGCAAGGGTAGGAAAACCCGATTAAATGGTGTGCTGGTAGCATATGAGGCCATAGGTATGGTGCTGAATCTCTATCAGCTGATGATCAAACAGCAGCAGGTGGTGGAGATACGGTAATAAACTTTGTGTGAAAAATATTTTTATTATATCTCTACTATTTACGATACTGTTGGTACACATGATATTATATTCACGTGCCGCACAGTGATGTCAATTCAGATCGGCATAAGGTGGCATGTGACGTTTTGTGTGTCGAATTCAAATAGAGTGGAAACCACGCCCAACCAGCACAACCCGACATCGTGCTGGTCAGGTTTTGGAGCACACCCACTGTTTATCGCAGGGCTGTTTTTGGACTGAACGCCCACTTATAGCGATCCTAAACTTCAGCTGTAGCTAATATGAAGTTTCAGCAGTCTGAATTAGACAAATAAATTGGGTATCTTCCAAAGTTACAGTATTTTTAGAATAAAACTTCCTCTTGTGTTTCCTTACTGAGTTGCAGCGGAGGGATAGATCCTGATTGTCACATGTAGGATCCTGATGGGACAAAACACCAGCAAAAACCTACAAGAGACTACCAGGACAAAAATACTCACTTGATTTGTCTAATTCAGACAGCTGGAGCTCATTAGCTTCATATAAGCTACAGCTGAATTAGAAAAATTAGAATTAGAAAAATGTTTTCTTTTACTTCCAGAACCAAAATAACTTCTCCTACGTCACAACTTTATACCAAATGAACAGTCAAAAGTCAAAACACATTCACAAATAAGACACTGTTGTTTTGCACCACAGGGCCACTGTAGACTACGCAGTATTATAAATCACAGTGTAACACTTCTACAGGCCTGGTATGGTGACTCCGTAGACGTTGGCCTCCTGGATAAAATCAAGAAGACCCAAAGCCTCTGACACCTCTGTGGTGGAAACATTCTCTCCTTTCCACCTGTAGGACACAAGGTCAGATGCAGTTAAACCAGTAATAACTGATTTTCTTGGCCACTTGGAAGCAGCAGAACCAAGTTGTGAGCACAACATTGACATATCATCATTTTAAATTGGTTAAGTTGGTGAACTTGTTAACAGTTGCTTATTTACACATCCAGCAGTTACGGAGCAAAATTTCACTCATTTGGAGTCGTGTTTCTGGCCACCTAATTTAAGTCCAGTATTCACTCTTTTAGCTCTGTTTCCTGAGGGAAATATCTGGCTCTTTAGCTGCTAAATGATTCACTATGTTCACCAGCTAGTCTCTAACGGTGTATGTCTGCTGTTTTGGTGCAGGTAGTGTACAGAGGTTTTTAGAGATTTTTCTCTGAAAACAGCTGCCTGCTGCGACCGAAAACAACACTATGAGAGCAGTGAGAGTGAAACAAGACAGTAAAACTGTGGGGTCAGGCAGCTAAATAATGAGCTGGCACTCATTATAAAGCTCCGTAAAGCCAAGGGGAGCTGCAGATTCAGGTGACAATTCTCTGTAGGTTCATACCAGCGACCCCTTTCAAATTGTCATCATTATTAATAATTCAAGTAATGCAGCATGTTGTATAAACATACAACTATCGTCAAAAATCTATATTTGCTTTTTAATTACAATGAAAATATCTTCAGTTCTTATATAATAACCATTATAACAACAGCAATGTGTCTTTGCAATAATCACATTTTGTACCAACAGTTTCACAAATACATGATTTGGGCATAGCTCTTCATATCATCTACAGTGGAATACATGAGTGCCATTTTCCCTCATCATGCTACATATGTGCTATATGATATTATATATGACACATAAATGAGACAGATTATAAAAATGGAATGAGCAATAAACAAAGCCAGAGGCAGAGAGAGACTGTCTGACCCACGGAGGAAGTCAGGAGCTACTCACTGATACTGTAGCAACTTTTAAAGTGATTAGTTGCTGATTTAGGCGGGCAGACACAAGAGTTGTATGCTTTTTTACTTTTCTCTTTCATTCTTGTTCAGTCTGGTCAATTTCAGTGAATTCATTCTGCAGTTCCAAGTTTTATCACATTTTTGCTTCAACAAAGTTGGTCCAACCATCATGTGACATATGTGATGGGAGGTGTCTTTGTGGTTCTTTTATTGGGGCAAGTCCTTGATAAAGTTCACCTGGCATGCTTCTCATTTGTCTTATTGTTAATGTCTTCTCGCTCCTCAGGTGAACCGAAAATGGTTCTGATCCACCATCATTACGGATGTTTCATTTTCCTTTTATCAGCTCAGAGAGCAAGATTCGATTCAGATTCACAAGGTCCTGTTTCGATTTCCGATTCAATATCGATTCATGCTTAATATCACGTTGTTATGTATCAACTTTTATACAAACTCTTTCCCCAAGTATTCCAGTATTGCACCCTTGGTGTGCCTTCCAATACGCGGCCGGAGAAAGCTTCTCCTGGAGCAGAGCAACTGGTGGCTGTGGTCTCGCTGCAGCGCGGGGGAAACTGGCTACATCCCAGCCTCATACATCGAAAAAATATGGGTAAACACCACTTTCTGACCTTTTTTTTCTCTTTTTAGCTACATAGCTAATGTCAATCTGCTCGTCATAGAAACAAAACCCACGCGCAGCGTTTTTGTCTCTCATTGCACAAGCGCTTCTCTCCAGCGTTTCTCTGGCAGAAAAAAACCCTGCTAGACTATATGGACACAAGCCCTAACAGGATTAATGCTTCATGCTTGATGAAAGGATGGAAAAATTATGCAATTATTGTTGCACTTATTTGTCATTCATTTGTCCTTTAAGTCCTATAACCACAGGCTCCTGCTCAGGTAGAACATGAAAAAAAAAACACACAAAAAACAAAACACACTTCCTCCCAAGAGCAGAAGGTGTGAAAAACAAAATGGTGAAGGTGTTGGCGTTTTACACAGGCAGACTGACAGCTGTTACAAGATGGTTGTGTCATGGTTTAGCCACATCTCTCCTCCTATCCTTGTGTGCTCTGTTGTAGCTCCCCTCCCTGTGTTCCTTGTCAGTCCTCTGTCTCTCTGTGTGTGTACTGGCCTGGGCGGGGCGCTCTGGTTTTCCCTCCTGCTGCTGATCACCGGCACACCTGATGTTCATCACGCAATCAAGCCTCACAGTATATCTACCCGGCTCTACCATTCAACCAGCGCACCATTGCGGTAATTTCGCTACGGCCTAAATCCTGATCCAGTTAAGTTTCCAGTTACTCGTTTTGCTTCTGTTTGACCTTGTCTGTCTCTGCTCCAGATTGACTCCCTGCCGGTGATCCCAGCCACCGTGGTCTACCTGATCTCTGCAGTCTCCAGTCAAGCTGCCTTCCCTTCTCTGCCTGCCACGCTACCCGAGCCATTTCCAGAAACACTCTCTTCACTGCCTCCGCCTCTGAGCCCTGCCGGTCCACCCACGGGCCGCATCGGAAAGTTCTCCCACCGGCTCCAGTGGACTACACCTGCGTCGCCCGCTCTGAAGGAGCATTAATCTACCAGTGATCTTTTGTAGTACTTAAAATAAAGACTGTGTGAACTAACGATCCAGTTCTCCCTCTCGCTGTGTCCTGCTTTTGTGTTCCTTAGATCGTGTAAACCTAACAGGCTGGGTGTGTGGAAATTTAATTTCCTCCATTCAATGGTTTGTGTGTTACAGCTGTTAGTATTAACATGGTTTTTTATTTTTTCAAACTGGTATTTAACCATTTTAACCATCATTTTTAAGCTGTTTATCATTCAAAGTTACTCATTGTCATTTAAATGATTTATTACTCAAATACCTTGAATCATTGTATTTTGAATTATTCATATATTTTACTATTTGACTTTACATTTCTTTCAGTTAACACCATGTATCTTTACATTTATCCTTGCTGTACTCCTAATTTTATTGAAGTTTTAACTTTGAGCTGGAACTTTAAGGGATTTACACAAGGTGTTAGGAAAATACCCTGCTGTACATTCCCCCATCTGTTTCCATTCAGCTTTAATCCTTTAAATATTTAAAGGGTTGACTTTAATAAATGGTACTTTTTTAATGTTATGCATTTGTGCCAACCAGCCCCATCACAGGGTTGGTTGGTACATGTTATGGGGTTAGTTGGCACAACAAAATGCTATAGTTACAAAAAAATGAAGCAAACAATAGAAACAATTTCAACATTAATTCAAACAACAACCAAAAAACATGATCATTTAATAGAATATCTGCCCATTTTTAAAACCAAACATTTTTAAGCAAGTCATCAGTAGGAATGTATAATTACTTTATCCATTGACCATTCTGAAATAATAATTAACAATATAAACATTGTCTTTAATCTTTCAAAATTGTTTTAATCTCTCAAAATACCAGAATGAAATATACATTAATAGTTACAAGTTCATGAAGAAGAAAACTATCTTTAAAACATTTTTGATTTGAGAAAAATATTTAAACCTAACACTAATGAAGCTAATAAAAAAACATTACAATGTAGTTTGTACAACGCACATTGTCCCTGTAATACAGTAGGTCTACTGTTATTTCTCCTTGTCTCTCCCTTGCAGTTTCTGTGTTTTTGTATGTGTGTGTGCGTAAACCTATGCGCATGTGGATCAGTGTGTGTGATTGATCTCAATCTGACTCTAAGTCACCGGAGTCACAGTTCTGGCAGTGGCACTGGGAGTGGAGCCAGGGAGTGCACAACTCCAGAACGCCCACTTTTTACACACTGAATCCAGAATTCCCTTTGTTGGAGAAGGGATCGACATACACAAGGCAGTATTCCTCCTCTGACTCTAAAGATGACTCACACCTCCTTTTTTTAGCAAAAGGGGCTTTGAGCTTTGGGTGGTTTCTTGCTCCTTTCCGATGTTTTTTTGTGGCTTTTTTTGAAGAGCCTCTTTTTTGCATTTTCTTTCTCCTCCTCCAGATCTTTCTTCACGGGTGTGTCTGTCAGAATGGCCATTTTCCTTTTTCTCCTGACAGCACCTCTCACCTTCCTAGGCTCAGCTTTGGGGAAATGCCTCAGCTCCTCAGAGGAAACCCTCACAGTGCTGCTGGGTCCAGGCACCGCATTGTCCAGGTTAGGATGGAGCTGTGGCACAGGTACAGGATTGTCTAGGTTGGGGTGGAACTGTGGCACAGGCACAGCATTGCCCAGGTTGGGGTGGAGCTATGGCACAGCATTGTCCAGGTTGGGGTGCAGCACAGGGGTTGGGTTTGCCTGGTCTGTAACGTAGGATGGGGCGAAATCCTTGTCATAAAAGATGTCCCTGTTAAAAGGGAACACCCCCATTGCTCTGAACCCTGCCTGAATGTTTGCCTGGGTTGCAGCTGCTGGATATGCTATGGCAACAATCCCAGGCACATCATAGATGGACATGGTTTTGCCCGGGTATGTCAGCTTCCACACATAGCACGCTGCAGCTGATGGGAGCAGTGCATGGGGAGGGAGAGCATCACTGTGCTGTATGTCCTTGGCATAGTTAAGGCCACTGACTGACAGATGTGACTCGTGGTTGTCGAGGAGAAGGAAGCATGGCCTCTGCATTGAACACTTTGTAGATGCCACAAAGTGTTTTAGAAATTCAAGAAAGTGTTCCTCCTTCATCCTGCCTGATGGGTTGGCCCACCTCGCTCCACAGAGGTGAGGGACCCGATTTGTTTGAAGTCCCGTCTGGTGACAACTCTATTTGGTCTGTGGACTGAGGTCACCCCGGTTTCGTCCATATTCCAGATGTCACTGGGTTGAAATTTGTGCCTCCGCATGACAAGGTCAAGGTTGTTAAAAAAACAACTTACATTTTCTTTGTTAAAACTCGATGCATGAGCAAGGCTAGTGGTCTCTGGCTTGCGGACGGACAAGGACGGGTGCAAAAAGGCAGTGAACCAGTCGGGGCTGGCTTGCTGAAGTTCTGACCATTTTAAGGGGACTTGAATATTGTGGTCAGTGGCAAGCCAGCTTTCTTACTTCTCCCGGAGACAGGCCATAATAAATATCTGCAGATTTCTGTATGTATTCAACCAGTTCCCCTTCCATCTCAACTGAGAACAGTTGCCTGTTTTTTCTGTAACCAACAGGGAGGTGCTGGTTACCCTCAATTTGACCAGGGGTCATTTTGTTGCAGAATCTTGTCAGTGTCCGAAAGGGGATAACACAATCTTTAGCAGTGCTGTGTATAGTTTTAATTCTGCAGTTTCACTTGCTGCACTGCTGCAAATATGATGTCTGCTGTGGTCCTCCCTCTCTCAGACTTACTTACAAAAGGTTCACACCGTTGTGACACCTACAAGAATATTTTTAATGTTTAAAAATATTTCTAAATAAAAAGGATCTTATTTAGAACTACATTTTCAAATTTCAAAACATTTCAGTAAAAGAAAATGTGATCAAAATCACTAGCTAAGCCAGCTTACAACCAGTTGCAAATATGCTAGTAAATATGAAATTTGATTAGCCTTTTTTTCAGAAATACAATTTAAGATCATGAAATGTGATTCAATTCCTCAATTCCTGAGGGGCCCCAGTGTTGCTGACCACACTGTCTGACACACTGTGCTGCAGAGGCATGTGCTGTGGTCTGCCAGACAGGTAGTCAACAATCCAGGACACGAGGGGGGCATCCACCTGCATCCCTGCCAGCTTCTCACCCAGCAGGGCTGGCCGGATGGTGTTGAAAGCACTGGAGAAGTCAAAAAACATGATCCTCACCGTGCTTGCTGGCTTGTCCAGATGGGTGTGGATGCGGTTCAGCAGGAAGATGATGGCATCCTCAACTCCCAGCCGGGGCTGGTAGGCAAACTGAAGGGGGTCTAGGAGGGGTCTGACCATGGGCCGCAGCTGTTCCAGCACCAGTCTCTCCAGCGTCTTCATTATGTGGGAGGTCAGTGCCACCGGTCTGTAGTCCTTGGAGCCACTGGGACGTGGCGTCTTCGGCACAGGATGTCTTCTACAGAACAGGGACCCTTTGAAGACTCAGGCTCAGGTTGAAGACATGTTGAATGACTCCACATAGCTGGGGGGCACAGGCTTTGAGAACCCCGGGGAAAACGCCATCGGGGCCTGCAGCCTTGTTTGGGTGTAGTTTCATCAGCTGTCCTCTCACCTGGTCAGTAGTCAGGCACACAGCAGAGGTTACAGTCGGGGGATGGGGGGAGTCATCAGTTAAGAGAGGGCCGTTAGCCTGAGAGCCAGTTGAGGGGGGAGTAGAACTCTCCCAGGAAGTTGGAGGAGGGGGGAGAAGTGGACACAGAGGAGTCTTAGGGCCGACAGCAGCTGAGTTAGAGGGGAGATGAGCAGGAGCCGGTGTGTCGAATCTGTTAAAGAACAGATTAAGTTTGTTGGCCCTGTCCAAGCTGCCTTAAACTCCTCTGCTGCCAGTGATGCTCTTCATGCTGCTCCAGACCTCTCTCATGTTCTGCTGGAGTTTCCACTCCAGCTTCCTCCTGTACTTCTCCTTGGCCTCCCTGATCTTCACCTTCAGGTCAGCCTGGATTGCCCTCACCTCCTCCCTATTACCATCAGTAAAGGCCCTCCTCTTGGCATTCAGGATGTCTTTGATGTCCTGTGTTACCCACGGTTTGTTATTTGACAATGGACCATCTTAGTTGGGACATTGCAGTCCACACAGAAGTTAATGTAGCCAGTGATGCACTCAGTAAGCCTGTCAATGTCCTCTCCATGAGGCTCACAGAGTGCATCCCAGTTTGTCACCTCAAAACATTCCTGCAGTGTCTCATAGGCCTCCTCTGACCATCTCCTCACTGTCCTTGTGGTCGCAGGCTGCCTTTTAACCAGAGGACATAGCAGGGTTTGAGGTAAACCAGGTTGTGGTCTGACCTACCCAGGGGGGGAGGTGGGAAGCACTGTATGCATCCTTAACTTTAGTATACAGCAGGTCCAGTGTCCTCTCCTCTCTAGTAGGACAACTCACATAGTGGGTGAAATTAGTCAGTGTTGTTGAAACACTGACATGGTTGTCAGTCACCAGAGATTAATATGAGTGCACTCAGGTGTGTGGAGCTGTGCTATGGCGATGTGAATGGCGTTGCCCGCCGATGCCGGGTTAGCAGAGGGGGGCATGTAAACAGCCACATCAATGACATGTGAAAATTCACGTGGCAGATAATATGGCTGTAGTCCCACAGCTAACAGTTCAATGTCCGGGCTACAGATACTCTGCTTGATAGTAACATGACCAGGGTTACACCATCTGTCGTTAACTAGCACAGCAAGCCCGCCGCCTTTCCGGTTACCGCTCCCGGTGTGATCCCTGTCGGCCCAAACAGTCTGAAAGGCTAAAACATTTAGGTTACTAAATTAATTCAAATAATGGCTCATTTGCATTGGATAGGTTCATGTCTGTCTTAAAACAATGCTCACACACCGATATGTACTGTACATTTACAGCACTGTTGGTCCCTTCAGTTGTTCCTCCTTTCCACACTGGTCAGGTTTGTTGTGCATGTGTGAACAGCTACTTTTAAAAAACAACATGCAGAAACTAATATTTGATGTTCTGTTTGGTTATGTGGGATGACATCAATAAAAAGTAGTCTTACAGCACTGGCAGTGATAACTGTGTGACCTTATTACTATTAGGACAGTATGTCATATTATATGTTCAAATGAGTCCAAGGGAACAAGGGAGAGCAGTTAAAGATGCAACTGAGGGAAACAAGGAGACAACAAAGACAAATGAGATGCACCCGTAGTGTTAACATGTGATTTGTATTAGGATATCTCTAGAAACTTGTGTTAATGCAGGTGTAAATCCACACAAACAGCAGTGCTGACTAAAACTGAAACATATCTGTTCTGTCAAACGTGCATGACACAGACGACAGAAAAACACAGCTGAAACATGTCAGGTGTAGACAGCGTGTTGGATGTTGACTGATCTCAGTTAACATTGGTAAAGGGTTTCTATTCTATGTGACACCAACAAAATATTTCAATTGTATATCCTCATTCTCAACAAACTTAACAACTGAAACACAAATATCTTAGCATGGTTGCGTTAGCACAGTTTTAATTATACCAACAGTAAAGGTACCTGAAGGTGTCTCCGATACGGTCACGGAAGTAAAGAAAGTCCCTCTGATCGTGGAGCAAGAGGTCTCCAGTGTTGAAATAGATGTCCCCAGCTTTGAACACATCCCTGAGCAGCTTCTTCTCAGACTGGACCTTGTTCCCAGCGTAGCCCAGGAACTGGTTCATAGCTGTCAGAGGAGCTACCAGGATCCCTGCCTCTCCTGTGCACAGAAACAGGATGCATATTTAGTGGACACATGAGCTCGTCCTCTGTACATACAGCTCTGTTCTACAGACTGAATGACTTTTATGTTAAAGAACTTGTGGCATGTGATTCAAATACCTATTTTGGCTCGCATGCATCTTCCAGAGTCTGTTCGGACTGGCTCATATGTTTGTGGATCATATGTCAGGAGCTCAAACGGCATAGAAAGCTGAAAAAGAAGGAATGACAATATTGTGACTTGATGATCCACTGCTTTAGCAGTTCCTGTCTGACTAAGTGACTGATGAGTGCGCATGCGCCAGCCTGCATGCTGCCTGTTGCCGTAGCTGTGTCTCGTTGTCTTACTTTTTCCAACTTTTAGCTTTCCTATTTCTTTTTCGCCGTGGAACTTCTTCTCCTGCTACTTGGTCAGGGCACAGCTGCAGATCAGCTGTCTGGCCGCATTGTTTACACCAGGGAACAGCTGATTGCGATGAAGCCGAGCGGCATAGCGCCCAGGACAACCGATGTCCCCACTGAGATCTGGAGGAGGACACACCGAGGATGCAGAGGTGGAACGAAGCGGCGAGGAAAGAGAGAGGGGTGCAGACAAAAGAGACTTAAGAACAAGAGATTTAAGCCGTGTCTGCCTTCTCTCATCGTAGGCACTGTGAGATCGCTGGCGAATAAAATGGACGAGCTAACGGCGTTAGCCCGGAGTCAGATGGAGTTCCGTGAGTGTAGTTTGATGTGCTTCTCAGAGACATGGCTACACCAGGATATCCTCGACCATAACGTTTCCATCGACGGCTTTCAGACTGTTCGGACCGACAGGGATCACACCGGGAGTGGTAACCGGAAAGGCGGTGGGCTTACTGTTCTAGTTAACAACAGATGGTGTAACCCTGGTCATGCTACTATCAAGCAGAGTATCTGTAGTCCGGACTGTTAGCTGTGGGACTCCGGCCATATTATCTGCCACGTGAATTCTCACATGCCATTGTTGTGGCTGTTTACATCCCCCCCTCTGATAACCCGGCATAGCACAACTACAGACTCAACACCCGAGTGCACTCATATTAATCTCGGGTAACTGACAACCATGTCAGTGTTTCAACAACACTGACTAATTTCTCCCAGTATGTGAATTGTCCTACTAGAGAGGAGAGGACACTGGACCCGCTGTGATGCTAACGTTAAGGAAGCATACAGCTCCCTCCCCTCCCCCCTGGGTAGGTCAGACCGCAACCTGGTTTACCTCAAACCCTGTTATGTGCCTCTGGTTAAAAGGCAGCCTGTGACCACAAGGACAGTGAGGAGATGGTCAGAGGAGGCCTATGAGACACTGCAGGAATGTTTTGAGTTGACAAACTGGGATGTACTCTGTGAGCCTCATGGAGAGGACATTGACGGGCTCACTGAGTGCATCACTGGCTACATTAACGTCTGTGTGGACTGCAATGTCCCAACTAAGATGGTCCATTGTTATCCAAATAACAAACCGTGGTTAACAAAGGACATCAAAGACATCCTGAATGCCAAGAGGAGGGCCTTTACTGATGGTAATAGGGAGGAGGTGGGGGCTATCCAGGCTGACCTGAAGGTGAAGATCAGGGAGGCCAAGGAGAAGAACAGGAGGAAGCTGGAGCGGAAACTCCAGCAGAACAACATGAGAGAGGTCTGGAGCGGCATGAAGAGCATCACTGGCAGCAGAGGAGTTTAAGGCAGCTTGGACAGGGCCAACAAACTTAATCTGTTCTTTAACAGATTCGACACACCGGCTCCTGCTCATCCCCCCTCTAACTCAGCTGCTGTCGGCCCTAAGACTCCTCTGTGTCCACTGCTCCCCCCTCCCACATCTTCCTGGGAGAGTTCTACTCCCCCCTCAACTGGCTCTCAGGCTAACGGCCCTATTCACACTACTAATGACTCTCCCCCTCCCCCGACTGTAACCTCTGCTGTGTGCCTGACTACTGACCAGGTGAGAGGACAGCTAATGAAACTCCACTCAAACAAGGCTGCAGGCCCCAATGGCGTTTGCCCCGGGGTGCTAAAAGCCTGTGCCCCCCAGCTATGTGGAGTCCTTCAACATGTTTTCAACCTGAGCCTGAGTCTTCAAAGGGTCCCTGTTCTGTGGAAGACATCTTGCCTCGTTCCCTGTGCAGAAGACGCTGCATCCCAGTGGCTCCAAGGACTACAGACTGGTGGCACTGACCTCCCACATAATGAAGACACTGGAGAGACTGGTGCTGGAACAGCTGCGGCCCATGGTCAGACCCCTCCTAGACCCCCTTCAGTTTGCCTACCAGCGCCGGCTGGGAGTTGAGGATGCCATCATCTTTCTGCTGAACCGCATCCACACCCATCTAGACAAGCCAGCAAGCACGGTAAGGATCATGTTTTTTTGACTTCTCCAGTGCTTTCAACACTATCCGGCCAGCCCTGCTGGGTGAGAAGCTGGCAGCGATGCAGGTGGAGGCCCCCCTCATGTCCTGGATTGTGGACTACCTGTCTGGCAGACCACAGCATGTGCGCCTGCAGCACTGTGTGTCAGACAGCGTGGTCAGCAACACTGGGGCCCCTCAGGGGACTGTCCTCTCTCCCTTCCTCTTCACCATCTACACCACAGACTTCAGCTACCACACAGAGTCCTGCCACCTTCAGAAGTTTTCTGATGACTCTGCTGTGGTGGGATGTATCAGCGGTGGTGATGAGACTGAGTACAGGGCTGTGGTGGGGAACTTTGTCTCATGGTGTGAGCAGAACCATCTGCAGCTTAATGCGACAAAGTCTAAGGAGCTGGTTGTGGATCTACGAAGGGCCAAGGCACCAGTGACCCCGGTTTCCATCCAGGGGTCAGTGTGGACATTGTAGAGGATTAAGTACCTGGGAGTACACATGGACAATAAACTGGACTGGGCTAAGAACACTCAAGCTCTGTACAGGAAGGGCCTATTTTCTGAGGAGACTGAGGTCCTTCAACATCTGCCAGACAATGCTGAGGATGTTTTATGAGTCTGTGGTGGCCAGTGCTATCCTGTATGCTGTTGCATGCTGGGCCAGCAGGCTGAGGGTAGCGGATGCTAACAGACTCAACAAACTGATCTGTAAGGCCAGTGACATTGTGGGGGTGGAGCTGGACTCTCTGGCGGTGGTGTCAGAGAGGAGGATGCTGGCCAAACTACATGCCATCTTGGACAGTGTCTCCCACCCACTCTATGACGTGCTGGTCAAGCAAAGGAGTACCTTCAGCGGAAGACTCATCCCCCCAAAAAGTACCACAGAGCGCCACAGGAAGTAATTCCTGCCTGTGCCCATCAAACTCTTTAACTCCTCCCTCTAAGGTAGTCTATATGACCCTAGGTCATTAAACTGGACATTGATCATTACATCTCTGCAATACTTGACATAATTGTGCAATATTCTGTGTAATACTCTGGTGCAATATTTTAGTTTAAAATTCCCTATTTATTGATATTACTCATACCTCTATTACTGCTGTGCAATATCCTCCGTCTCATTATAACCTTAATAAGCTACACTTAACTTGACAGTTCATGCACTATTACTTTATACCGTATTATTATCATCAACCGGTAAACCTACTTGGTACTTCACACTTATTTTATTTTATACTTATACCCACTTGGTACTTAATTTATTTTCTGACCTGTATTATAGTGTATTATATTTTTTGCTAGTACTTCTATTCCTGTGTGCACTGATGTAAAGGCGAGCTGCTGTAACAAAAGAGTTTCCCCTCGGGGTTCAATAAAGTATTTCTGATTCTGATTCTAATAGGTTATGTTACCAGGGATGGTTTTCAGTAATTAAAAACACTAGATCATTGTTAATTACCATACAGTCAGTAATTTATTTATATACTATATATTTCATCTTACTACATCCATATTTATTAAACTGTACAGTACACTGCTGCCATTGTATATGCTTTATACATTTGAGATATTTATCACTCTCAAATTAGAAAATATTTGTACTTGCTTTTTATAATGTTCCCCTATAATGTTACTTTAGCTTATCTATGTTGCCATTATGCTTATTGTTACGATCAATGTAAATTTTACATTTATTGTTGCTTATTGTACATTGTCATATTTGCCTTTGCACATTTTTTACATTTGCTCCCTTTAAATACCTAATTTTGCATGTACTGCAGATGGTGACAAAGCACACAAAAGATCAGAGAATATTGGACTTAGATGCATCACGTAGCCACAAACACCACTCCAAATGAATGTGGATATGTCAGTATTGAGTTCTGCCCCAAAGTGGCCAAAAACAAAATTATTAATGCAGCTTTAAAGAAATACTACATTTTTGCATTTGTGGTTGTTGTAAAGTCAACTTCAATTATTATTATTTTTTCAAGTAATATTGATTTTTCTTGTTTGGCAGCAGGACTAGCCTTTGCTTCAAAGCCGTCTTCAACTTAAATTATATTCCTTAGAATTTTTAGACTTTAAACTGGATATTTTTGAGTCACAATTTTCCACACTAATAACATTCTCTGAGTTATAGATGTCAGAGATTTTAAATGGATCTTGATAGTCCTGCCCTATTCAGATGGAAACACCCAACACCTGTGTACTTTCTGAGCACATCAGACACTGAGGAGAGCTTGACTACTTGCACTCACCAAAGGCTACTATTATGTTCACTGAAGAGATATTTGTTGATAAAACACAGAAAGTTTGTCAGAGGTTAGAAATATGTCATCCAGGAATAAACATCTTTCAGAAGATTATGCTTAAATCACTACTAAAAGACATGCTGGATCAACAGAAGGAGTTTTATGAAGGCAAGAATCAAACTTGAGTATCTTAATAAAATTAGTGATGGTTTCTGCAAATGTGAGAACTGATAGCCTTGTAAGAAAAAGCCAAATCCTGAAAACCAGTTTGGACTGGTCTCAATATAAACAATGAAAAAATGGAAAAGCTACTCTCGAGTTCAGCTACTGTTTAAGAATTTGTCAACAGCTTGGGCCTGGACTACCTTGTAAACCAGACCAGAAGAAACAACGTTATTATTGTGGGTCTGAAAACAGTTCAGAAACATGGACTGGCAGAGAACACAAAGTCCAGGAGCTCCTACAAAGAGAACTTAAGTTGGATCCCAAAACCAAGGCCGTTTGTAGTCACTGTTCAAATTCAAAGACAAGCAACTGATACATCTATCTACAGGGAATAAATGTCACTCAAATATCAATCAATCGCTTTGTAGTAATATGTTTTAACTGTATAATTTAGTGGCTTAACAATATGAATAACATCACATCTAATATGCATAAACCCATTATCCAATTATGTTTAGGCTCTTAGTTCTAATACAGAAGGTTTAAGATTTTGTGTCAAACTGACATGGGGCCAATCAATATCATCTTTTATAAAGCATCAGGGCTATGTAGATGCCAAAGTAGAAAAAGTTATCTATTGATGCCCAAATAACTTTTGGATGGAATTATAATATTTTTAGCAAGGCATGTAGGTAATGGATCTTTTGTAATCATAACAAAACACTATTTCAAATGGCTTTATTATCTTCAACTGAGGTCTTCCAAATTGTAGTTCCTAGTATGGGTCAAGTTCCAATGCAGAGTGTGGCGAGGTCCAGGTCCAGAAGAAACAACTAAATGTTTTATTTCTTACCTTGTTGAAATAGCTCGCCCTCCCAATCGGTCCGACCTCATCTGTGTAGTTGAGGAAGCCGATGCTGGCCTCAGTCAACCCATAACCCTCTCTGATCTTGATCCTACCAAAGCGTTTGACAAACTCCTTCCAAACATCTGACCTGAGACCACTTCCTGCTGCGAGCCGAACACTGTGAGCTTTCTCCTCTGGAACCTGGAGGCAGGATAAGACTTGGATTAAAAAAGCAGCAGTTAACTTTTTAAAGGAACAGTCCTACCTTTTTGGAAATATGCTTATGTACTGGCTAGTCCAGAGTCAGTTGAGAAGATTTATATCACATGCATCTCTGTGTGTCCTGTACAGAGATGGGTCTGGGACGTGTTTAGCTTAGCTTGCACAAAGACTGGAAGCAGTACACTGCTTGTAAAAGTGAAAAATGTCTGATATTCCTAGGTGTGGTGCAGACAATACCAAGGCACCAATGCTTGTTTCACCACTTGAAGCGTACTATTTCCAAATGTTGTGTCAATAGATCAATGTTTTGGACAGTTTTTCAACTTTGGATGCTAAACTATGTTATAATCTAATGCTCAAAAGTAACACATGTTGGGATAAGAAGAGAGAACAGTAATTGTCAAATATGGCAAGTACAACTAGAAAGAGATTTCCACCTGGTACTACCCATTAAGGTCGAGAATAGGCTACTCTTGTGATGAGGAACGTTTTATGTGCCATTGATAGTATGTCAGCATGAGGTAATAACATCAACAAAGTAGTATCTTAATGAATGTCATTCCACAATCAGGTCTCAATCACATAATTTCACAGTGCATTTCATGAAATACCAGGAAAAATGCAAACGCGTAATGGACATTATCAAAAAGGCTGCTGATATGGTATAGGGGAGCCCCAGGGCCCCAGGGCCCCAGGGCCCCGGGTTTACTGCATGTCAGTTGGTTTTGCAATTTGATTAATTGCAATGTGTTAGGGAATTTGCACCACTAAAGTACAATATCAATTAAGGCAGGTACTGCATTGTTACCTAATTTTGGTCCCGTTTTGCAGAGGTACCCTGAGTCGAAATGTTGTGTTTTATTATTTCAGTTTATATTTAGTTATAAAGTTCTATTTATTAAAATTGCCACAAACTAACAAGCTGATGTTGTAGTGCTTTGGCTACTCTTGAAAGGCTGCAATCATTTCTACAAACCACCCGATGTCACCTGGACATATTTTTTTTGGCACAAATAGGAAGAAAGATTCATAAGGCTACATCCACCGATCACTAATATTCATGGTCCTCTGAGAATTAATCTTTTTGATGACTCCCAGACCTTAACTCTAGTTGCCACCATCAGAACAGAATTTCTAGTTGTACACAAGAAACATCTAAATCTGAAGAGCAGATTCCATGATATTTACTGAGCACCCATTTAGCCCCTCTATTGATAATACTCAAAAAATAGATTTGTAGCAGTCATGTAGGCATGGGTGTGCTGGTGCCACCCAGAATGACGGCTGGCACACCCAGATTGACAAGGAGGGTGGGTGAGCACACATCAAACTACACATGAAATGAAATGACTGCACAATGGCTTCAGCTCATTTCAATCACTGTGCCCAACGACGGCAGGTCCGATAGGTGCTTGGGGAAGCACAAATAAATAGCCTCCAATCTCTCTCTCTCTCTCTACCTGGAATGCAGGGTAGGTTATGCATCTCATGCAAAAGAGTTTATTTTGAGCATACCTAACAAAATGGTGGTTTAGCTCCATCACTTTGTGCTTCAGCTGTTGGCACATCCAGTTTCTCTGAGGCACAGCCAAAGTTTTAGTTCTGGCTACTTTACGTATTTGTACCATCCAATATGATAATATCATTATCTTTGTGTGTAATGAATACTGCAGCCTGTAGGGGCCGCTACAGTGTCATTAAACTTCTAGTCAAATGTTAGAATTTAGGATGAAGAAAATGACTTGTGTTTTAAATGTTGTCAGTCTTACCGTGGGATGGTTGACCAGGTATCGACAGAGCTCTCCTATGTACTGCACCACAGTCACATTGTATTTCACACAGTCTTTCCAAAATTGACTGGCAGAAAACTTCTTTTTTAACACACATGTTGCACCTGTGATCCAAAGAAGATAGAGAGAAAATGGCAAGGCAAACAGTAAGTCGTGTAAGACAATATACTGCTAAAATTCAGCTTTTTGATACATACTACATGTCTAACACTGTCAATACAAATTATTTATAGCTGAAGCTGTAGTGAGAAATTTCCTGCTTTGTTTCAGTCTTTTCTCCTGGTATGTGAGGAAGTGAGAATTCCTTATAGGCCTATAAAAAGGATATCCGTCGTCATGATTGTTCCCTCCAGCGTTTGCCTTCGACATTATAAAGTACTGAAAAAAAATGGCAAATCTTACAGCAAGTGTGTGTGGTTGTCAGGATTATATACTGCCACAGTCTTCAAGCTTTGCTTACTGTGTAGGAAAACACAGCTAAGTGAAGTTCCAACCAATTAAATAATTATAAAAGGAAGCAATCCTAGAAGCTGCAGGGACAAAATCTTAACTTTGTTTTTGCACTGTCTCATAGTTAGGCCTGGTACTGCAAATGGCACATTGGTAATAATGAACCCATCGTCTGGGGGTGGGGTATGATTTTCAAATGTTAAAGTAACAGCTGTGAGAAACTATTGATATTTTGCAGTTATAATCCTTAAAGGAACTGTATAGTTAAACATTTTGGAAAACACACTAATTTTCTTTCTTTCCAAGAGTGAGATGAGAAAATTGATCCCACTCACATGACTGTGTGAGTGGGATCTGGAGGGAGCTGGAGTCAGGACATGCTTAGCCTATCTTAACATTTAGACTGGAAGCAGGGGGAAACAGCTAGCCTGGTTCTGTCCAATGTGTACACAAATAGAATTCTAAAAACAACAGTTTGTGGCTTTAGGGGGTTACATGCTGGAACAATTTGTTGGCAAACACCAGCCAGGTACAGTGACTTTTGGCCGGGAGTTTTGTCGTTACTGTAAAGTTGTCAGGCAAGCAGCGCTAAGTTCTGGCCAAACACATAAATTGTTGTTTCTGAAGAGTTCTTTCTTACTGGAAATTATATATTGGGAGATTATTTGGAAATTGCAGATATGTGAAGATTAGATTAGATTCAACTTTATTGTCATTACACATGTACAAGTACAAGGCAACGAAATGTAGTTTAGGTCTAACCAGAAGTGCAATAAGCTAGTGCAGGATATAAAGTGAGTGCATAAATGCAGGATAGAGCAGTATTATGAAAATATTTTACAAGTGGTAGTATTGACATTATATACAGATGGCATTACTATAGAAGTATGTACTATAGAACAGAAGTATACTGATGGATATGTACAATAATGAAATGGACTGGGCAGAACAGTAGTGCAATGAATATAAAGTAGTGCAATTTATGGAAATTGTTAACAGTGCAGTAGATGAGTTATTGCAGTATTCAGTACATAGTACTGGAGTGCAAATGATGTAGTATATGTATAAATAAATAGTCCGGTAGTGCAAATGAACATGTGGTACACGTAGCAAAAACAATATCAATATAGCAGCATTTAAGTTAAGGTATATGAGGGGACAGTGGAATCAGCGGGAGGCAGAGTTCAGTAGGAAGACGGCTCTGGGAAAAAAGTTGTTTCTCACTCTGCTTGTCCGGAGGCACCAGAAGTGCCTGCCGGAAGGCAGGTGAGAAAACAGTCTCTGGGCGAGGTGAGAGGAGTCCTTAAGAATGCTGCGGGCTTGACGCAGACAGCGTTTCCTCTGGATGTCCTCAATGGCTGGAAGTGGAGTCCCTGTGATGCGCCGAGCAGTTTTCACCACCTGCTCCAGTGCCTTGCGCTCTGCAGCAGAACAGTTCCCATACCAGACTGTGACACAGTTGGTTAGGATGCTCTCTACTGTGCAGCGATAGAAGTTCACCAGGATAGCTGAGGACAGTTGGTTCTTCTTCAGTGTCCTCAGGAAGAAGAGGCGCTGGTGAGCCTTCTTGACCAGGCAGGAGGTGTTGGTGGTCCAGGATAGGTTCTCCGAAATATGGGTCCCCAGGAACTTGAAGCTGGAGACATTTGGAGCCATCCCGTTAATGTGGATGGGGTGATGTGTGCCTCCTCTCTCCTTCCTGAAGTCCACAATGAACTCCTTTGTCTTGGAGGTGTTAAGGAGCAAGTTATTGTCTGAGCACCATGTGGCCAGGTGCTGGACCTCCTCCCTATAGGCAGTCTCATCGTTGTTGCTGATGAGACCAATCACCGTAGTATCGTCTGCAAACTTGATGATGGCATTAGATCCATGTGCAGGCCTGCAGTTGAGTGTGAAGAGGGAGTAGAGGAAGGGGCTCTGCACACAGCCCTGTGGTACGCCAGTGTTGAGTGTGATGGTGGTGGAACAGTTGTAGTCTGACCTAAGAAGCTGAGGTCTGTTTGTCAGGAAGTCCATAATCCAATTGCAAATGGAGGTGTTAATGCCCAGGTTTCCAAGTTTGGTGATTAACTTGGAAGGGATGACAGTGTTGAATGCAAAGCTGAAGTCAACAAACAGCATTCGTGCATAAGTGTTCTTATTGTCTTAAGTGTGTGAGTACAGAGTGCAGTGCCATGGAGACTGCATCCTCTGTGCTCCTATTGCTGCAGTAGGCAAACTGGTATGGGTCCAGTGTGGATGGGAGGAAGTCCTTTAGGTGTGCCAGGACCAGCTGCTCAAAGCACTTCATAACAATGGGTGTGAGTGCTACCAGGCAGTAGTCGTTCAAATAAAGCACTAACATAGAAAGAAAAGATTAGAAAGTAACTTTAAAGCTTCCGCTTCACATTTCTGTGTTTCTGACCACATGGGTTCATGCTCGTGCATGCGAGACATACGGAGGCAGAACAAAGAAACATACACACATTCCTTCTGGCGTGAACCCAGACCTGCGCGTGCACATGCACACGCACACTCACACCTTTGTTCTGTAGTTGAGAATTTAGAGTTAGTCTTCACATTGTGTATTCTTGATTTGTTTTTTGTTTTTTTTTAAATAAATGCATGTGTATAATTATGCTGGTTTCTTTAATGTTGCACAAGAGTGAGTAATTTTCCAGCCTCTATGTTGAACACCTTATCCTATAACCTACTAGCTATCAATGGTAATTTTGGTTAATTATTAATTTAATTATTAATCTGAGTTGCAAATTGATAGTTTAGTGTATGTTATGAGTCTCAATCAATTAATTGGCTATTATTTCTCTTTAAAGAGTGGTGCCCCCAGGACTTTATATATTAAAGTTTATTATTTATCATTATCTTTGATAATCTTGATTATTAATTGATTGCACCTACACAAGTGGGTGTCCCGCCATAAACATTGTAAATCCCAACATTAGTTACTTGTGAAATGCATTGTAAAAATTTATTTCATGGCAATTTTCAATAAATATAGGGTGATTAGTCCCTCTGCTTTGCTTGGCCTGCTTGCTGCTCTGTTTTCTGTCTATAGGCGGAACGCGACGCAGTGCGCCTGGTGGACACTGGGGGTAAGCGAATGCCCTTGAAAAATGCACTCCAAAGGCTGAGTTTAAACAGTTCTACATCGATTTACGTACAGCTGTTCTTACCGAGGTGTATGCATCCTCCAATCCCTAACAAGGAAGCAGACATGTGGTAAAGAGGAAGAGTGATGTAGATGATGTCATCAGATGTGGCTCCACACATTTGAAAGAAGGCCATACTCATAATGGCTTTCAGATGACCGACACGGGCTGCCTTGGAGAGACCTGGAAGAGAATGGCACCAGTTACTGCAGAAATAGTCCACATGTTGTATATGTCAAAGCATAGTTAAAGTTCCGTCTGCTTGCCGTGTCTATGACATTTTAACCTCAAAATTTTATTAATTTTATTTATTCAATGGACGTGACCTGTAATATTTAAGTTTAGAAGTTGCTTTGAGGATATTAAGCATTAGATGTCTTGTAATTTTCTCCAGCTTAACGAGGACATGAATGAGATTTGTTTTTTGCTGGACTATATTATACTATTTCATTTAGGTTTATTTTTTAGTTTGTCATTTTATCTGGTTTACCGCCTACTGTATACATCTATTACTGTCTTTCATGTTCTTTGTTTAAGCACTTTGTAAGAAATGTGCCGTACAACTTTAAATATATATATTTAAATTTTTTTTATTATTCCTACCAAGTTTTGTATCACATAATCAACATAACATTATTAGGTCCCTTTAGTGGCTTTTCTGGAGCTTTCCTTATCTGCTCAGAAATTTTTTTGTATTTATTTTTTTTTATTTAAAAATTTATAATTCCATGACAACTGGGAAAACTCATCTGCTGAGTTTGTCCATGCGATTGAAATCTCCAGCTAGTAAAAGGACCTTGTGGTGAGGTTGTTTTGTCAACTTCTGTTTCCAAGGTCAAGATTGAAGTTTGACGCTAAGCTATGAAGCCAACATGGACAAAGTCCTTGTGCTCATGGAAAAAAAATGGACATTTCATACTAAAGATAATAGTAATGAAAACCTGTTTACACATGGATTTCTTTTAAACAATATATAACATGTAATTTTCAGTTACTTTTCAAAGTTATTTTTTTGCATGATCCAGGTTTATTGAGGGAGCTGGAAATTACTCCACAAATTCTCATGTGAGGTTGAAGCCTGTGCTTAAAATATTCTCATGTCTGTGTGTGCATGGAGGACCGCTGTGCAGTCGATATACATTGGTCTGGTTTTTAATAACATTTTTTACTTTGAAAAGGTCCAGTGTGTAACATTTAGGAGGAGCTATTGGCAGAAATGGAATATAATATTCACAAGTATGTTTTCATCAGTGTATAACTGCCTGAAAATAAGAATCGTTGTTTTTATTACCTTAAAATAAGCCCTTTACATCTACAGAGGGAGCGGGTCCCCTTCCACGGAGGTCGCCATGTTGCACCGCCATGTTACTACAGTAGCCCAGAACGGACAAACCAATCACTGGTTTTAGATAGGGCCTTTTACGTTTTTCGTGAGTTTCACGGCCACCATAGTTTCTCCTACACCCTTGAAACAGGAGGATGAACCGAGCAAAATTCCAATGGTTGCAAACTGCAATTTCAACGCTAGATGCCACTAAATCGTACATACTGGACGTGTAACAAACCAGTGTGCCTGGATTTTGGTACAGATTCCTCTGCCTGACACTATTATTACTACCTGTGTGCATCAGGAGCTCCTGCTTTGTGTTTGATTGTCAGAGCCAAGTAGCGCTTCCTCCATTGTTTTTTATAATTCCAATAATGTCTTTACTACAGTAGTTTATATGTGATTTTCTTTGTGTGCAAGGTGGCTGGCCAACTGTAGGTTATGTAATAACTGAAGAATACAATGCTCATGCAGTACCTGTGGTGCCTGAAGTAAAAATGTAGAGAAAGTTTGACATGAAGTCAACTTTAGGAAGGTCACTTAAGGTTTCTCCAGACATGTGTTCCACCTTATCTAGTAAACTGCTTAAATCCTTGGAGGGTGATGTGTGATCCACCACCCACACAGCCACGTTGTCCCTCTTCAGATCAGGCAGCACCTCCTCCACCAAACACACCAAATCTGGATAAACAGACACAATGGGTTATCTCACCGCTGCTTCATCAGACAGAGCCAATGCCAGTAAACAAACATGTACAAAGACCTGTTCATTCCACTCTATGGTAATTTTAGAGGCTTTGTGGTGTTGTATCAGACTGAATTATACTCTACGGTGTTCCTGTTATTTTGTCCTCCTTTACACACAGATGTGATTTTGTGTGCGAGGTTGCAGTCAAGACAACACCGTCCATGATCATTTACAGACCATGACACTGAAAGAATTTTGGTAAAAAGTAAATATAATCCTATCCTTCTGATTCAGGGCTGCATACAATTCAAATACATGGGTGTGTTTATTGATGGGAGAAGTCATGGCATGGTACTTTGCTCTATACCTGTCAACTATCAGTATGACTGATAGCATTTCATATGTTAGGAAACTTCCATCAGCAGGACCCAACTTGAAAAATGTTAATTTTACTGTACAATAAAGGACAGATAGTAATATTATAACAGCTGCAATCTCCAGATAACCCATTTCACTCATTGTAATTCAGAAGTGAAAACTGGTGCAACTTATGTTATATTGGAGAACTTTAGAGATAAAAGCTCCTGCAGTATTGGGCAAGGTTAAGCAGATAATTGTAATATTTACATAAAACGAGTTAAGTCCAAAAATTAAGGGGTTCACATAAGTTCTCAAGTTTAACCCTCATTTTCTCAGCTATAGTCTGATGGACATACTTTAAATGTTGATTTGGTGTTGAGCTGTAAAATTGTTAATGGGAACTGTTAACTGTTATAGCAAAATGGGGAAAAAAAACTTTCACATCAACCTCCCAGTTGTATTGACTCAAGAGATATTGGGAATTTCTGAGCTACAATATCTCCCACATGGTAAAAAGAACTACAGAAGTCTCAACAAAGCCACCATTGTTGGCAGTTACATCTAAATTGGGTTGCAACTAAATTGCTTGACCAACAGTCTTGACCTCAAAGATATTTTATCTACAATGATATAACAAATAGAAAAGCAACAAATCTACACATTTACAGTGTCCCAGTGTAGTACTAGTACTGTACTTTAGTACTAGTTGCTTTTCCAATTAATATTTTACAAAACCTTTGTTCAGCTTAAAAAAGATGACTGTTATAGATTAAACTATCCAAAAGTATATAAATGAGTTCCATTAGCTCCACCTCGACCTGCCACAACATTACATACATACATAAACACACTATTGCAAAAATAACAATAACTCATAATATATATATAACAGCCTGAGTAGGGGGGCAGCAAGTACTTTTACTGTTGATACCTTTAGTGCATATTGCTGATAATATTTCTGTGCTTTTACTCAAGTAAAATTTTGAATGTAGTACTTCATCCTCCACTGCCATATTCACACTTCAATCCACATTATATCCTACATTGCTCCATATTTCATATCCCATGTTCTACATCCACTTTTAATTACTTACTTATTTACATTCTACCACTTATTGCATTGTATATACTTCTGCTTTTTTGTTATTTCTTATTTGTTTTGTCTAAATGTGCTCTTTGAAATGTTCCTGTTTAAAAAAAAAAGTTTGGATAGTTTTCTCTTTTTTAATACCTTTGCACTCTGCACAGTCTATGGAGATAGTAAGTGACTGTCACTGCACACTGCTCAGTGTATGATTATGTATGTGACAAATACATTTTTTGAATCTTTGAGTTAAAATGAGCTAAATAAACTTAATTTCAGTTTATCTGATGTGACCAGAAGAAGCCCAGCAAAAGGGGTAATTGCCTTGGAATAAGTTAAAATAATGAGAGGTTTTCTCTTCCCATTCTGCTGACACGATATGAATGCAACAGTAAGTAAAAACTTTCAATAAGAAGGAAACTGTCCCGAACAGTGCGCTGCTCAAATTCTCGGAACCCTAACTTAGGGCGGTGAAAAGGGCCCCAAAAAGTCTTTGTCTGGGTATCTTAATGTGTGTTTAAATTGCAGCCAATGGGAGTGGCTATAGAAAACATTATTTTAAATGCTGCAAAAAGGTTCTGTGGTCCGACTCGAGCTTCGTAAATCAAAGCACCGTGAGCATTAATGACAGTTAAACTAATTTCCCAAACTGCGTAAAAAACGTGAGAGAAAACATGCAGTAGGCTACCTGCGCCAACAACAAGTGTCTTGGCCCCACAACTCTGAAAGCAGTGAAGCAGAGATTTGGTTTTAATGTTGACGTTGAGAAAGGCGACTTCACAGCCCAGTTTACACAGTCCCAGCCACACACAAATAAAGTCTGATTCGTTGAACATCAACAGAGCAACAATGTCTCCTTGTTTCAAAGAGCCATCCGTTCTGAACGCGTTCGCAAACTGATTACTTCTCCTGTCCACTTCCTGGTATGTCAGAGTCTGGTTTTCGAAGATAACGAAGGGTTTGTTCGGGTTATTCCTCGCCTGGTAGAGAAAACAGTCGAGGTATGTGATGATCCCTTGCTGCATACGAGCCTGCAATGTCTTTCTGTACCTCCGAAGTTTCAAGTAATAAATCAGATCCACCCAGAAGTAGCGATAGGTCACGCTTTGGTAGAGAAGAAGAGCCAGTAGTGCTGCTATAACGCTGGTAAACACCAGAGTTATCATCTTTACGTAAAATCACCACACCTCACTTCAAGACTGCTCCACAACTTAAATAACAGGCTGCAATTGCGCATGCCTTTAGGAAACCTGCAGTCAAGCTGATAGCCCACTCATTATGCAATTTCACAGCAGCACAGTGACAGCCAATGAGCTATGAGAAAGGAGATGACCAGTTTGTGGACTTAACAGGGCCGCCACAAACTATTTTGTGGCCCTTAAGATTGAGTGAATGCCCCTTACCCCTTTCACTTTGATTGCCTGTCCTGACTGACCTGTCCACAAAACCTGCTTTTATCCACTGGCACAGTAAACCTTGTTGCTGTGTCTGCATTTGAGTCCCTACTTACTTCACTGAGCCATTATATTTACATCTACCCACAGTTGTGAAAAAGATAGGACACCCCATGAAAACCTTTGTCTTTTTCAACATATTTAAACATATGGACATTTGATCTTCATTTTAACTATATTGAGAGATGGAGGTAATATAACTAAACTAATAAAACAGAAAAAAATATTTGAAAAGTGATTTGTAAACGTTTTTGACTGCCCGCATGCCTTAAGAATCTCTTACAGTCGCGTTATGATAACCTTAATTGGTTTATATGACGATATGTCAAGCTTGGCACTGTTAATTAGCCTAATAAGGTTGTAGGAGTTGTTTCGATTTAATGAACGCTAACCATCTTCTTTATGCTAAGATAATATTAGCAAGGCTAATACTGTAATAACCACAACATAATTAAACAATTTGCTTTTGGATTTGTTTTGGAGCATTAGACTAATTCATGAGACAATTGTGTAGACATTTAACCTAGCTAGTTAGTTCGTCCTATGCTTTCCCCACTTCGGGCAACTGTGTGCTCGCCTGTGCGCTCAAGTTGAGTTGCAGAGCAGCCAAATAAGAAGGGAGGAGATGCAGTAGTGGTCAACCAACATGAAAAATTATTTCAACCATAAACCCTGTGAGAAGCGCTGTAGAATTTATATTAGAAAAAGGGAGCTGCCCTCAAGGGAAAAGCACACCATACAACCAGGAGCCGCAAAATGGCTGGAGTTATTGGCTCTATCTTTGTTGAAAGTAGAACAATGAAGCTCTTACACAGTAAGCCTCTGGTGATTGTAGAGTTTTAGATTTCACACACACAACTAAGAAGAGGGCAAGTCTGTCACCATGTCTCTTGCAGCATTACGGAAGTTAGCTGAACACTTAATTTAAATTATGCTTTAAATGACACTTTGAGAGACAGGCTTGTGTGTGGTTTACAGAAGAAATATATAAATAATTATAATATAAATAATAAAATATAAATAAATACTCACAGAAAGCGACCTGACTCTTGAGAAAGCCATAAATATCAGTGTAACAATGGAAATTACATCAAAGCAAGCCCAGCAGCTGAATGCAACAGGGCGAGTGCACAAAATTAGCAGTGGGAAACAAAGTTCAGGCCCATGTTTCCGGACATCTTGCATCTGCATGTTGGTATAAAGATATTGACCGTCATAATTGTAGAAAAAAGGAAGTGTTGAGCAGGCGTGCAGAAATAAAAAGAGCACAAAGTTTAAAAGGCAAAAAACAAAATCAACACTGAAAAACACAAAAAGAAGTTGAGCTGTGTTCACACAGTTAAGCAGGTTAGCAGAAGTACTGAATCTTCAAGGGGGGAGAACTGCCTGCTACACTCCTAGAAATAAAGGTGCTAACTAGAACCATATAGGGTTCTTCAGCTTGTCCCCATAGGAGAACTCTTTTTGGTTTCTGGTAGAACCATTATAACAGTTCCAACTGGAACCCTTTTAGGGGGTTCTACTTACAACTATCTGTGAAAGGTTCAACCCAGAACCCCCTATCTGAGGTTCTACAGAGAATCCTATGGTGTAATAGTTCCACCTAGAACTCTCTCTACAGGTCCTATCCAGAACCTTTCCACCTTCTGTGGTGGAAAGGTTCTGGATAAGTGTGCTAAGAAGAACCCACCTGGGGGTTCTACCAAGGACAGGTAACAGGCCTTTCTCAACACAGGGAACAAAAACTTTAAAACACAGTGGTAAAAATACAGCTTGAGTCAAAAGATGTAACAGCCACCTCACTAATGGTTAAAACTATAAACCAGCACAAACATGACAATTAGGCTACCGACATAAACTACCATGTTCTGAACAGGCACATTACAAACACTAACAAAAAGTAACATTTGCATTTTGGAACATGAAACATCTAACTTAACAAACTACTCAGTCCAGCACTAGACATGATGGGAAATGTAGGCCGTCACATAGATAATTGAGGGTAAGGATCTTTTAACACCCACGCTTTCAACAATCCTTGAAGAACTCTTTCTTCTAAAAAGGGTTCTTTGCATTGAATGGGTTCTTAATGGAATCCTTATGTCCTAACTGAATGCGAGCGTCCAACTATCATGTCACATCGTGTAACATCAGACACTCTCTGTCAACACTGAGGGGCAAATTCACAAAGAATGAATTGCGGCCGCTGATAGCACCATGAATTGCGCATCATTTGCAACCGCTATCTGCGCCATCTCAAGGTACGATTCACAAAAGAAATTGTGCTAATGTTATTACAACTCAAACACGGCCATAAAGTTTTGCAGCTGAGTGCAATTTGCCATTCTTTTGCGTCTGTTAAATGTTCATCTGCAATTCTCTAAGTGGTCCCAGTAATATTTGTTCTTAAGGTGTACTGAAGTAACATCACATGACAAAATGTTACAAATGCAGTTGCAAAAACAATAGCCTACTTTCCACTTTATTTATATAGTGCCAATTCATAACAGAAGTTATCTCATTGCACTTTTCCTATAGAGCAGGTCTAGACCGTACTCTTAATAATATTATTTACAGAGATCAAACAAACCCACCATGAGCAAGCACTTGGCAACAGTGGCAAGAAAAAAACTTCCTTTAAGAGGCAGATATACAAATATACACACATACATATAAAGTATATATACATACTGTATATACACATACATATAAAGTATATATACATACTGTATATACACACATATATACATATATACATATATGTTTGTCCACCACCACGATGTCTGGTTGGTTCGCCATTACCATTCTGTCAGTCTGAATCTGGAAGACCCACAGGATCTTGGCTCGGTCATTCTCTACCACCTTTGGAGGTGTTTCCCACTTTGACCTCAGGGTTTCCAGTCCATAGACTGGACGTGCAGATGTTCCTGTACATTATGCTTGGTTATGGCGCTCCATGTATGCTTTCCCTGCCAGCATCTTACACCCTGCAGTTATGTGCTGGATTGTCTCAGGGGCCTCTTTGCACAGCCTACACCTTGGGTCTTGTCTGGTGTGGTCGATCTGGGCCTCTATTGCTCTGGTGCTGAGGGCCTGCTCCTGTGCAGCCATGATGAGTGCCTCTGTGCTGTCCTTCAGTCCAGCCCGCTCTAGCCATTGGTAGGATTTCTTGATATCAGCCACTTCAGTTTTGTTCCGGTGGTACATCCCATATAGGGGTTTGTCCTCCCATGATAGTCCCTCCTCCAGCACCTCTTCCTCTGTTTCCCATTGCCTGAGACATTCACTGAGCACGTCATCTGTTGGGGCCTTATCTTTGATGTACTTGTGGATCTTGGATGTTTCATCCTGGATAGTGGCTCTCACACTCACTAGTCCACGGCCGCCTTCCTTACGGCTAGCGTACAGTCTCAGGGTGCTGGATTTGGGATGGAACCCTCCATGCATGGTGAGGAGCTTTCGTGTCTTAACATCTGTGGTCTGTATCTCTTCCTTTGGCCACCTTATTATTCCCGCAGGGTATCTGATCACTGGCAGGGCGTAGCTATTTATTTCCTGGGCCTTGTTCTTGTTCTTGATTTCTTAGGACTTGCCTTACTTGTTCGAGGCAGTTGCTGTTTTCCTTGTTACCTCTTTGAGGTTGCTATTTGCCTGTGGTATTCCAAGGTACTTGTAACTATCCTCTGCTATTGTTCCTTCTGGGAGTGAGACCCCCTTCTGTGTGGACTACCTTCCCTCTCTTTGTCACCATTCGACTGCACTTCTCAAGCCCGAATGACATCCCAATGTCAGAGCTGTAGATCCTGGTGGTGTGGATCAGTGAGTCAATGTCCCGCTCGCTCTTAGCATATAGCTTGATGTCATCCATGTAGAGGAGGTGACTGATGGTGGCCCTATTCCTGAGTCTTGTTGATTATTTGGCTGAGGGGGTTCAGACCTATGCAGAACAGCAGTGGGGACAGATCGTCTCCTTGGTATATGCCACATTTGATGGATACTTGGGCTTGCCATTGACATTGGTTTTCCACATCCTCATCGAGTTTGCAATGAAGTCTCATTTGTGCTGCGAGGTGCTCGTGGAGAGCAGTGAGCTTCTTTAGCCAGTAGGTGCGGATCCTGTCAGTTTTTCCATACCTGGCCAAGGCTTGGAGCCTTTGTTTGGCAGTTTTGTACCTCTTGGTACAAAACTGGACAACCAAGCCTATGTCAGTTGGCTCACTTCTCTCTGTGCATTCTTGATTTTAGCCTCCAGCCTTCGTTTCCATGGTGGAGGTCGAGGATCACTGCTGCTGAGGTGTATATCAGCTCATTGGTTTCAGTGAAGGTTGTGGTAGCACTCAATGCTGCATTCACATTTTGATGGTACTTCACTTAGCCGTTGTAATTGGCGTCTGGGTTGCCTTGCATTCATTCTCGCCATCATCTTATCTTTCAGGTCAGTCGCTGTCTCAATTATAAGCACAACAAACATATAAAACAATTTTGTTTTGCATGTTTGTTTTCATATCTGGCATTAAACAGATACCTGCCAACATTCCTGTTCTTCCAGGCTCTCTTTAAACATACATGTAACTCTACATGCTTTTCAATGCATGAACATAAGTTCATTGTCCAGTTTATTATGTCCACCTCAATAAATATAATGCAGTCTAATACAACAGTCCAGTGGTTGTAATTAAAATTACAGTGTTCAGTTTTTGTTGCCACTGTTTTTTGAGAGATGTTGATTAGACTGTATGGTTACTTTAGAGAATGTAGTTTGTGCTACTCTTCAATTAAATTTTATTTGTAATTCATAACAAAAGTTCTCATTGCACTTATCCTATAGAGCAGGTCTAGACCATATAATATTTACACACACACAAATTTTAATAGTAATAATGTAATAGTAGTGGAAATATTAATAAAGTACTAATAATGCTAACAAAACCAATAACAACAACAACAACAACTGTAGTAGCAGCTGTGGAGCAGGAACACGAGGGCAGCAGGTGGCCCACAACCACAGATCCAGTCTCTGCAGCTCCGGAGGTAAAATACCTGCTGAAAGCGACAGGAGGAGAGAGACGAGAAAGCACAAAACTATGGGAGAGAGAAGATGTCGACTTGCAATAATGGGATAAAAATGCATACAGATGGAGATGGAGAGGAGGAGAGAGGAGCCCAGTGCATCATGGGAAATCTCCCGGCAGTCTAGGCCTATAGAAGCATAACTACGGGATGGTTGAGGATTCACCCAAGCCAGCCCTAACTATAATCTTTATCAAAGAGGAAAGTCTTAAGCCTACTCATAAATGTGGAGATGGTGTCTGCCTCCCAAACCCACATTGGGATGTGATTCCATAGGAGAGGAGCTTGATAGCTGAAGGCTTTGGCTCCCATTCTAATTTCGGAGACTCCAGGAACCATAAGTAACCCTGCATTCTGGGAGCGCAGTGTTCTAGTTGGGTAATATGAGCTCTTTAAGATACGATGGTGCCAGAACATTAAGAGCTTTGTAGGTGAGGAGAAGAATTTTAAATTCTCTTCTGGATTTTACAGGCAGCCAGTACAGAGAAGCTAAGATTGGAGAAATACGATCTATTTTCCTAGTTCTTGTCAGTTCACATGCCGCAGCATTCTGGATCAACTGGAGAGTCTTAAGGGACTTATTTGGGCAGCCTGATAATAAGAAATTGCAAAAATCCAGCCTAGAAGTAACAGATGCATGGACCAGTTTTTCGGCATTATTTTGAGACATGATGTGCCTGATTTTTGCAATGCTGTGTGGGTGAAAAAAGGCAGTCCTTGAAGTTTGTTTCATGTGGGATTTAAAGGATAAATCCTGATCAAAGATAACTCAGAGGTTCCTTACAGTGGTGCTAGAGGCCAGGGCAATGCCATCTAGAGTAACTATATCTTTAGACATGTCTCGGAGTTGTTTGGGGCCAAGTACAATAACGTGAGTATCATTCGCATAACAATGAAAGTTTATGGAGTGTTTCCTAATAATATTGCCTAGAGGAAGCATATATAAGGTGAATAGAATCGGTCTAAGCACAGAGCCTTGTGGAACTCCGTGACTAACTTTTGCATGCATGGAGGGTTCACCATTAACATGTACAAACAGAGATCGATCTGATAGGATTTAAACCAGTTTAGTACAGTTCCTTTAATGCCAATTGAATGTTCCAGTCTCTGTAATAGGATGTGAAGGTCAATGGTGTCGAAAGCAGCACTAAGATCTAACAAGACAAGTACAGAGACAAGTCCATTGTCCAATGCAATTAGAACGTCATTTGTAATTTTCACCAGCGCCATCTGTGCTATGATTCACTCTAAGTCCTGACTGAAAATCCTCAAATAAACTATTGCTATTTAGAGAGTCACTGATTGGTTATTGCTTTCACAAGGATCTTAGAGAGAAAGGGAAGGCTAGATATAGGTCTATAGTTGGCTAAAACCCCTGGATCAGGAGTAGGCTTAATTGCAGCTGTTTTAAGATTCTCTCTCTGAATTTTGTCTCTAATAAATTAAATTTTATCATTGAAACTCATGACGTCGTTACTATTGAGGGCTAAAGGAATACATGTCTCAATAGAGCTGTGATTCTCTGTCAACCTGGCTACAGTGCTGAAAAGAAACCTGGGGTTGTTTTTATTTTCCTCTACCAATGAGGAGTAGTAGTCTTTTCTGGCATTACAGAGGGCTTTCCTACATGTTTTAGGACTATCTTGCCAGATTAAGCAAGATTCTTTCAGGTTGTTGGAACACCATTTCCTTTCATGTTTTCGCGATGTTTGCGGGTTATAACATGGATCTAACCTTCTTTGTTTTATTATCTTCTTTTTTAGAGGGCCGATAGAATCAATGTCCTTCACAGTGAGGCTGCAGCATTAACAAGCTAGTCAATCTGGGAGGGGCTGAAATTAGCATAGGGAGGAGTCCTTTGTTATATTGAGACATAGCACCGAATTAAATGGAGATGGGATCGCTATCCTTAAATTTAGCTACAGCACTATCACAAAGACATCTAATGTAGAAGTTTTTGCCTAATGGCGTGTAGTCCAGTAATAGGAGTTCAAATATTAATAAATAATGGTCCGATAAAGAAAGATTCTGTGGAAAGACTTAAATGTTCAGTTTCAATGCCATATTCCAGAACAAGGTCAAGGGTGTGGTTAAAACAGTGAGTGGGTTTATGTACACTGACAAAAGCCAATTGAATCTAATAATGAGATAACCGCAGTACTAAGGCTATCATTTTCAACGTCCACATGAATATTCTAAATATCTAAATGAGAGTTGCTCCATCCAAAGCGGGATGAATGCCGTCTCTCCTAATCAGACCAGGTCTGATTAGGGAAAACACAGACAGGAAGTAAAAACACAAGACGCACAAGGGAAGAAGAATACTACCAAAAAAAAACAGGAAGTGATAACACCTAAACTACCACAGTACCCCCCCCCCTCAAGGGACGGCCCCCAGACGTCCCAAACAAAACGAGTCAAAGACAGGGGACGTTCCCTTCTGAAACAAGTTCACAACAGTCCAAATCAAGCCGGGTGGCTGGAGGGGGTTCGGAGGAGGGATCCCGGGTGGGCGGAGGGGGTTCAGAGGAGGGATTCAAGGGCCAGGTGGGAGACTAGGGACAGATGGCCCGGGGGCTGGACAGGTGCGGCGCTGGGGACCTTGGGCGGACGGCTCGGGGGCTGGACAGGTGCGGAGCTGGGGACCTTGGGCGGACGGCTCGGGGGCTGGACAGGTGCGGAGCTGGGGACCTCGAAGCTGATCTCCTGAGGTCCGTGATGGAGACTGACACCATCCGAAGACCAGACAGAAGACCGGCAGCGAACACTGAGAGTCACAGGAGGCCGGCGACGAAGACGGAACCCTTCTGGAGGCCGGCGACGAAGACGGAGCCCTTCTGGAGGCCGGCGACAAAGACGGAACCCTTCTGGAGGCCGGCGACAAAGACGGAGCCCTTCTGGAGGCCGGCCCATCCACTCAGGGATCAATGGCGGTACAGCGGGGCCGGGGACTGGCAATGAGACGTCAGGACGGGGAGCCGGCGACTGGACACCAGGGCGTGGAGCCGGCGACGGCGGGACATCAAGACATGGTGGTGAGGCGGCAGGACTGGGAGCCGGCGACGGCGGGACATCAAGGCAGGGCGGCGAGGCGGCTGGATCTGGAGCCGGCGGGACATCGAGGCAGGGCAGCGAGGCGGCTGGATCTGGAGCCGGCGGGACATCGAGGCATGGCGCCGAGGCGGTTGGGCCTGGAGCCGGCGACTGGGCCTCGGGACAGAGAGCCGGCGGCAGAACGGCTGGAGATGGAGGCGGCGGCTGGACGGCTGGACATGGAGCCGGCGACGGCGGGACATCAAGGCATGGTGCCGAAGCGGCAGGGCCAGGAGCTGGTAGCAAGGCGGCTGGACATGGAGCCGGCATCTGGACAGCAAGACGGGGAGCCAGCTCTGGACGAAGGGGCTGCTGCAACCCAGCAGGGACTGGAGCCGGCGTGGCAGCAGGACATGGCACTGGCGACTGGACCTCCGGACATGGCACCGTCTTCGGGACCTCAGGACTGGGAGTAAGGAGCTGCTGCGATCCAGCCGGGAAACAAGTCGGCTGTGATCCAGCAGAGAGTTCAGGGAACTGCTGCGATCCAGCCGGGAAACAAGTCGGCTGCAATCCAGCAGAGAGTTCAGGGGGCTGCTGAGGTCTGGCGGAGAGTCCAAGGAGCTGCTGAGGTCCGGCCAGCAAGAGATTAGACTGCGATCCAGCAGGGAGTACGGGAGCGGAGAGCAGTTGCCACCAGGCCGGGGTTGCTGTCTGCTGTGTTCCAGTAGGGCTTGATGGTGGCGCCTGAAGCTGCAGCGGTCCGGCAAAGGCGGTGAGCGCATGCTGCTGCGATCCAGCGGCGGAGGCGAGGACAGGGTGCGGCTGCGATCCAGCAGCGACAGGGAGTGATGGCTGCTGCCATCCAGCGGCGACAGGGAGTGATGGCTGCTGCCATCCAGCGGCGACAGGGAGTGATGGCTGCTGCCATCCAGCAGATACCGGGAGCGATGGCTCCTGCCATGCAGCAAAGACAGGGAGTGGTGGAGAGTGACCAGAATCTGTAGGCGAGGTGGTGCCGGCTGTTGAGAGCTGGGTGGTGAGTCGGGAGACCTGCTGGGTTAGCTGTGTGATTTGGGAAACCATAGCCTGTTTGCTGTCTTTCAGAGTCTGGAGTAATTGTTCATGCTGGCCTAGCAGAATCTCTCGGTTAGCCAGCGCTAAGTGGTAGGGTGCTACTTCTGGGGTTTTACCTGCTGGGTCCATGTTTGGTTGGATCATTCTGTCGTAGAGGGGTGCTGTATGGAGGTAAGTGGACCCAAAAGCAGATGATGAGGAAGTGGTCTCAAGGTGAAGTAGCCGGAACTTCCGTGTTTATTGTGGGGTGGTATGCAGGCAAGTACAGGCAGACAAAAGGCAGATAAATTACCGGCTAGCAGAGGTGAAAGCAGGGGCGTGAGTCAAAGGTGGGAACACAGTTCACAGGGGAGCAGGCAAAATCCAAAAATCCAAAATCCAAACAAGGTCCACGGGAGAACAAAGAATCCAATACAAACTTACGGTAAATGCTCGGCAAGGAACAACACCATGTGTACAACAATAATCCAACACTGAACAAAGAAAAGACCCAGACTAAATACCCTAGGGGAGGTGAGACAACGAGACACAGGTGCAAACAATCACGGGAGGGCCAACAATCAAAACTGGAGGGAAAACACAGACAGGAAGTAAAAACACAAGACGCACAAGGGAAGAAGAATACTACCAAAAAAAAACAGGAAGTGATAACACCTTAACTACCACATGGATAACCCAATAAGCACTGTCACTGGGAGGTTAGTGAAGGAAGAAGAGACAAAACACTATGAAAGAGCTACAGACTTTCGCTGTTGAGAGTGAAGGTGCATCAGTCAACCACAGCAAAAGCGCTGCACAAAACTGCCATTTGGGAGTGTGGCTACTAAGGCACAATTACTGAAGAAGAACAATGTAAAAAGTGGCCTGCAGAGGTTTTATAATAAAAATGTATAGAGCACTTATCAAAACAAAGTGCTTCACAAAAGAGATAAAAAACCACAGTGAATGAAAATATAAAATAAATACATAATAAAATAAACAGAGAGCTCAGGTAAAATCAGGATATGCTTTCCGATAAAAATGCGTTTTGAGAAGAGACTTAAAAAGAAGACACTGACTCAGACAGCCTAATTTCTTTGGGCAAATTGTTCCAGAGCCTCAGGGCCTTGATGGCAAAAGCTCTGTCTGCCTTAGTTTTCATCCTGGACTCAGAAACAGAAGACCCCTGCCTGAAGATCTCAAACTACGTGAGGGTTCATATGGGATTAAGAGGTCTAAAATATAACCTGGAGCCAGGCCATGAAGAGCCTTAAAAGCAATTAATAAGATCTTAAAATCAATCCTAAAACAAACAGGGAGCCAATGCAAAGAGGCTAAAACAGGTGTGATGTGATCATACTTCTTGGACCTGATTAAAAGCCTAGCAGCTGAGTTCTTTACAGTCTGCAGTCGTGTCAAAGTTTTTTGATTAAGACAAGTGAACAGGCTGTTAGAATAATCAAGGTGTGAAGAGATAAAAGCATGTACAACAGTTTCTGCATCCCTAAGATTTAAAATAGATCAGATTTTTGCAATATTTCTGAGGTGATAAAAACATGATTGGACAAGCTTAGTAATATGTTGCTCAAAACACAAGTTGCTATCAAAAAAGGACACCAAGATTTCTTGGGACAGGTTTGCTATGTTGTGACAGGTAGCCAGTAGATGGCAGTATTGGGCCCCAACATATCACAAAACAAACAAGGATTTCAGTTTTATTAGTTCAGTTGAAGAAAATTTATTGACATCCAGTTTTTTTAAATGTCAAACAAGCAGTCCTGCAGAGAACTCAGCATCAGAATCAGAAATACTTTATTAATCCCCGAGGGGAAACTCTTTTGCTACAGCAGCTCACTATCATGTCAGTGCACACAGGAATGAAAGTACTAAGCAAAGAAAAATATAACACACTATAATACAGGTCAGAAAATAAATTAAGTACCAAGTGGGTATAAGTATAAAATAAAATAAGTGTAAAGTACAAAGTGGGTTTACCGGTTGATGATGATAATAATATGGAATAAAGTAATAGTGCATGAACTGCCAAGTTAAGTGTAAGTAACACACTGTAAGTTACACTCCTGTTATCAATTAGCCCCAATCACAGCCAGTATATAAGCACACCACTCACCTCATTCAGTGTCCGACTTCGTTTGCGTCTAGAACTCTGCTTGCCCTATGACAGAAGTTCTCTTTGTGATAGTTTCCAGTGCTTTCCCCCGTTTCCAGTGTGTCTCCAGTGTGTCTCCGGTTTCCTGTGTCTCCCGTGGCTTCTCCAGTCCTCCGTGGCTTCTCCAGTCCTCATCGTGCTTGCCGGCTTGTCCAGGTGGGTGTGGATGCGGTTCAGCAGCCTCCTCAACTCCCAGCCAGGGCTGGTAGGTGAACTGAAGGGGGTCCAGGAGGGGTCTGACCATGGGCCGCAGCTGTTCCAGCATTAGTCTCTCCAGGGTCTTCATTATGTGGGAGGTCAGTGCCACCGGTCTGTAGTCCTTGGAGCTACTGGGGCGCGGCGTCTTCGGCACAGGAACGAGGCAAGATGTCTTCCACAGAACCGGGACCCTTTGAAGACTCTGAAGGCTCAGGTTGAAGATATGTTGAAGGCCTCCACATAGCTGGGGGGCACAGACTTTTAGCACCCCGGGGCTAACGCCATCGGGGCCTGCAGCCTTGTTTGCGTGGAGTTTCATCAACTGTCCTCTCACCTGGTCAATAGTCAGGCACACTGCAGAGGTTACAGGCGGGGGGGGTCATTAGTGTGAAGAGGGCTGTTAGCCTGATGGGGAGGGGGGAGCAGAGTAGAGACAGCAGCTGAGTTAGAGGGGGGATGAGCAGGAGCCGGTGTGTTGAATCTGTTAAAGAACAGATTAAGTTCGTTGGCCCTGTCCAAGCTGCCTTCAACTTCTCTGCTGCCAGTCGGTCTGAAGCCAGTGATGCTCTTCATGCCACCCCAGACCTCTCTCATGTTGTTCTGCTGGAGTTTCCGCTCCAGCTTCCTCCTGTACTTCTCCTTGGCCTCCCTGATTTTCACCTTCAGGTCAGCCTGGATTGCCGTCACCTCCTCCCTATTACCATCAGTAAAGGCCCTCCTCTTGGCATTCAGGATGTCCTTGATGTCCTTTGTTTCCCACGGTTTGTTATTTGGATAACAATGGACCATCTTAGTTGGGACATTGCAGTCCACACAGAAGTTAATGTAGCCTGTGATGCACTCAGTGAGCCCGTCAATGTCCTCTCCATGAGGCTCACAGAGTACATCCCAGTTTGTCACCTCAAAACATTCCTGCAGTCTCTCATAGGTCTCCTCTGACCATCTCCTCACTGTCCTTGTGGTCCCGGGCTGCCTTTTAACCAGAGGCACATAGCAGGGTTTAAGGTAAACCAGGTTGTGGTTTGACCTACCCAGGGGAGACAGAGGGGGTAGGGGGGAAGAGCTGTATGCGTCCTTAACGTTGGCATACAGCAGGTCCAGTGTCCTCTCCTCTCTAGTAGGACAACTCACATACTGGGTGCAATTAGTTCACGTGGCAGATAATATGGCCAGAATCCCACAGCTAACAGTTCAATGTCCGGGCTACAGATACTCTGCTTGATGGTAACGTGACCAGGGTTACACCATCTGTTGTTAACTAGAACAGCAAGCCCGCCGCCTTTCCGATTACCGCTCCCGGTGTGATCACTGACAGCCCGTACAGTCTGAAAGCCATCGATGGAAACGTTATGATCCGGGATATCCTGGTGTAGCCATATCTTAGAGAAACTCTGTCTGACTCCAGGCTAACACCGTTAGCTCGTCCATTTTATTCGCCAGCGATCTCACTTTCCCCTTGACGAGAGAAGGCAGACACAGCTTAAATCTCTTGTTCTTAAGTCTCTTGTCTGCACCCCTCTCTCTTCCCTCGCCGCTTCATTCCACCTCTGCATCCTCGGTGTGTCCTCCTCCAGATCTCAGTTGGGACATCGGTTGTCCTGGGCGCCATGCCGCTCGGCTTCAGCGCGATCAGCTGTTCCCTGGTGTAAACAATGCGGCCAGACAGCTGATCTGCAGCTGTGCCTTGACCGAGTAGCAGGAGAAGAAGTTCCACGACTAAAACACTTTCTACTCTCATTTTCGTAAAGAGCATAGTTTAAATTATACTTACACACAAGTTACCCAACTGTGTGTCAACCGCATAACAATGAAATACCATGTCTGTGGATGACATCACCCAAGGGGAGCATGTATAAGGAGAATAGTATTTTTCCCAGAATTGAACCTTGAGGCACACCATAGCTGATGTGAAAAGCATGACATGAGGTTATTAATGCTGATACAGAATTTCCTATTGGACAAATATGATGATAACCTGTGACGGCCCAGGGGCTGGACAGGTGCGGAGCTTATCTCATGAGGTCTGCAACGAAGATCAAAACCATTTGGAGGCCAATGAATGTTAGCAGCACAGGCAGAAGGTCACTGGAGGCCAACGGCGAAGACTGAGAGTCCCTGGAGGCCGGCGGCAAAGGCGTAACCTGAGAGAACCAGATCAGGGCCCGGAGACGGGACAGCAGGACAGGGAGCTGGCGACAGGGAGACTGGTAGGAGTTGTCAGAACCAGTGATGCCTGTGAAGCGGGCCGGGAGTCTGGCTGGTAAACAGGCTGAGGAGTTGCAAGATGGGGTGTCTGGGTATAGAGGTAGTCCGTGAGCCACTCAGGGATGGCCTCCCTCAGTCCAGGCAATGACGAGAATCTTGCTTCTGCTTACCCGAAATCTGATTGCCTCTCTGTAGGAATTGTCTCTTATTTCCTTCCAGATATATTTCAGGCACATCAAGTCACGGACCAACTGGTCCGCTTCCTGGGAAACGTCTGCTGGGTCCATGATTGGTCGGATCATTCTGTCGTAAGGGGGGCAGTATGGGGACTCAAATGCAGATGACCAGGAAGCGGTATGAGGATGAAGTGGCCGGATGGCTACAGTGTTTATTGGGGTGAAGTAGCTTACAGGCAGGTACAGGCAGACAGACAACAAACTGGTAACAGGCAGGCGGCACACACACAACAAAATAAAACAGGAAATGACAGAACCTCAAACTATAACATAACCAGTCTAGTGCAGTGCCAGATATGCCCACCCAGTGCCTCAGTCTATCTAAAAGAATGCCATGATCAATTGTGTCAAAGGTAGCACTTATGTCCAGTAGCACAAGAATTGAGCACATGCCTGCGTCTGCATTCATTAAAAGGTCATAGTGACTTTGAGAAGGGCTGTCTCAGTGTTGTGGTGGTGACGAAAGCCAGATTAGAACTTTTCAAAGGTATTATTGTTTTACACAGCAGCAAGAAGCTGCTTAGATACAAGTTCTTCAAGAATCTTCGAAATAAAAGGCAGTTTAGAGATTGCACGATAGTTATCCAGGAAGGTGATCTGGGATGCAATGCAGTCCATAACTTCCAATAAAAAAACCTACTTGGGATTTTGTCCAGAAGGCTGGAGGATACTCTCATAATAGACGTGATGTCTGCGAGTTCAGGCAGAGTAACAGCAGAAAAATTGCATAAAAAGAATCCCTGAGCGGGTGATCCACATCTTAAAAAAGGCAGGGTTGGGGGTAATAGAATCTGGGGCTGTGCTGATGGGCAGAAATAAGTGCAGAGAAATGGTATGTTCTTGCATCCTTCACCATCCTATAAAGGAGTAATAACTTTTATAGCCACAAAGTGGACCTGGAGACCTGATTTCTTCCATCTGCATTTTGCTCTTCTGCATTTCCTTTTACAGCTTTGAATACTGTCATTTAACCATGGCTGTTTTCTAGTCTTTGGCTTTGGTCTATTTTTCAGAGGAGCTATGAGCTCTAAGGTTGCAGAACACAGGTAGTTAAAAGAATCAACCAAATCATTGGTGTTGGAGGAATCAGGAAAATACATTGCCAAGAGATTTGAATAGTGTACAGAATTTTGAGGCACTATGCTCATTAAGGGCACGTGTGTACTCAGAGTGGGATAAGACCGTACTAGCAGCCTGTAATTCACAGTTAAAAACAATGCAGAGGTGACCAGATACAAACATGTCCCCAATTTCCACAGATGGTATTCTCAGACCCAGGCTGTGGAAGTGTGTGGCCATGGGAATGAGTTTGGCCAGACACGTGTTGTTGAAAGTTGAGTTAGTGATATTTAAAAAAAAACAATCAGCAGGAAGGGCATTAGAGGAGTCATCAACATGAATATTAAAATCACCACAAAGAACAATTCTATCATAATTAAAAACAAGACTGTAAAAAAAATTCAGGGAGCTCCAAGGAGGAGTGGGTCACCAAGTTTAAACATGAGCACTTCAAAAGGAGGAAAAACCATTGCAAGCTTTTAGGTTACACTTTAAATGCTTCCTATAGACCGTAACAAGGCTAAAGCAGTCATAATCTGGAGGGCTCAATTTAGCAAGCTCACCAGGATGTAACCAGGATTCTGTTAAAAACATGAAGTCTAAATCAGTAGAAGAGATAAAATCATTTTAAAATAAACACTTTGTTAGAAAGGGATCTTCCATTGCGAAGAGCCATCTCAAAAAAGAGTGGTGCAGAGAGAAAGAGAGAGAGAGAGAGAGAGATGGGCGTAGCCGCTGGGCTAAAAACCAAACCTAGCTCAGCTAGCAGCAGTGGAGGCAGTCCGGTAAACCACGTCAAGTTGACAGCCAGCTTAAAAATCACTGAAGAGCCATATGTCTGATGACTGAACTTTTACCAAGTTAACATATATGTAAAAAAATAACCCGGAAAACAGTGTAGCTGTCACAGCCTGTCATGTCCTCACCAGCCCATAATCACCCACACCTGCTCCTAATTACACTCCTGCCCTTAATCAGCCCCAATCACACCCAGGATAAAATCACTCCACTCTCCACACTCAATGTCCAACCTCGTTTGTGGATAGGACTCCATGCACCATACCGTTCCTGTGTCTCTCCAGTTCCCCGTGTTTTCTCCGGTCCTCCGTGTCATCGCCAGTCCTCAGTGGCTTCTCCATTCCTCCTTGGTCTCTCCGGTCTCCTGTGGCTTCCCTCCGGTAACTTCCCCAGATCCACTCTACCTATCTCCACACTCTCCACTGCTGGCTGTTATCATCAATAAAGACATTCCCTTCCATCTCGGTGTCCTCTGCCTGTTAGTGCGTGACAGTAGCGTAGAAACTTGATAAAATATCACTCTGTGATGGTTTAAGACGACGCTTCAAATACAAAGCAGTGAGTTGCAAAATACTTCCTCAAGAACACTATCCCGGGAACTGTGAAATATGGTGCTTGAAGCATCATCATGTGGATACACTGTGCATTCAGCTGGGCTGACGTTAAAAGTGAAGACTAGAGCAAAATCAAGGAAGCTACCACGAAAGAACTTTAATCTTTCAGCAGGACAATAATTCTGCAGTCAGGCATATAATCTACAGCTACCTTGATTGATTTCACCAGCCAGTCATTAGCTCTGGTTTCTGGATTTGAAATGCTCAATCTATGACAAGTTCAGTCACTGGCTAAAAGGCCACAAATTCACAGGTAGGACAGACACAATCTAGGTGAGCCTACCGGTTGGTTGACTCACCTGACAAATCCGAAGCTAAATTGTTGACAAGTTATGACTTATGACATATCAAGTATGTCTCAGGTCAGCAGAATATTAATGCCCGAGCTGTATACCATTTATCAAGGAGAGTGTTTGCCACAGGCCGCACGCTGAAGCCTATGCAGGTCTCTTAGCTGAGGTCAAAGATATGTCAAGTACTTCTGTCCAAAATGTCTTCCAGTCATCCAGTGGTCACAAGAACCCTCTCCAGTGAGGAACAATGCCCAATCTGCTTGCACCCTCAGTCTGTTGCAGTGAACGATGTGTCTGCTGTACTACAGTTGCACAGTGAGTGGGATGCTGGTCCGAGGGCCAGCGCTGTTGAAGTGTTGCAGTACCTACCCTCAGTTGGTTCCACCTGGACACCTTACCTGACTACACTGAAAAGGACATCTGTGTTAAGCAGTTGGAGAATAGAACTCATGTTTTGTCTGATGTTGAGAGACATCGGAAGCCTTCTACGAGATTAAGATTTAAGAAGTCTGTCACAAGATACTTGAAGTACTGGGACAGGCTCACTGTGAGCAATGGTGTGCTGTACAGGATTTCAAGGGACTGGAAACTGGCCAAACTTGACAGAGACGTGAGAAACTCTGTTAGTCTTTATCAACAAGACAGTTGAGCCTGAGAGAAGGACTCCCCTGGAGAGTATATCAACCAGGCCACTGGAGCTGGTCTGTATTGACTTTTGATCTGCCGAAGACCAGAGAAACAATTCTGTCGATTCTGTTGGTGATAACAGACCATTTCACAAGGATGGCTCAGACGTTTCCATGTAAAGACAGCAAGCAGGTGGCAATCTCTGGGACCGATATTTCTGTGTCTTTGGATTCCTAGAGAGGATCCATAGTGACCACGGTGCTAACTTTGATGATAAGTGAGCTCCTCACAGGTGTTAGGAACACACACACACACACACGAAACAGGAGTGTGGAACGATTCAATCAGACCTTGGGTGGCATGATCTGTGCGTTGTCCCTAAGAGAAAGCAGACTGGCTGCAACACTTCCAGAATCTGGCGTTTAAGTATAACCGCACAGCCCGTAAGATGACGGGCTACCCCCTCCTTTTACCTAATGTTTGGCCAGATCCCCTGCCTACCTGTTGATGTCATCTTGAAAAAGAAGCTTGCTGACCAGTGGGAATCAACCATCTACACTGTCGTGGACATGAACACAGAGACGCACACATACAGGATCCATGACAATCACTGGACAGGAGAAAGTGATTTACAGGAACCTGCTGATGCTGGCCAATTTCCTCCCTGTGGAAGATACATGTGAAATGTCTGACCATGCATCATCCATGTCTGCTATGGAATCTTCAGCTCCAGGAACTGATGAGGGAGAAGCAGGAGAGACCTTGTTTGGGAGAGAGTGCAAGACTCTTTGTGTAGCTAGTAAATTATTTGATGCTGAAAGTGACATTCACCTGTGGGAGAGGGACAGGGCCCCTTGATTGATGCAGTGCGTGTGGACTCAAAGAAAATTCAGATGAATGAAATCAACATGTTGGTCCAACTGTGTAATCCATTCTATTTTTCTTCTGAGTCATGTCCAACAAACATGAACCAATGAACACAAGACACAATAACAGTAACAGATTTCCATTTTGTTATTCAAACACATGCCCTAGTTGATTTGAGTGTAATGAGCTTTAGGAGGTGTTCATAGGTATATTTTTCTACTTTAAAAACAGAGCCAGGCTAGCTGTACCCCCCTGCTTCAAGTATTTAGGCTAAGCTAGTAGTCTTCTGGCTCTAAGTTCATACTAGATGCGCAGAGGTTGATTCATTCTCTCATCTTGCAAACAAAAATTAACTGCATTTCCCAAAATATTAATGTATTTCTTTAATATGCGAAACACACAAACTAAATATTCTAGTGAGGGTAGATAACAAGACACAGGTGAAACTAATCAGGGCAGGCCAAACAATCAAAACTGGAGGGAAAACACAGATAGGCAGGAAGTGAAGTTACATCAGACACACGAGGAAGCACTCTTACCAAAATATAACATATAACATATAACAGGAAATAACTAAACTAAAACCCCAAACCATGACACATCCGTGTCTGCCCTCAGTCCTTTCTTTCAGGGACTAAAAGCTACACCAATGGTTATCCATGTTTGTCCTCACTGTCAATTGTTTTCTTTTTTTGACTGTAATCCTTCCTCTGAATGCCAAGTTTCTTTTTTATCTGGAGCATCAGAAACTTTTCTTGGACTTTTTTCCGTCATAGGTTTCGCCATACTCCGAGTTGCTGTAGCCTACTCAATTGCTATGGTTCCTCCCCCCTTCAGCTCTAGCAAACCAATCATTGCTGGCTGAGCATTGAGAAAGAGCTTCACAGAGGAGCCAGCCGCCAAAGAAGACAGCTTCAAAAGAGAGCTCCCTTTGAAGGTGGTCAGCTTCCGAACAGAGCTTGCTTTGAAAGAAGAGAACTTCAGAAGGGAACCTGGTAGGTCAGATTCCAGAAGGCTCTTGCTGCCAAGGAGCTGAGGCTCGAGAAACAGCTGTCTCTGAAGGAGTCCTTCTCAGAGAGCTACTTGCTCCTTGAAGGAAAGGGGCTTCAATAAAGAACTGCAGGCCAACAAGGAGAGATCATAGTGTAGCTCTCTGAGAAGGAGAGCTGGAGGAAGAAGACTTAGCAGCTAGAAATGGAAAAAAAGAGCTGGAGGAGACATGGTTTCAGAAATAGCAGGGTTGGATGGTGTAGAAGAACAAGGCCACAGAGACGAATGGGCGCCTGATTGTGCAATGCATCAAGCTTCAGCTATACTGATTCAGCTGATTGTGTTCCCTAAAATAAGGGCTTGCCGGATTATAATAGCTGGTTTGCCCCAGAATTCTCCTTTAGAAGTGAAACAAAAGTAAACTCTTTTTCTCTCTATAGGAGCTCTTGGAAAACAAGAAAAAAACACACACTCTGCACCTCATCAATCATTCCTACATCCCTTAACCCCACCCCCCTACCCTAGCCACACAAACCCCACCCCATCAACCCTATCTACCCCCCTTACAACTCCCCTCCCCCACAAATATATGAATACATAAATACAGTTCATTCAGCCAACTCATGTAGACTGGATCATTGTATGAATTTAGAATATGTACAGCATTAATATTTGGTGTCTACGCTCTGACCTCATCACTCCATAACTGCATGAAGCTAGGCTGGATAGACCATTTTGAAGATGACCATAATAGTTTCCCAAGTAATATTTTGTGCTGAATAGTATCAAAACTCAAAATGTCTGCCGTGAAAAAGGTCTGTTGCAGAGTTGAGTCAAGTGCTCACAAATTCCATAAGACGCCAAACAATATCATTTTATGTCATTTTATTCCAAAGCATTTGCTCAAACAGCACTATAATGAAAAACAAAACCCAAAAAAGCGTAATAGATAGAATCTCATGGTGCTAGTCGCTAAATTATTGTCACCTTATTAGGGAACAAGTGCAGTGGCAGTTTGTGTTTAAATGAAATGTAAAAGAACCAATTAAGAGTCAAGAAACAGAAGAAGGTGATGTATTTCTTAATCTTGGAAAAAATCTCAAACAGTGCTTTCAGAATAAACATCTTTAGTAATCATTTAAATATACAGAAAGGGAAAATATTACAAAAGAAATGCAGTATCTCTAGAGGCCAAGAGTCTCAAGTTTCACATGTTCATGTTCACAAGTTCCTGTTTTCAATTTCGGACATAAGATGCTGGGTGATGTTAATATTTTTACATTTTACAACTGATCAAACTATATACATTATTTTACAAACATTTCAAATAGGCTAAGAATAGCTTAAGACTGTTTGCTATTTTAGGCCATTCAGAATTCAGCAAAGACAAAAAGAAAATATACAATCATTCAAAAGCAACATTTTTCTTCACAATTTTCTGCCATATATGACTGTGTTTATTACAGATTAATAATGTGAACTGTTCCTATTACAATTATCCTTTTAAAAAGCCAAGCTTAAGTCCAGCTTAAGGTTGCATTTTATTAGATATGGTGAGTCCTTTAAATTGCACATAAAGATCTGTGTTAGGTCTTATTGTACCGATGACTGGGTTAATTTGGTGATGCAGTATGAGTTTACTGAAGTGATACTATGAGACATGATGAAGATGTAATGTCATTGTGGAATACATATCATACTCAGTGAAAAATCTAAATATGGTCATTAATGAAAACTCTCCACACAGGAGGGCACAAATAGCTCCTTACCGCCACAGGAACTTAGTAAAACGTCAAGTGTATCCATTTTCGTTGGTTCTGCTTTTGTTTCCACTGTTCACTGCTTGCTTTGGGGACAAACTCCTGTAACTAAATTTAGGCTCTGCTTAGGAGGTGATACTAACAGCAAGTTCCAGGTACATTCAGGGGTTGTCGGCAGTGCTGCAGCAACAAACAACAACAGTAACCACCATTTTACCTCTGCATCTGTATAGAGCAGGACAACCAATACTTTACGTAGAAGAGAAAAATGGTGGCGAATACTTGTTGGACAAGCCAACATGTCCAGAACCTCATAAGTATATGTGGAGAGGCGGCCATTTAGAAGGAGCTGGAGTCAGCATGTAGAAATCAAAAGGTGGACCAGACACACACAGACAGTGCAGGGAAACATTAAAAAGATTAAACAAGATTAGATGCCACAGGGGAGCAAAACAAAAAAACTACAAAGTAGTTAAATGCGCTGGACACTATTTTGGGCAATTGACTGGCTTGTTCCTGCCCCAGCAGTGCCATGGATTCCTCATTGGCAATAAACATCGTCACATAAATAAGACAGAAAATCTGTAACGTTAGTGCCACTTCTTCCATTTTTGTCCCGCAAGTGCTTACTTCCTTTGCTTTTACCATTTAAAAGCGTATATCTGAAATGTCCCAGTTTGTTAAATATAGTAGACATACAAGCAAGAGCCTAGTACCAAAGCTGCACAAGGTTCTCAAAAGTTTACGTTAGAAGAAGCCCCAGGTTACGGGGTTGTTAAGTACAAAATGGCCTATTGTTGCCTGTCCCACAATGATGATTAAGCAGGTCCCACTTTTGCATTTTTGATGCATCCCAGATTGTAAAATGCAGGGGAACCAAAAGGAAGAACTGTGTACCAAAGATTTACAAGGTTTTTAAAAGTTCAGATTTTGTAATGCCCCAGTTTATGGGTTCCTGCAGTGGAGAAGGGCTACAAGTGCCTCTTGAACAATACTGAGCTGATCTACTCATTGGTTGGATAACTTTGTCTGCTGTCATCTAGTGGTGGAAATTGTCACCATGCTGCATGCTGGTGAAAGGTCTTTCACACAGAACTTTAAATAATGTTTTTAATAACACTCCATTCATGCATAACAAAAAGTTATTCAGTACATCAACAATGAGCAAACACAAACATTTTCAGTATAATTTCATCACAAAAATATCAGGATGTACGGGATGAGCATTTTTCACAGATTTCTGACATTTTATACATGACACAATTAACCAAATAAATTCAGTAGCCTAAATTCTTGCATGGTGACACATTTTACAAATACCAATGTGAAGCGTTTATTTTCAGAAAATCCAAAAGTACCTTCAGTGTAATTTCTGAATAGTAAAACCAATTGTGATTGGTTCTTGATATGCAAATTAGGTAGGCTGTCATCAAACATGGTGCATCTCTGGCCAAGTGAAGCAATGAGGAATACTCTATGCACTCTATGCCGCTACAGGCATCTGCAGACATGCTAACTAGACTAACGTCACTTATACTGTAATAAGGTCGGCCACGTAACTCATCTTGCTCATTGTAGCCGTCCCTCAAGAGCCTCCTGAAGCAATGTTTAACTTGTTTGGCAGATTTTTTTTCTGAAGAACATGGTCACACAGATGTCATTTACACCTGGCTAAGATCTGATCACGGTGCAAGACCACCTCCAGATGTGGTCTGGCCGATCCAAAAGCATTCAGATTGCAATGTGTTCTGCTTGCATTTACACCTGCATTAACGTGTTTTACCTGATATAGATACGTTATTCAAATACAGATCATATGTTAATACAAGGTGGAAACAGGGTCACAATGAACATGGGGCCCCAGGGCATTTACTGGGTTTTAGAATCCAGCCTTGGTTCCACTCTCCTGATCTAATACTACCCACACCTTTATCATAATTTAAACTGCAATGGCTTAGCTAGACAGATAAATTAATCATCAAGACACATGAGAAATATGTGCAGTACGTATATGTGCATAAGTTCCTTATGCGAAGTACTACGGCATGGAAGAACATCCAATTCAGAAGAGCTACTGTAAATGGCAAAAGCTGTCACAGAGTGGTGATAATGATCGCTGAGCAGTATATATGACAGATATAGTTTTCATGAATTATGATATTTATTAAATATAAACTTAAATCAGTCTTCTACATATTATTCTGTGTAGTGTCTTGATTAACTGAAAAGAAAATTATCTGAAATTAGTCGGAAATTACCTAAAATCAAAAATGGAATATTGTTACAATGAGAAGGGGCTCAGCTCAGAGCCTCTTGGATTAAACAATTTGCAGAACTTTGAACTACAGTGATAAAAATAGTCTTTAAATGCAATTTGTACCTTTGGTTAACTTAAATACTAATCCAACACTGACTGACTGCATTCGATGTCATTATGACGTGCAAACATCAAAAACAGTCAATAGCTTGACTCTACTACTCTTCCTCATGAAACGTCTAATCTTTGATATAATATTCAATCAAATTAGCCATTTTCTAATACTGTTGTTATAAAAATAGAGATTTGACTGGTATTGAATGTTATACACAAACATTGTAAAGGCTTCGGTATACTTGAACAAAGTACTCATTTAACAGCAGCTGAAACCACTTTTCGGACTGCAGAATTTCCTTATCAGACAATCCAACAATCATTCCCACTTTTACGCAGCGATTGGCCAGGTGTGTGGAGGTATGGAAAGGTCACTTTGAGTGTGCAACCAAGTGCAAAATCACGAATGCCTCACCTCCATCTGAATGTGTGTGTTATCGCCATTTGCACAATTTGTCGCATTGAGACTACAAGACACGCAAAAGACAGAGTTCTTGGAGAGAGATCGAGTAGGGAGTCAGAAGGAGGCTATGACAGCAGGATTTTCAGCCCACCTTCGAGTGTGACTATTTGGAACAGGTAGAAACAGTTTTGCTGTTAGCAGTGGTCTGACAACACATCATATGAACTGCTTAGTTCAAAGCATACATAGACCTTACCTCCCAGACATGTGGAATGACCTATGAAGACTTAATCGCAGTTTACAAATTGCTGTAAAAAATAACAGCTGTACCTCAATACTAACTCTTATATACCCACATTCTTCAGAAAGAAGTCATGATCAGTAACAAAGCATAACAGCAAGAAAACAAGTGAAAGTATGTTGTGGGTATAAAGTGTATCTGTTTGTGGAGTTGTAGACTGGAGGTGAGATCTGGTCTCTGTGCCATCATTCACTGTCCAGCTCCTTGTGGTCTGAGGATGGACTCTCTCTGGCTGGCAGGAGGTCGTAGTGACAGGGGATGTGGCTGTTTTTTGGTAGATCGTACGGATCTTGACCAAACTGTACATGGCCATTGCTGTCTCCAGTCGGCTGGATGGTAATTACAGTCGGCTCTGAAATCAAAGACAGGCAAGTTGGCAGTTGTAGGGAGAAAAAAGTATAAAGCTGTAAACTTAAAGGAACAGTCCAACATTTTGGAAAATTTGAAAGTGAAAATCACTTTTAATTTAATCACTGTCCATCCAGTACAGAGGTAGATCCACGACATGTTTAGCCTGGCTTAGTACAATGATTGCAAGCAGGGGGGAAACTGCCAGCCAAGCTCTGTCACAAGTAAACCCTCCAGATGTTGCTGCATTAATTGATTTTTTGGCCACTTGGGGGCAGAAGAACAAGATGTAAACACAACTTTGACATATTATCACTTTATAAGTGGCAAACATGTTAGCAAACAGTTGCCCATTCAGCAGACACAGAGAAACTTTAGCATTCATTTGGAGTCATGTTTGTGTCCACCTGACTAAGTCCAATATTCACTCTCCTTTAGCTCCGTTTTGGTCTCCACCAACTCCTGAGAAAAATATCTGGTTCGTTAGCTGCTAAATGTTCCACTATGTTCACCAACTAGTTGCTCACTTTGTCTGTCTGCTGTTTGGTGCTGGGTAGGTAGTGAACAGTGGGTTTATCAGAGCTTTTTCACTGAAAAAGGCTGCCTGATGCTTCTTGAAACCAGGTTAATGAGATCTGAATTTGTTGGCCAGAAAACCAAAATAATGAGCAAAAAGAGGCTAAAAAGTGTTGGTGATAATTCTCTGTGGGATTACATGTAGTACACCTTCAACAAACGAAAATAAAAAGGTAAAAACAAGAAATTGTGGTTAAAGGAGCAGTGTGTTTAACAGTGATTTCTTGCCCAAAAACTGCTGGACACAGTGGCTGCACAAAGCACACTGTCTTCATAAGGAGATTGCCAGGTTTAAGCTGTGCCATATCTCTACTTTAATATATTGGTGACTAGCTTGCAAGCTAAAAAGATTTAGTCTTTAATTTGTCAACTGTCAGAGATTTTGCCATAACATTTACACTGTGGTAGCTATCTCCAATCAACCTAGCAAAGTATTCTCAGTTGAATTTCCAGAAAAATTACTGCAGTATATCATGATATATATCAATATTGTAATATAAAATTTTATCCATATTACCCAATGCTAAGTGGATATAGCAGTGCACTTTGTAGTTAATACAACTAAAGCATACTTGTCTATAAAGCAGTCAGAGTCAATGACAAATAACAAATGTAAACTTAAGCTCCTCACCAACTTCATAGACATTCCGGTTATTGGTCGAGCCGCTAATGCTGATCTCAGCGTATGGTGAATCCCGTCTGGCTGGTGACTTCATCTCCACGTAGCCACACTCTGTGTTTTTGGCTGTCAGTGGGGGAGGGTCCTTTATTGTGGCATATGGGTTTTCAGAGCTGTTGAGGGAACAGGAGCTGGAGTGATATAGCGTGCCCTTCACCAGATCTGGATGACATGGACAGAGGAGCCAGTGAGTGGTGAATATCAGCATTAAACTGAGCAGTTTAGCATTTATTTGTATAATTCCAGAACCTACCTCGTAAAGATTTCCCCATGTATCTCCTGTCAACTCCGTAGGCTCCTGTTATGAAGAAAAATTTAAATGAGAAGGGTCAGTGAATGGTAAAGAAACAAATTATATGAGTGACTATTATGGCAAGAATAGGCTGGAATTTTCTAAAGAATTTTCTTCATGTCACCATAAATTAAGAACTGGAGAAGCAGAGCAGAGGAGATTGAACAGCCAGCCACTGCCTGCCACTGTGGACACCAGTAACAACCACAATCTCACCAGTTGGCCCCTCATTTTGTTTGATTTAGTTTAGTCTCGGATAACTAGACAGAATGCTGTCATCCTCTTGTCCACAGTGGCTGGCAGTGGCTGTTCAATCTGCTCAAGCTCTCGGCACATTTAAATTGACACATAATGCCACCTGCTGTTGTGGAGGGCAAATTACTCAGGACATTTGTCAGAAAATCCTCAGCACAATCACGGCGGAAAGATTGTGCCAAAAGTCACAAGATATTTTTTTTGTCTTTGTAGGATATATTTTTTTGTACTTGTAATATTAAAATTTGTTTCTGAAGCATGATGTATTAGAAACATGTTGTGTATTTGTCTGATAGGTATGTTTTGTATTTGCAAACCACACTGTGTTTGTTAGTGAATCATAGAGCATTTGTAAAAGATTTTTTGTTTGTTTGTTAAGTTTTGGCATTTCAGTGTCATTCTGAGTTAAAAACTCTCTAAGTCTGGCGATGTTCCTAGGATAAAAAATATGTTTTTGTAAACTTTTTCAAATTCCAATGTAACTTCTGTCTAAATTTGTTTGGTCAGACAGCCAAACATTGAGTTCAGATTCTTTATCTCTACTTTCAACTATACAATGAATGAATGAATCTCTGTTTCTTTCTCATTTTTTTTTGCTCATCCCAACACTGATATCAGTGAGACAAGAAATAAGAGCAGCCAAAGAACATGGGTCATCTGGTGAAACAGAGATATACAATTGTGTGTCATCTGCATAGAGTGGTATTTAACATTATGATGCCTGAATTTCTTTATACTCCCAGATGAAGCATGCATAAAAAATACATTAGGCCAGAATGCTTCCTTGAGGAACACCATATTCAATGTAAAGTGTCTATAATACAAAATTACATAAAATAACAAACTTCTTTCTGACAAATATGATCAAAACCAGTCAATCACTACACCAGAGGGACCCACATTTCTGTCAAGTCTGTTGATTAAAATGCTATGATCAAATATGATGAATGCAGCACTTGAATCTAAAAGAATGAGGGCAACCACTTTATTCACATAAACAGTAATTTTCAAGTCATTTACAACTTTAAATAGGGTTTTTCTGTGCTATGGATTGCCAAATCACGCATTCATGTTCATCAGTTGTTAGTGTCCCCTGGAAACATATTTTGCATTGTAACTCAGTTCTGTTTTGCTCTGTACAAGTATGATCGAAACCAGTCAATCAATACACCAGAGGGGCCGACATTTCTGTCAAGCAGGTGTGTACTGGCCATCGGGAAGTTTGGGAATTTTCCCGCTGGGCTGGTCTTGTGAGGACCGGCCTTTTTTCCCAACCCTGGCATTATACTGTAGCCTACTGTATATACAGATATTCAATAGGTAATCTTAGCTGCAGCAACACGGCTGGTGCAGTCCGTAATAGCAGGTAGCAGTTGCCATCACAACTGAAACTGGAAGTGTCTAGCACTAGGGTATGTAGCACTCGTTGACAAAACATGGATAGAAAGAGAAAACCCCCGGCCGGCGGTGCAGAGGAGATGAAAAAAGAAATTTGGCTTTGCTGGCTGACACCGCAAAGTGTGCTAAGATAATAGATTTATTTAAACAGTCTGCAGGTGATGATGAGGACAGTGGTGAAGAGGCAGAAACATCAAAGAGGACTGAGGAGGGAGCAGGTGCTTTGTCATGCTTACATGCTATGTGCTGTAGACTAGCTAAATTAACTAACTAAAGAACAAAATGTTTTTGTTAACCTTGGAGTTTCAATGCTAGAGTCCCGCTGCAGGTTTGACCATTTCCAAGGTTTAACTACTCAGACTCAGTGCACGAAGGTAAAGAGAAGTTTACGCTAAATTTCTATAAAGTGTTTTAAAAAATGGTTATCGACTTGACTGTAAATGGGTAAAAAAAAACATGTAAATTTGATAAAAAGGCATACTATTTGATAGCCAGCCCAGCAATAAAAATGATTTGTTAAATATGTATTTGCCTATGTCAAGGTTGGACTATGCATCATGGAGTTAATGAATACAACAATATTTGATGCTCATGTCAGACAGTCCAAATGATGTCTGTTTTATGCATTTTTAACAAACAGATAAACCTGAGTCAGACAGGGAAGGGTTTGAGGAAGTCGTTGCAGGGACTTCTATGGAGACAGGTATGTGTGACAACCAGCCAGTGCCACTGAACAATAGAGTTTAAAAGTAATTGAAGCATAGATATGTTTTGCACTCTTATGTGGTCTTACTGATTGAATACAACTAATTACTGGTCATCTGGAAATATCAGATGCAGTCAAACAACTATGAATTGATCTATGAACAGTAATTCTCAAGTAATTTACAACTTTAAATAGGGCTTTTTCAGTGATATGGTTTGCCAAATCATGCATTCAGGCATGTTCATCAGTTGTTAGTGTCCCCCGGCAACTTATTTTGTGTTGTAAATCAGTTGCTCTGTACAACTTGAGTTTCTGTATTTGCACGTTTTTCATGCCTCCTATGTGTATGTGTGTCGAAGTTTCTCTATTTGCTTGTGCTGTTATTTAGTTGTCATTTTTTCCTGAATGCACGTATGCATTGTCAAAGTGGTGAAATAATTTTTTTATTAGCTTGTATTTCATCCATTAGCATGTGTTTTCTTAATTGCAGCTCTCTTTCAGCCATTGTAGTGTACAGCCGTAAGATAGAGTTTTGAATCTAGTGTGTCACTCTTACTTTAGCAGTATTGAACAGAACCCGTATTGCTCTGTGCACCAATATTTATGTTAGGTTTATATCCCATCTCCATAGGGATGAACTAAGCTTTTGGAATCCACACATTACAGAGTGATGATCTATAGTGGGGTAGTGGGATAGAGGTTCACTATCATTTAAAGCCAGTGCTACACAAAGATACCAACTTGCAGCATTAATGTTGATATCTATACAGTACAGTATAATGTATTCATGTCTCACCCATTTCATTGAAGCAGTCCCCTTGTTTCCAATCTGCAGGCAGTGTACCAGTGTGATCAGCTAAAGGAGACCTTTTTCTCTGATCCACATTCTTCAACTTCACAAACAGCTGGTTGCTCTTGGCCTGAAAAAATAAAGTTAAAGGGACAAACATCAGTTGTTAGAATATTCATTAACAGACACATTCAATACTGAAAACTTACTTTGCCATCTCTTTGCCCCTCTATACAGTCTCAAAAAGTCCACTTCCATACCTTTCTATATGGACCATTGTTAACATGTGGGGGGCTGATGCACTGGGTCAGCGTATGATAGCTGGGGTTGGAGAAGTAGTTGCTTGGGTGGGTCTCACATGTTGGTGGGTGAGCATCTGAAAAATGACAAGGTGACAAGAACTCTTACCAGAATGTGTCAGTTCATCAGTACTTTCAAAGCATGAGACCCAAAATTAAAAGCATCACAATATGTGATGTCATACAGATCAAGAAACAAGCGGGTCAGACTATAAAACTAAACTATTACCATGGTTTCAGCTCCAGTAAAGCTCCTGTGCACGGTGGTACATATAAAATGCAATTTTTTCTTTTTATTTTGTGTCCACCCTTGGTCCAAAAGTAGTAACTACAGAAGAGATTTTCCCTACACTTGTCATTCAAACAGTGTGGGCCAGACTTTGACGTCTTTTTCCTTGGATGCAGTAATGATGGCAGCTGATCTCTGGCGGCGTTATACAGTGTATGGCCAAGTTGCACTTATGTGTATGAATACGGTTAAGTCCTACGATTAAGTTCTATGTTTAAGTCCTATGGTTGAGAAAATGTAGTTCTAAAGGAAATGGCTGTCTGACGGCAAGGTAAAGTGAAAATATTCAAAATATCCCTTTAATCATGTCTTGTAACCACAAGTTTTACAATATTTACCCTTATGTAAGTAGTTCAACCAAAACAGGCCTCGATCTGCTGAAGTGAGATCCACTCACTTTTTTTGTATTGCTATACTTCAGTAGGCTTTTGTTGCTTTTGTTCTTGTGTTTTTGACTATTCCAATCAGTTTGGATTAATAACTGCATCACCATGAAACACTAACGTAGGTCAAGTCTAGAGCCTATCTTCCGCTTAGCACAGATATATCGCCATATATTACATATAACAAGAAACTGTCATGAAGAAATGCCAAAGATATGTTTGAGGTCATTCACTAACAGACTTGTTGAGTGCATTTCTTTCCTCTTAAAACATAGCAAAGCTGATTTTTAAAATATTTTAAGACCTACACTGTTTACAATTGTGTTTGCTTGATAGCACTTCCTTTTTTGGCATATTGTTAAATTTTTTGGTGCGTTACCGCCACCGACTGTCAATTGGTGAAATACTGTGACACCATCATTAGGAATGTGTATGACGTTGCCGCAAGCATGTGCGTGCATGTCCATCCTTGAGCGTGTGTACAGTACAAGTGCACTAGATGTACTTCCTTATATTTACTTTCACCAACATTATGTATCATATAAAACGCAGCAAGCTTTGAATCTGGATTTATATTTGTCACAGGGGGTTAACAGGATTCCCACCATAGATACCTACAGCGTAGGTTTTGATTTATAGTTCAGCATTGGATTTCACCCATTGATATTACCAGCACAAACAGGTGTATCAATCGTGATCGGACTCGGTCTCGTGCTTAATAATATTCCCCACAGTAACTGTGTTTACAATCTTTCATTTACTTTGTGATACGAGCAACAGTTTATTACTGAATATGGGACTATTGTGTGTGGTCGTTGTATTTACGTTGTTTCATTCACTGTGATTGAGAGCATGGGCCACGGTGATCAGTAGGTCTGCAGTGGTGATGTCTTTGTTTGATGTGTGTTACTGAAAAGGAGAAGATAACCGAGCCCTTTTTCAACTTGCTTCATGTTGACTTAATGATCAACAATCTCTATCAACATCAGAAACTTGTAGGAAAACACACAAGCAGACCATGGTGACCAGTCACAGGTCTTGTGGTTCCCCCATTGTATCTCCGTAACTGCTGAAGCAATGTAGTTACATTTTTGAGGAGGTGCACAGAGGTGCAGGAGGCACGGAGCCTATGCATGTACCACAGTAGGTACAGCATAACTACTTAATGCAGAGGTATAAATCCAGCTCAGGTGTTCTTTCGACTATGTTTTCAAAGCATATAAAATGCTCTATGGCCTAAATTGCTTTACTCATGACTAGTAATCTATGTGTTTTTAAATTTAAACATGGCATAAAATCCCCTGGTTACTGTAAAATAAATGAATCTCTTTCCAGCACCCTAGACAGTGATTGTGTAAATTCACTTGCTATTATAGGAAAAACAGCATACATAGAATTATTCTGTAAATGGGACTGTGGACTCCATTTAGCATGAAAAACATGTGAGTATTTTCATTGTATTGGAATCCTGTTAAAAGGAAAACAAAATAGTATTTAACTGTTTAAAAGCAATACAACAATTAAGGAAAAAGATGACACATTTTAGGAGAAACACCTGATGGCCTAACATGAGGAAAGACCTGTCTAACATGCCTGGGACAGTACACAGTCACTAAGCAGGTTGCCATTTGAAGCAGGTCAACATGTAATGTACCTGCGATGGTGTAATCAGCAGTGACCCTCAGAGCAGGAGTGTAGGTCACAGCAGGTATGGTGGGCTCTTTACCCTTCTGCTTTTTCCTGTAGATGATGAAGAGGAGGAGGAGAAAGAGCACCAGCAGCACCAGGACAATGATTCCTGCGATGGCTCCGATCTGGTAGGTGTCCACCTGCATGGCTGTACTGGTCAAACTGTTGAGGCTGCCCACCACCACCACACCAGCTGCTGACAAGAGGAATTGAAAATGTAGAACCAGAGTTAGAGGCCTAAGAGTCTGTTCGGTCTTAATAAACATTTGGTCCATTTCTGAAAATAAAACTTTCAAAAAGGAGATGACTGTCAACTATTAGACAACCAAGGAAATCTGATTACAGTAACCATTCTCAAAAACAGATCTGAGAACTGACTATGGACAACAGGCATTTTGGAACTGTTTCTTAACGAACATTGATTGATTCCACTTTTATTGAGGTGTCCTCACCTTGGTCACAGCGAGATCCCTTCCAGCCTGGGTTGCAGTAACATGTACCAGTCATGTGATCACACGTGGAGTTATTTAGACAGTCACAGACCTGACGGCAGCCATAACCGTATGAACCAGGAGGACACTCTGGAAATAAGAAAAAGGTGTTTAAGTCGTGTGTGTGTGAGTTGTGACAACCTGTACTTCGTCATCAGATTTCACCACCTGGTTACACCCCGGAAACACCCATTTTCACAATCTACTCACCAATTCGTTCCTGGCTCATGCCACAGTTCAACTCACTTCCGTTTATCTGGTATTGGGTTTTTTTTTGGAGGAGAGTGATTGAGCATTGGCCAGAGCAACACGCTCTATTTTTCTCCATTTTGTTTACATTCAACAAACTGAACCTAATCTTTATTTTTCTCTTTAGGCAACGGAATGTAACTGGACTAAAAAAGTGTGAAAGAAAACTCATGGTGGAATTTTGAGTTGGATTATCCTTCGTTTTGTGGATTTTGGGAATGTGGAATATTGGGTTGTTTTGTGAATGTCTTGAAATATATGAATATTTTGGTTTTTATTGTGCTTGTGGTGTTCTTGTTGGTTGTGGTCATTCAATGTTAGGGTGTACATTTTGATTGTGTGCATCCCTTGTGAGGTTTGATTTAAACATTTAAAAAAGCACAAACAACTACAAAACGTGACTGACCAATCTTAAATGCCAGGAGAGAGACCTGGCTGGCACCCTTAACCAAATAATAAAAATTAAATAAGAGAACACAGAAAGTCAAACTGTCACAGTGTGCAGGGTCACATACATATATATGTATGTGAGCCTGCTTTAGCTTCAATGTCTTAAAATTTTGAGTATTTGAAGCTTTTGAAATTTATTTGTATGGGAGTACTTGACTTTCTGAAGTTGAAGCACTGAAAGAAAAGTGAATGAAATGAAACTGAAATTTAAACATGGAAAGAAGTTGAATTGTCACTTGAAGTTAAAGTGCTGAAAAGGGTTGGAGAGACTGCTGAAGTGCACAGATTGAAAGGAGTTGAAGTGTCAGTTAAGGTTGTAGGCACAATCAGTGTAAGCACTGAGAGGAGGTCAAATGTTGAGATGGTACCTTAGGTGGTTAGTGTGGTGACATCACAAATAAAAAACAAAATCATAAAGAGGTAAATAAGAGTGCAAAAGTGTGCATCACTGTAGCAATCACACAAATTACTTGTCTAGGTATAAACAGTGTACAGCAGTTTACAAGAAAGGAGTTGAAGTGTCAGAGTTGAGGTGTAGGCACAAAGTGTAAGTAAATAAGAGTATAAAAGTGTGCATCATTGAACACATACTCATCTAAACAGGAAGGGATGTGGAAAGAAAGAAAGAAACAAAGAGAGTTAAAAGCAGACAGGATTAAGACAGTTTAACATACTTTGTTCACAGTGTCGTCCCATGAAGCCGGTGCGACAGGTGCACTGTCCAGAGATGTGGTCACAGTCAGCTCCATTCCTACACTGACAGGTCTGAGAACAGTCCTTCCCATAGAAACCTAATGGACACCCTGCAAGGTAGTCATCATACAACACAAAACGCTATATTTCTGAAATAAACAACAAAGGCTGTGTGACATATGTTTTATCATTGGTTTTATCATGTAGAGCTGTAATTTAACCCTCCTATTGTGTTCTGGACAAAACTGGCTGATTACAACTTTCTTCTGTCATTAACAGGGATGCTGGAAGTCAGACTTCAGGGGTGCTGAGAGAAACTCAGTCTATTTAATGACGTCATACAAAATGCTGTGCAACATTTATGGTTATTGCATTAATTTGAATGCCAGGATAATTTATATCTGAGAGAGGGAGATAGAGAGCTTTGGAATGGAGGGTCTCTCTCTTTCTCTCTGTCTAAGTGCATGCTGGGAGTGAGTGTGGTGAGTGCTGCAGAGAGCATGTTGGAGTGTGTGAGTTTTTCTAACTCTTTTTGCTTGTTTTCCTACTCTTGTTTCACTGTTTATGTACTTGTTGCTGTGTTGTGTTGCAAAAAGGTAATTATTTCCAATGTTCTCCCGTTCCTGAAAAATTAGCTTTTGGAGAAAGAGCTGGCAAGACACAGTTAGTGTCTCCGATAAAGATGATCCCCATCAGCTGTAAATCTCATCTTAAACAAGTTGTGTGTTTTAGGAGACACATTTTCATGGCCCTTAAAAAGAGCGATGAGGAGCTGAATTTGGTGTTCAAGTTTAAAGTTGAGGATTTTGGTTGTATTGTGCATGTGACCCGAAACAATGAAATGTTTCAGGTGTGAAACTGAGGGACACTTGATTCATTCATGTCCGGACAGAGACGGTGAGAGTCGGTCAGCTGCTTCTGCAGCGGAGCTGCCGCCTGTCAGAGCCGACAGCGGAGCCTCTTTATTGGACAAACACAGAGGAATCACAGGAGGAAAACAGAGATAACAGAGATCAGGAGAACAAGGTCATGGAAAGTCTAATGAGTCAGCAAGGTGAGCAGAAAACACAAACTGAGTAAAAGGAAAATATTGGTTACACTGCGACTAGAGTGGCGGAGTCAATGTTGTTGGATGAGGAAGTTTCCAAATTGTCAACTAAAAGAAAAAAATCAGAAAACAAACCAACCAATGAACAAGTTACAAAAGTGTCAAAGATAAACCCGACGTGTTCCTTCTCTCAGTCAGAGGACAGTGAAATAAACACGCAGGAAAGTGAACTAAGTGGAAACATACAGGTGATTGTGGGGAGTGGTTACTCCACCAGAATCAGGTCTTTTTTACACTAGACACAAAAGGCATGAGACTAGTTAAAGTTGACGATTTCTTCCCGGATTTAAAACTGTTCCCTGACTCAGACTTTTCAAGAAAAACACAGAATGCACTGGCCAACCAACCTTTACTGACCAAGAAGTTTTTCGACTAAAAAAACTGATGTTAAAAGCTAGGTTCCTCTCTGTCTTGTTTAAATGCAGCTTCATCATTAACATGTTTGACATAAAGCTGGGCTCTTTAAACATTAATGGTGCCAGAGAGGATGTCAAGAGAGCTTCTCTTTTCAGTTTATTTAAGGTTAGGAAGGTAAATGTTATTTTTCTACATAGAAATACACAGCACAGCTGTGAATGAACCTGCATGGAGGGAATGTAATGGGGAAGTTTTCCTCAGCCATAAGAGTAGGAACAGTAGTGAAGTTGGTATCTTGTTTTCTAAAGATTATTAACCCATTTCTTGTGTCACTGTATATATTAAGGGTCACTTACAAAAATGCAAGCCGTGTATGAAAATGTAAAAATGACTTTCATTAATGTATATGCTCCAAGCATAGGCACAGAAAGCATTGTTTTTTAAAACATTTTAAACAATGTTGTTAACTGTAACTGTAGTGGTGAAGGATACATGTTCCTGGGTGGTGACTTTAACTGTATTGCAAATGCAGTTTTAGACAGAAACCATCCAGAACCACATAGAGCTTCCAAGAGTTGTCTTGTTAAGTTAATTGAGGCAAATTATTTATGTGATGCTTGGAGGCATTTTCATCACACCCATCCGTCAATATATTTGGGTTCATGCAAAAGATAACTCTTTATCTATGGCTAGGTTTGATAGATTTTACAGTTTCAAACATCAGACCAATGTACTTTAAAGTTGCTTGATCCACCCAGTGGGTATTTCAGATCATTCTCTTGTACGGGTTTCTATTTTAGTTAAAGATGTAAAATTTAATAGTGCCTATTGGCATTTCAGTATGGCCCTGCTTTCTGATATTTTGATATCTGATGTTTTTAAGAATGCTTTCAGTCTCTTTTGGAGTAACTATACAAAGACAAAATCTGAATACATTTCTTTACAACAGTAAACAGCTGTGCCTAAAGTACACTCTCAATGTCACAAGGGACATGACCAGGTCTATGAAAGCTCTGGAGAGAGTAATAGTGGAGCTGCAAGATTTAGCAGACTCCACAGGAGAAAGAGAACATATTAATGTTCTCAAAAGCAAAAAGTCAGCTCTATCTGACCTGCTGGGTTTTTCTGCTCAAGGTGCTCTGGTTCACTCCCGTTAAAAACTGTCTAAAATGTTGCCAAAATGGATGCTCCCTCTCACTTTTTCTTCGGCATCGAATGTAAGAATGGACAAAAAAAGGTTCATGCATTCCCTGCAGTCCAACACTGGGCAGCTGCTGCAAGGGTCTGCAGAGATTCGCAGATGTGCAGTTGCCTTCAATGAGGAGCTCTTCACGAAAGAATTCCAGGTGAGACCGGAGGTGGCGCAGTCATTCTACGAGAGGCTACCCAAGGTTCCCGTGGAGGTCAATGCAGAGTTGGATGCACAGATCTCCGCTGATGAGCTACATGTTGCGCTGCAGAGCCTAGAGAGCGGCAAGGCTACAGGGATTGATGGCCTTCTTGCAGACCTTTCAGAAGGTTTTCTGGTCTGTGATTGGCAAGGATCTGCTAATTGTTCTCAGAGACAGACCAGCAGTCTTAATAAAGGACAGTTAACCTTGAGCTGCAGGAGAGTAGTCCTCACCCTTCTCCCCAAGAAAGGGGATCTACAGGAAATTAAGAACTGGCTGCCATCTGCTTACGCTGATGATGTTGTTGTCCTTGTCAAAAAACAAGATGATATTAATGTCCTTGTTGAAACTGTTAATGATTTCGGTACTCTATCCTCTGCTAAGGTCAATTGGTGGAAAAAGTGAAGCCTTAGCAGTTTGTGATGAGCTGAGCAAGAAGCTCGCCTTACCTGGGAGATTAATATGGAACAAGAGAGGGTTTAAATACCTTGGTGTTTATCTTGGTGATGATTCTTCTTTTGTGCAAAAACTGGGACAATGTTTAAAAGAAGGTTGAAGGATGACTCAGAAGATGTAAATGGATTTTGCCACATATGTCCTTTTAAAGGCTGCACATTAGGGATTAACAATTTGGTGTCTTCCATGCTATGGCATCAACTGGTATGTGTGGACCCCCAACACATCTGCTGGCCAGGATACAGGTGGTGTTGATGGATTTCTTCTTCTGCACTGGGTCCCGCAGAGCGGGCTGTTCCTGCCAAAGGAGGAAGGAGGACAGGGGCTCGTTCACCTGGCCAACAGGGGTGCTACCTTTTGAATCCAGAAGCTCTTCGCCAGACCCACAGAACTTGTCTGGAGACCCATAGCCCGAGCCATACTGAGCCGTGGTCTCACTGAACCTCTGTTTCTAATTGACCTGAGTGCTTAAAAACTGTGCAATCTCCCAAAGTTCATGGACTGTTTACTGTGTGGGGGATGTTCTGCAAACAGACACTGACAAACTGTGTTTCCCTGTCTTGGCTTTTGAAAGAGCCAGTAGTACATGGGACCCGCTTCAACGCAGAGCGCGCAGCGGGACCCTTTGTGCTGCAGCTGCTGTGCTCGGCGGGGGTTGTCACACTAGGACACGTGGTGGAACTGTGTGGACCTCATCTGATCAACGCTGCAAATCTGGCCTCTTATTTGGTAGTTCAATCTGTCAGGTTCACCTGCTCAACACCTGGAAGTGTGAGCTGACACAGACTGAACTCTCTTTGTTAAATGCACACTGGAATGGACACTGTCAATCAAATGTTGATGGCCCTTTCAACACACTGACACTTGTTCCTGATTTTAAAGACTGTACTGGTCAACTGTTGGAATTGGACTAAATATCATGGGAGGAAAAACTATGTGCAAACTGTTGGTTAAAGTTTTAAACAAGAACAAACTGAGTGGTCAAGCTGACACTCCTCGGAGAGCTCATCTAGGGCTTAACAATGAGGTCAAGCCTGTGTGGAGAGCACTATATAAAACACTGTTAACCAAAAGAGTCGGAGATTTACAGTGGAGATTTCTGCACGGTATTGTGGCTTTCAATTGCTACAACAAGTGTTCAGGATGTTTGGAGAAACTTTTTCTAAGCACGTGTTCATCTTAGACTACAGATACAGTCAAAAGTGGAGAGCAAAATGCCAGTTGTTTAATTTTGTTTAAGTTCAAGCAAAAATGGCTATCTACCACAGCAGAAGGAATAAAATGGAGGACTCTTTGGATTCTGATGTGAATATTATTTTTGTCAGGATGATAAAGGCCAGACTGAAAGTTGATTACAGTTTCTACAGCACAACAAACAATGTGGAAGAGTTCACAAGCATATGGTGCCTTAAAAATGTTTTATGTTCTGTTCTAGAGAATGACCTGATTTTTGGACTCATTTTGAGCTCATTTATTTTTATTTACTTACATCTTTTCATTTACTTTTTCAGCTTTTCTGAATATACAGCATCATTGCATTTAGAAAACTGTTTTGAGCAAATAGAGGTTTTAAAATCTCTCTCTCACACACACACTCACACATTCACTCTCTCTCTCACACACACACAAACACACAGACAGACAGACAGTACGGTCTAGACCTGCTCTATAGGACAAGTGCAATGACATAACTTCTGAATTGGTGATATATATATATATATATATAAAATATGTGTGTGAATATGTTATGTTATGCTATATTATGTTCAACCAGCAGATGGAATACTTCCCCATACACCCCAACATCACACCCAACCCATCCCACCACCAACAACCCCATCACCCCACACACACAGACCAGACCTCTCGACACACACATACACACGAAGACGAGGGCCTTTGTTCTCACACACAAACGCACCTGCAGACCCAGACTTAACCTCCTCCTCATTATTGAGCACCCTCTTTCCCGCCTCATCATGCCACGGGAACCACATCTTCCAGACAAAACAATATAATGTTAGTTACAGGAACATATCTCTTTCTTGTGCTTATGTGCCCAGACATCAAAACTAGCCTCACCTGCCACAAATGCCATGACTAAGGCACACGCCAAAATGATCACACATTGCCACTCATGCTTATGAACACACACACACACACATGTTCAAGTTATTACAATCTGTTTTTAGGTTGAATCTATGTTTTTGAAATAAATGATGAGTTAAGTTGTCATTAATGTTCTTTCTGAATAAAGTGTCATCAGTCAGACCAGAAACAGATGTCGCTTATCGTAGCCACCAAATGGGACTATGGTACCAATAAACTTTTTTAGATGGTTTCAAAACAGTATCCTGGCTAAACACCTACCAGTCTGTGATAATCATCAATATATTTTCCTCGATAAATAATAAAACAAAAATAAGTGTAGAACTTGTAATAATGACTAGGAATGAAGATGTCACACATCTGGTGATAATTTATGTTTTATGTTTGCTTAACAGTTAAAACAGACCGGCCAATTCAATTCACATAATTGGCAGGGAACACCATAATAAGAAACACAGAACGAACACAATAAAAGGGTTAAACCTGTTTCCACAGTAATCTACTATGTGACATCAACTAGCTGTCACAGGAAAACTACTCTTCTGTGTATGTGTGTGTGTGTGTGTGTATGTGTGACTGACGTTGTGTGCAGTAGAGGCCGGTCCATCCTGGGGTGCACTTGCATTCTCCGTCATAAGCACTGCAGTAGGCTCCATTGTGACAGTTACATGTGTGGATGCAGTTGGGTCCCCACTGACCAGGTGGACATGCTGCAACACAGTGACAACAAAATTTTAGTGCTCATAAATCTTTAGTCATACCAGTTCATAGCTAAATATCCTTTCTAAATAACTTTTATTTTCACATCACAATACACAGTTTCATGAAGAAACAAGTACTTTACAGGACATTAACATTATAAAACACATCAGAACCACCATGTATCTTATTTATTATTTTATTGAGTGAACGCACGCTGGGAGCAGTCGCTGCCAATCCATCCTGGATAACACTGACAGGAGCCATCGATGGGGTTACATGTGCCGTTGTTGGTGCAGCTACAGCTCCAGGCACAGTTCTTCCCAAAGCGACCACTGGGACACACTGCACACAAGACACGTGTATTAATCATTCATGTTCGTCAGCCACATTTTAGAAGTATTTTCACTTCTTGAGTATCATGGTTGCTGATTAGGTTCACTGTGACATTTTTATCACACACAAATGGTCAATATTGTTCTCATGTGTCTAACTTTGTTGAGCAGTGTGTTACATCACATGACCAAATGTTCTGATAAATATTTACAGTGAAAATGGAATTTGTGTATGGGTCATGTTCACACAGACGTGTGTCCCATCAAAGTGACAGTCATGCTAGCAGCTTTCTTTAGGCTCAGATGCTTCTTGAACAGCTTTGATCTTTTTTACAGGGAAATTCTCAGAGAGTGTAATAACTCTTGGAGCACTTCTAGGACTAATATCAACAGGAAGCTGTGACCAGTATCAGCCTTTAAAAACCAACATGGGATGAATCCTGAAGCCTTTGTAACACAGTAGAAATAGTGTGCTACAGAGTAACTCACCCTCGTTGCACAGTGTCCCCTTGAAGCCCGGCAGACAGTCACACTGTCCTGTGATGTGGTGACATGGTCCGTTACTGTGGACACACTGTGGACAGGTCTGACTGCAGCGGTGACCAAAGTAACCTGGAGAGCAGACTACAGGCAAACCAGGGGAAACACAAATCTGAGGTCATTTAATCTGTAAACCCAATTTACTAAGGCAACAGCTAATCATGCAATCAACAACTTTTAGGAGCCTTCTGGGAGTGAAAGAGAGTTTAGGAGGAATTCAGGGTGAGATTTAACATCAGACTACAGATCCACAATTGTCATATGTCATTAGGTGATATCCCTGTGCACAAATATTCTCACTCTCCGGGGTGCCAGATAGAGCAAGAAGAATTAGCAATACATAGAGTCAAAAAATTTCAGAGTTTACCAGGAGTTTCAGATTGACTCAGATTGATTAATTTATATTTAAACCTATCTTGAAATGAACAACATATTTTAGATTGTGACCTCTGTGACACTTTACAATACAGATTGACAGTGTAATTTCTTTGTATGAATCAGGTGCCTATGAAATGACCAGTTCTTAGTGGTACTTAAATGTAGGTACAGTGGACGAAAACAAGACTATGGGGAACAAGGGAGTAACAACTGTGCATTTTAGTGGAAAAGAGAAATAAATTATACAGTATAGTTTCGTTACTTTACTGTACCCGCACAGTTTTAGCATATCATAACTTTGAAATATGTTATACCATAATTACTTTAAAGGTTTGCAGAATATCAGTGTTGTTGACACCATGTTCCCCAAACTTCAGTTCTGTTTCCCAGTACTATACCCTGTAGGTACCCAGTATTTACAAAAATACTTAGAGTATAATGTATTTCTCCTTTCCTCTAAAATGCCCATTTTTTTGTTCCTCATAGTCTTGTTTTCCTCCACTGTACCTAATTTAAATTCCAGTAGGAACAATTTTTTGGTACCTGATTACATACATGAAATTACACTACAAATTGCATATATATTATAAAGTGTTACCATGGCTTCTTTAGGTGCACAATCTGGAAACTTGTTTGCCAGAATTAGTGAACTTATATTGTGTTTATTATTTTATGATTGGTTACTGCAGCGTTTTTCTTTCAAAGATGTTATTTTTGTTTTGAACTAATAAGACACATTTTAGTAGAATACAGGTGGGGTCTGTTCCCCACCACAAACTTGGTAAATCCAGAGCACTGCACAATTAGTTATATTTATCATATGCCATCCTGCTATTTAAAAACCTCCTTCCTTAAATGCATATATGCAGAAGACAACAGAGCACTTCACTGGTGACACATAAACTGCTCTTTACATGGATCTGTTGATGTTTGTGTGTGTGTGTGTGTGTGTGTGTGTGTGTGTGTGTGTGTGTGTGTGTGTGTGTGTGTGTGTGTGTGTGTGTGTGTGTGATGAAATCATCATCAACACTATTGATCAAAACCATAGATCCATCTACATGACAAGTGATAAAAATTCATTCACTAATCATGACTGTGTGATACAATTTAAAGCTCCAAGTGGATCTTGGAGCTGTGATTTAAGTTGTTTAAATTCAAGTTGTTTAAAAAAAAAAGATCTTGTTATGTGAGGGTTGTTTTACTTACTTCTGAAGTGAATTAAAAATTTAAAAGAATTTTCAAAAGATTTTTTTAATGAAAGCAGTAACTTTAAAGGATAATTCTGGTTTATTACAACTTGGCCCTTACTTGTGTAGTTTCGGCCATCATTTCTATCGGTGATGACCAAAGAAAAGGGCAATATACATCGCCGACTTTTATGTAAGTCTTCACACCAACAATGTGGGTAAATGTGCCACGATACACCAATGTCCTATCTTCCCCAGTGTAGATGCACATCATCTCAAGAACCCCCGGATTGACACATCCCGGGTACTGCACTACATTGTGGTTTTAACAATGATGAAGTTTAAAGACTGTCAGCCCACTGGTCATCTGGAACACGGTAACATCACTACAATGAAATCCAATGGGTCAGAAACACAAGAAGTCAGATGATCAGACAGGTTGGAAACAAACTAACAGTTTATCCAGATTATCTAAACCACTTTATTTGGAGGTCAAACTGAAAGTAAAATGTCACTAATAATTCCTCACTGCACAGGAAAAATGTGTGTGAACTATAGTCAGTACAGTAGGTCAAAGTTGAAGCAGGAAGTGGGTCTGTAAACTGATGTTTACAACAGATAGTTTGGGTAATAATTTTACTGTTCACCTGGAGGTTTGTCTCTAACCTGTCTAATCGTCTGACTGCTTAGTTTGTGACTTATTTTTAGTGATGTCACTGTGATCCCAGATATTAGTTATTAACTTGCAGAATACAATATTATTATTACCAATAGACAAAACTATCAAAATAAGACTGAAGTTCAAAATAAACTCCTTTATGTCAAGCGTCAGCTGTGTGATGATCTTTCAGCAGCATGTGATGCAGATGTAGGACTTACTCCTCTGACATGTGGTGCCTCTGTATCCTGGAGCACACTCACAGGTTCCTTCATCTGGCGAGCAGGATGCTCCGTTTTTACAGTTACAGGTGAGGGAGCAGTTTGGGCCCCAGCGGCCCTCTGCACACACACTGTCACAGTGGATACCTGCTCACACACATACACACACAAATCCAAATACTTTTTAGTGTATTTCATACAGTGAATGCATACAAGTGTAAACTGAGTACACTTATGACTAATTCAAAAAAGATTCTTCAACACCAACCACATCATAGGGAATGCTCCAACTTGGTGGTTTAGCTAACTAAACAGTTAGGTATCATTTAGCTGCCCCTGATCAGTTGTTTCATACTTCATATACATGACTGACAATGCAAACACTGCAATGTCAACCACAAAATTAAAAAATATATAAAAAGAGATATCGAAAGATATTTTATAATCAGTTGTGGAAAGTAACTATATACATTTACTCAAGTACAATTTTGAGTATTTCTACTTTATGCTATTTTATACTTATACTACAGATATAATTACTAGTTACTTTACATATTAAGATTTTACAAAAAATAAAACATACTAAATTGGCTTGTTTTGGACAAGTTTAGTTTGTGTTTAGTTGGGGCTCCTTTTCATATTTTAGATGTCTATGAGTTTGCATTTTCAAGAGTGATTTCTTCTTTAAATGTCTTAAATGGTTTCATTTGAATAATTGTTTGAGGCCCCGAAAGGTAAAATTATCCAATATTTCACATAGCCTACTCTAAAAGCAAAGATTCCGTCCAAAGTCCAAAAACTGAATACATGGTGATGGCGCCGTGTGCAAATGCAGCGGCCAGTAGCTCCCTCAAACTTTGCTACATTTTAGTTTTTATTTGCTATTTATTACCAAAAGCATGTATTACCTATGACAGAAAAACACTCATCACCATCAGAACAGGAAGCACAGGGATTGGATTAAGTGCAGCAGACCTTGAGACGATCACTGCCCACAACATCTTCAGACCACTCAGCCAGATCAGCAGTGCAACCACCCCAAGAAGAGGGGGAAGAAAGCTGGGATAAGAGCTAAGCTAACCCAGCTTGGACCTAAGGTTACTCCACTACCCAACCTATTCTTGGCTAATGTCCGGTCACAGGAAAATAAAATTGACGAAATAAGGCTAACCTAGCAATGGGAAATCAGAAACTGTTGTGCAAACATCTTTACAGAGACGTGGCTCCGCCACAACATCCCAGATCAAGCTATTACACTCACGGACAGACCGTGTTCCACGCCGACAGAATGCAAGACTCCAGTAAGACAAGGAGAGGTAGACTTTTATATCAATGATGCTTAGTGCTCAAACATAGTCAAAGTTGATGGACAATGTTTCCCAGATGTCGAATTTTTAATGTTAAGATGCCGACCATATTATCAACCCAGAGAATTCACCAGTGTTTTTGTTGCTGCTGTTTACATTCCCCCAGACGCTAATTTAAATGCACTACAGGAACTGTAGCTCACCAGCAGTCACATGACATATCAACCAGGCGATATTTTTATTGTAGCTGGCTATTTTTATCAAACGGACCTCAGAACTGTTTTACCTAAATTCCACCAGCATGTCCATACCCCCACCAGGTGAAGCAATACCCTGGACAATGTTTACACAAACATTCCTGGCAGCTAAGATGCCCTCCCCCGCCCCCACTTTGGTCAATCAGAATACATTTCCCTGCCAACCTACTCACAGCTGATTAAAACTGTCAAACCATCAGAAAAAAACTGTTAAAATGTGGACAGATGACGCTACAGCAGCATTCTACAGAAATGTTTTGAGTTCATAGACTGGTAAATGTTCAGAGATGCCGCCACCCAGCAGAACCACATTAATCTTGAGGAATATACATCATCAGTGACATCATACATCAGCAAATGTGTTGATGATGTGGTGATCACAAAGACAATAAAATCATTCCCCAACCAGAAAGCCTGGACAAATGGAGAGGTGAGGGTCCTATCCAGAGCCAAAAAAGTTGCCTTTCGGTCAGGTGACAAGGAAGCATACAGCACCGCCAGAGTGAGACAGAAAGCTGGCATCAAGGAGGCAAAGTGGAGGCATTAGGAGAGAGTAGAGAGAGATCTCAACACCATAGACATGTGGCATGTGATCAAGACCATCACAGGCTACAAAAGTAGGAGCACCCCTATCTTGAGTGAGGTCACGTTGCCAGATGAGCTTAACACCTTATATGCTTGCTTTGATTTCCTCAACAAAGAGTCAGCTGTCAAGTCTACTCCGTCTCCAGAGGACTGGCTATTGTCAGTCTCCACAGGAGATGTGAGAAGAATCCTGCTGAGAGTAAATGTGAGCAAAGCTGCTGGGCCTGATAACATCCGTGAGCGTGTACTAAACACAGGTGCCAACCAGCTAGTTACAGTAATGTCATTACTGACATATTTAACATATCCCTGTTACAGGAGAGTGTTCCTACCTGCTTTAAGACAGCCACCATCGTCCCTGTACCTAACAAGTCTGCAGTGTCTAGTCTAAATGACTACTGCCCTGTAGCACTCACCCCCATTCTGATGAAGTGCTTTGACAAACTGGTTCTCCAGCACATCAAAGACAACATCCGAGCCAGCCTGGACCTCAACCAGTTTACATTCAGAGCCAACAGATCCACAGAGGATGCCATCTCCACTGCCCTCCATTCAGTCTTCACATATCTTAAAAATAACACATACATCAGCTCAGCATTCAACACAATCATCCCCATGAAACTGATTGGCAAACTTAGCATTCTGGGATTGAGTGCCAAACTGTGAAGTTTGCTGACGACACCACCATCATCGGCTGGATTTCAAACAACTATGAGACTTCATAACGCGAGGAAATCAACAATCTTGCAGGGTGGAGGAGAACAGAGAACAGCCTACTGCTCAGCATCAGCAAAACAAAAGAGCTGATTGTTGATTTTAGCAAAAAGGAGGCAAACACACACACCCCTGTCTACATCAGTGGAGCTGAGGTGGAGCTTGGTGAACAGTTTTAGGTTCCTGGGAATCAGCATCTCAGAGAACCTGTCGTGGTCATCACACATCTCCACACTGGTAAAGAAAGCTCAGAAACGGTTATATTTCTTAAGGAAACTTAAGAAGTCAAAATTGCCGTGCCAAGTTGACTTCCTGACTGGAAACATCACAAACTGGCATGGGGTGTGCATGGCCCAGGACAGGAGGGCTTTGCAGTGGCTGATTAAAACCGCTCAGAAGATCATTGGTACCAACCTACCGCGCATCATTGATAATGGTTAGTTGCCCAAAGGACACTAAAACACAATACCCACCCCAGCCACATCCTGTTCACCCTGCTGTCATCTGGCACACGATGCAGAATTATCTGCTGCAGTACCACCAGACTACAGAGCAGCTTCTTTCCTCAGGCTGTGAGACTCCTCATACATGGAACTTTAAACTGACATTGCACATGCTGTACATACATCCTGGGTGTATATGTATATTATATACAGTATATATAAGTAACTGTATATATTGTTTTATTTTAATTTCATTTGTATTCTATTCTAATTTAAATATTTGTATATATGTTTTATGTGTGTGTAGCATGAAGGGGCAACAATTTACATTTCATTGTGCAACCCTGTGTTTTAAAATCTTTATACCTTGAAATTTTTGTAGCAGAACTTGTTTTTTCTTCATTCCTGCCTCATTAATGATCTCATAACCCCTCAAGATTTATCTTGTGAGCCTTTGGAGAACCACCGGACCTAACTGTGTTTAAAGTTGTTAAAACTAGCTCCACCTCAATCAGCTACAACAGTAAAATGTTGTTTACAAATTGATGTAGGGCTGCAGCTATTGATTATTTTAGTAATGTACCGATTATTCCATCAATTAATCGAATAAGAAATACTTCTGCTTTATTAAAGAGTAATAGTATATATATATAGTAATGCAATAGTAATATGCAAAAGAGAAAATAAGACAGGTCTCTTAAAAGGAACAACTAACTGGTTTCATTTTTTTAAAATCTACATTTTTATTGCTTAAATTGCATACAATGATATTATGTGTCAAAACTAAACCCATTTAGTGCATTTAAGTGCCATATTACATTCTGGGTTTTAAAGAAAACATGTTTTGAAATGCAAAAACAAAACAAAAACCTTTTTGCTTTCACAAAAAAGATACTTAACTTTCAGAACTACAAGTTTCAACCTAACTAGAGCTCAGGTATAACGTAAGCCTTTACTGTCTTCTTTGTGGCATTTGTAGGAGGCAAAAACGAGTGGACAGGAACTGTGACTATCATAATAATAACATGAATGAAGCACAAACTTTCACAAATTGACCGCAAAACCTAGCTAAATTAGGGACATCATAACTAGCTACCATGTTGATTTATATAACTAGCTATTACATATAGCCATAATTAACGTAGCCTACATTCTTTACTAGCCTTCATATACCTTATGTCGGGTCTATATATATATAGATATATATATATATATCTATATATATATATATATATATATATATATATATATATAGATATATATACTAAAAGTATTTGTATTTTTATTTACAATAGGTTTTATATAAATTAAACAAAAGGCAAAGAAAATATGATCATTTTTACCTATTTCGGCCATACGCGGTCATATTGACCGCAGTGACTTTCGCGCTATTCTATTGTTCTATTGTGCTGACCTACAGCACACACGGCTCACGGCCTTCTTGTGTGTGTTTGACGATGGCATGCTGAAGCACATCTGGGACTGCACTGTGGCTGAGGCACATCAGCACCGTAGTGACAGCTCATGACCTGACAATTTTGGCTAGCTGCGGATGTCAATTCAAAATCCATGCTGAACGGGGCTACGTTTCTGGGAAAAGAGGAGACGCGGAACAAAGATCAGCTCGTGGGAGAAAGTGTGGAGCTGAAACTGGGGAGCCATTTCTGGGTAAGGGAAGAAATATTACCAGATCATTTCTTCACTTCTCTGAAACTGGCCACCGCCTTACAAGCCAAGAAGACCAGCCTGGTTGGCACCCTGGGGAAAACTAAGCGTGAGTCGCCCCCCTCCGCAAAAGAGTAAGCGGAGCTGTTCAGCACAAAAGGTGTGCCATGTGTAGAAGCGACGTTCACCATCTACCAGGGAAAGCCGAGGAAGAATGTATGTTTGCTGAGCTCCGTGCACACAAGCGTGGGCATCACCGATGGGCTGAAGGCAAAGCGGGAGTCGGTGATACTGGTGTGAATATAGCGTATGCAATAATTACGGTTTACTATATGCGATGATGTGAATATTGATAAATGTATAATTAAAGTTTTTTAAATGTATATTTTGGTGTTATTTGTTTTTTAAAAGATATCCTAACACAATAAATGCATTAATCTCCCATTTGGGTAATTTATCATTAGAGATTATAGAGTTTGGAATCTAGCGGTCAAAATGACCGCTTCCGGCAATTCTAGTAAGTTTGGAATTCTGGCACTTCTAGTGTTAAATGAGGCAAGTGAGGCCTGCAGTTCTTTGGATGTTGTTGTGGGGTCTTTTGTGATCTCTTGGGTGAGTCGTCGTTGCGCTCTTGGGGTAATTTTGGTCGGCCGGCCACTCCTGGGAAGGTTCACCACTGTTCCGTGTTTTCACCATTTGTGGATAATGGCTCTCACTGTGGTTCGCTGGAGTCCTTAAAGGTTTAGAAATGGATTTATAACCTTTTCCAGACTGATAGATCTCAATTACATTCTTTCTCATTTGTTCCTGAATTTCTTTGGATCTCAGCATGATGTCTAGCTTTTGAAGATCTTTTGGTCTACTTCACTTTGTCAGGCAGGTCCTATTTAAGTGATTTCTTGATTGAGAACAGGTGTGGCAGTAATCAGGTGTGGGTGTGGGTAGATAAATTGAACTCAGGTGTGATAAACCACAGTTAAGTTTTGCCTTAATAATAACAACCTTCATTTAAAAACAGTATTTTGTGTTTACTTGTGTTATCTTTGACTAATATTTAAATTTGTTTGATGAAATGTGAAATTCAATGTTTTGCACCAATAAAAAACAATACACTGGGGGCCGGGGGAAAATGCTAGCCTGGCTCTGTCCAAAGTAAAAAAATACATCTACGGAAACCTCTAAAGACGCCCAGTACTTCTGTGCAGGAACTTGAGGAAGCTTCGCACTGTTACTACACCCAGCTGTTATACCCCAAGAAATATTTCCAGCACGAAACTACTACCTACTTTACCTACAAAGCTAACAAGATAAAACTGTTCATCAGTGAGCTTTAGAGGTAATGGTAGGTATATTTTTTAACTTTGGACAGAGCCAGGCTAGCTGTTTCCTTCCATTCCTTAAGCTAAGCTAACCATGTCCTGACTCCAGCTCCCCTTAACACAGGCATGAGAGTTATATTGATCCTCTCATTGTTATGGTTTGAGGGTTTTTTATTTCCTGTTTTATTTTTTAGTGTGTCCCTCTCATTGTGTGTCTTGTGGTTTTACTTCCTGTCTTTGTTTGCTTTCCCTCCACTTTTGATTGTTTGCACCTGCGTCTCGTTGTTTCACCTCCCCTAGAGTATTTAGTCTGGGTCCCTGTCTTTGTTCAGTGTTGGGTCATTGTTGTTACACATGGTGTTATACCTGCCTTGAGTGAGTCGTGCCTTGAATTTTTGTTCCTGTTTTGTGAGTGTTCCTGACCATTGTGTGTGTCGCCGTTTGGTGTACTTTTTGTTGTACCTGGTTCCAGTGCCCAGTTCCTCTGCAGTTTTGCATTATGCATTATTATAATTATTATTACCGTGAGTTCTGTTTTGGATTCTTTGTCTCCCATGGACCTTGGTTGGATTCTGGATTTTCAATCAATCAATCAATCAATCAAACTTTATTTCTATAGCACCTTCCAACAACCGAAACTGAACCAAAGTGCTGTACAACATTAAAAACAAGATAAAAAAATAATAATGATAATAACAAATAATAATAAAAGTACAAATAGGTCAGCAGAGCACATTACAACATTAAGATAAAGAGAAGTGTCACAGGGCCACTAAGTGTTAAAAGCTATTCTAAATAAGTGGGTTTTAAGTTTGGCTTTGAACAAAGGCAGGTCAGTGATGGAACGTAAGTCAATGGGCAGAGAGTTCCAGAGTTTCGGACCGGCCACTGCAAAAGAACGGTCGCCCCATTGTTTGCACCGGGACTGGGGGACCTCCAGCAGATGTTGCCCAGCAGATTGTAGAGCTCTGCCGGGTCGGTGAGGGCTCAAGATCTCACAGAAATAGGAAGGTGCAAGGCCATTGACTGCATTAAAAACAAATGTCAAAATTTTAAAATGAATTCTGAACTGGACAGGGAGCCAGTGCAGGGAGTATAGGACAGGTGTGATGTGCTCGTGTTTCCGACTCTTAGTGAGCAGGCGGGCCGCAGCATTTTGCACAGGCTGCAAACGATGAAGACCAGCGTGGTTAACTCCCACATAGAGCGCATTACAGTAGTCTATGCGGGAACTAACAAAAGCAAGGATAGCTTTCTCCAGGTCACAACGGCTCAAGAAGGGTTTAACCTTTGCTAGGAGGCGGAGCTGAAAGAAGCTTGCCCTGACCACAGAATCAATTTGTTTATCAAATTTTAGACTGCTGTCTAATTTCACCCCCAAATTTTTCACAACATGGACCTTGGACAGGAAAGGCAAATGGGACACAGGTCTAAAATTTGACAGGACAGCAGGATCAAGGTTGGGTTTTTTTAGAAGAGGTCTGACCACAGCGTGCTTGAAAGCAGTTGGTACAGAACCTGAGCTAATGCAGCTGTTTATGAACGAGAGGAGACATGGCCCCACTGTGATTTTGTACTTTGCCTGCTCCCTTTTGGACTGTTTAGCCACCTTGGACTTACTTCCCTGTTTCCACCACTGCCAGCCGGTAACCCTGTTACCTGTGTGTTACTGGTCTGTCTGCCTGCACCTGCTTGTAAACCACATCAACCCCAATAAACACTGTAGGCATCCGGCTAGTTCACCCTGATACCGCTTCCTGGTCATCGGCCTTTGGGTCCACATACCAGTACACAGCACAACATACGACACTCATCTCAGGAAGAGAGAGCTAGTCAAACACCCTCTCTGTCCTCTAGACTTATATGATTATCTTTGCAAATCTTATACATACAGGCATACTTTATTGACTAAAAATATACTTATTTCATGTTAAAACACATTTTCAAGATAGAACATGTGAAACAAAAATGTGAAAAGAACAAATGTACATCTCATTTTCTCCTTTTCTTCTGGTCATTTACTTTCTCTACCTAATAGTTGTAAATGTGTATTTCCCATCATGCCACTGTGAAAAGACCATATAAGTATGTGTGTGTGTGTGTGTGTGTGTGTGTGTGTGTGTGTGTGTGTGGGGTTAGTGGGTAGTGTATTTTATTAGTTATATGATGATGTAACAAAACCTGAAAGTATACAATAAGCATGTCCAGATATTTATTCAGACTATGCATGAACAAATCAGCCATGAGAACATTGTTATTAGGTCTTACCAGTCCATCCAGCCAGACAGCGGCAGTGACCAGTAGAGTGGTGGCATCCATCAGCATGACTGCAGTCACAGCGTTCTTTACAGTCCAGACCATAGGTACCATCCTGAGAAGGATGAACAGTATCATCACAGAGATGAACTTCAGTAACGTGTCCATTCACATGACATGCAGCAGTTATTTATTCTAGAGAAACTTTGAGTCTTTCATGCTTTTAAATCCTATCTATTCAGTATAACAAGGTCAACTATCATCCTAACAAAGTGTAATGCACAAAAATGTTAGATGCTTGTATAGGACTGCAGTTAGGATTTGTATTTGTACAGGCTATACGAACTGATGTAGAGAATATTACATGAGTTTTTTTTTTTTTTTTTAGTCGTTCAACAACATCAACAAGTTATAATTGCAAAACAAAATAAAATCTACAACACTACTGCAAAATATCAGGTTGTAATGTAAAGGAAAATCAAGGAAATCATTAGCAAAGTGATTTTCGGTGGACTAGAACTGTGATTTCCTCACTGACTTGCCAACACATAATATTGGACACATTCCAAAAACAGAACATTTATATTGCAAAAGATCTGGGAGCATCCATTTCTTGTCACCTGGCAGTGGAGTTCACACTTCTCTCCTCTCCAGCCTAGAGCACAGGTACAGTGACCGTCCAGCACGTTACACGCTCCTCCATTCCCACACATACAGGTTAGGTTACAGCCCAGACCCCATGTACCACTGGGACAGTTGATGGAGCAGTCCACCCCATGCCAGCCTGATTAAACAAGGTCAATAAGATTCAAACACACACATACCTTACTTTCCATTAACAATAGCTAGTATCATAACCATTATTCAGTGTAACACAAGGATCAAAATACGTCTGGAACAGTTTCTTTGAAATAATGCTGACATCAAAAGTCATCAGGACAGTAATTATGATGGCTTTGTAAAAAGTAGATTGCTACCAAAAAGTTGGTTTGCCTGAAAAGAATAATTGTGTTTCATCATTCCACTCAGCCTTGTAAGAGAAAGGCATCCAGGAAAAGAGAGAGAAAAAATGAGGAGAAAGGATGTGAGCCTACACAGAATGGTACTTTATGATAAAGATAATAAAATAACTTAAGGCTATAATAGTAGACTTCAGTATGTTTTTATTCATATGATATTTATTTAATATTGAATTAAAATGTCATCCATATGTATAGTCACTGCTGGCAGACCCAATTTTTTATAGACTAGGATGTTTTGCATGGCTTTAGTCTTTTTTCCCCAAATTAGTGATTTGTTATAAAGTTCAGAAGTAAGGTATTATGACTAATAACTCTCCTCCTCCCTCTCCTCCTCCCTCTTCTCTCTCCTCCTCAGCTCACCTGGTTTACAGGAGCAGGATCCGTCCACAGGTGAACACTGAGCTCTGTTCTTACAGTTACAGCTGGAGGAGCAGTTCACTCCATGTGTTCCAGCTGGGCAGGGGACTGAACAGCTGGGACCCTGAGAAGGTCAATACAGTAGATGAATAGTTAGACCTGGCTATGAGGATATCACACAGAAATATACACTACAAGAGGGACATCTTATCATGTGGCTGGTGGTGATACACTTTCTACCTCCAGGGGTTGAGGAATGGAGAGTAAGGTGGAAGGAAAAGTGAAACCATCTTGGGATGGGTTGTAAACCACTCTGGCACTGGAAGAGAATGGTGAAACGCCACATCGTCCCATACAATTACAAAAAGTTCTGGATTTTGCCTCACCTGCCCCCTTTCCCCACCTGGCAAAAGTCTTAGAGGTTATCAAGGAATGAAATGAGGCGCTCAGTGTCCCAATTAAACTTTTTTTTTCTTTTTAGTTATGTTAAATGTACGTTAAAAATCAGTTTTGACAATAGTATGTAAACATGTACAAAATGGAGTGTAAATACACAAAGTTTGATGATGGTGATATAGTTTTAGTGAGAAACTAGTTCATGAAATTTGAAAAATGCCACTGAATGCATTTTGTGTAAAAGCAATGAAAAGTGATCCACAGTTTAGTCCACATAGACTGCTGCTGTGCTGACTGTGTGAAGAGTTTTGAAAAAGTTAACTCCTATAGAGAAATGTGACATAGCAATTGTAAAAAAAACTATAACATGATATGTGACCTAAAGCATTCACTGACATTCTGACATAATAGAAATGGGTTTACCGTGAAGCCTGGAGCACAGATACACTCTCCGGTCACACTGTGGCAGTCAGCACCATTCTGACACTGGCACACCTGCTGGCAGGACTCGCCATAAAATCCTGGGGTGCACGTCTCATTGCAGTAGAGACCTGACCAACCAGGCTCACATGTACACTCCCCTAAAATTGGGTGGCAGCTGGTGACAAGAGAGGAACATACCATAGTTACAGATGTACTCAATTCTTGTTTAGTTTTTGCTCATACTATAGGACTACTACTGTTTCTCAAATTTAGGATTCATACCTTTCAGTAACTGAATCTTTATCGGCCTACCAGGGACAGGGCGTAAAGGGTTCAGTACACTTGAAACAAATACGAGATGTCATCGACCACATCTCAGTCGAATTGTTTCTCCCTGTTCTGAGTGGGTGCACTCTGAAACCTGACCAGCACAATGCCGGTTGGACATGGTTTCCACTCCATTTTAATGCGACACCCAAAACGTAAACATAACAAAATACCACATGTTCCAACAACATTGTAAACAATACAGACCAATAAAAACATATTTCCCCAGCTTGTAATGGCTAAATTAGATTAGAAAAGGTACTGTAGTTTCTTTGCCATCACTTTAAATCTGTGAAAGGATTAAATTAAAGTTTACCACAGCATCTCTACCAGCTGATAATCTGCTGCTGAGAGATTCAGTGTCTGACCTGTCACCTCATATGCTGCCTGCACTCCATTTAACTGAGGGTTAGGGTTAGGAGTTTCCCCGCCCTTGCTGCTGTGTAACAAGAGGCATGCCAGCACAACCAAATGGAGCACAGCAATGATCACACTTGGCGAGGTGAAAAGCCTGCTGTCATAGCCTCCTCCTGCCTCCCCGATCTCTCTACAACAACTCTTTTGTGTATTTGTAGTCCCGATGTGATGAATCATACAAATGGGGATAACTGCACACACTTTCAGACAGTCTTTACTTGTAGGCATTTGTGGTATTTCACTCAGTTGTTCAAAAGAAAAGTGACGGAAGTAGTTGTGTGAAGAATTTAAAAAGAAAACTTTAGAGAGAAGTTCAAACCCTGCCTTACTCTCACCTCTGTGAGAGGTGGGACTGTTCCAAGGCGATGGTGCTCTGATGGCAAAATCACAATCGCCGTTAGAAATGTGGAGAGTGTGGGGTATAAATAAGAGACCTTGGTCTGATGAGTGTCCAAGAGGTGGAAAAGGCATGCAAGAGTTCAGAAATGCATAAAGTGGCAAGATCATGTAGGGCCTTGTATGTGATAATATGTGATAAGCAATATCTTAAAATTTATTCTATACTTAACAGGGAGCCAGGAGGGATGGATTGGTGTGGGCTCTGTGGACAGGATAGGGCTGCTTGGGTGAGACAGGAGAAAAGAACATTGCAGTAGTCGAGACGCAAAAAAATTAGGGTATGGATTAGTAATTCTAGATCTCTGGTTGACAGCATTGGTTTGATTTTAGCAATGTTCCGGAGTTGGAAGAAGCAGATTTGCACAAGTTTGTTTATGTGAGATTCAAAGTTCAGGATTTGGTCAAAGATTACACCCCGGTTTCTTGAGGAGGGTTTAACATTGGTTGCCAGAGGACTGATATAGGGACTCACATCAGAGACAAACATGTTAGGACTGATGAGGAGAACCTTGGTTTTGTCAGGATTTAGTTGAAGGCAGTTGAGTGACATCCATTCCTTAATAGCAGTCAGACAGTCAATATTATCAGATCGTGTGGTTTAACTGAAAATGTTGTGTTCTTTAGAATCAGAACCAGAAATACTTTTTGATCCCCGAGGGGAAACTCTTTTGTTACAGCAGCTCACTATCACGTCAGTGCACACAGCAATAGAAGTACTAAGCAAAAAATATAATACAGGTCAGAAAATAAATTAAGTACCAAGTGGGTATAAGTATAAAATAAAAAAATTAAAATAAGTGTGAAGTACAAAGTGGGCTTACCAGTTGATGATAATTATATGGTATAAAGTAATAGTGCATGAACTGTCAAGTTAAGCTTATTAAGATTATAATGAGACGGAGGATATTGCACAGCAGTAATAGAAGTATAAATAAATATCAATAAATAGGGAATTTTAAACTGAAAAGAGTATATTGCATAGCAATATTAACACAGAACATTGCACGATTATTCAAGTATTGCAGAGATGTTAATGATCAATGTCCAGTTTAATGACTTAGGGTTATATAGATTAACACTTAGAGGGAGGAGTTAAAGAGTTTGATGGCCGCAGGCAGGAATGACGCTGTGGCGCTCTGTGGTGCTTTTTGGGGGGATGAGTCTTCCGCTGAAGGTACTCCTTTGTTTGACCAGCACGTCATGGAGTGGGTGGGAGACACTGTCCAAGATAGCATGTAGTTTGGCCAGCATCCTCCTCTCTGACACCACCGCCAGAGAGTCCAGCTCCACCCCCACAATGTCACTGGCCTTACGGATCAGTTTGTTGAGCCTGTTAGCGTCCGCTACCCTCAGCCTGCTGCCCCAGCATGCAACAGCATACAGGATAGCACTAGCCACCTCAGACTCATAAAACATCTTCAGTATTGTCCAGCAGATATTGAAGGACCTCAGCCTCCTCAGAAAACAGAGGCAGCTCTGGGCCTTCCTGTAAAGAGCTTGAGTGTTCGGTTTATTGTCCTGTTCAGTTTATTGTCCTTCAAGGACCTCAAGGAGATGCTGTGCAACGATTTTTTCACAAATGGTAGTTTCGAAATAGGTCTGTAGTTATTTGATTGGGTTGGATCAAGGGCAGGTTTTTTAGGAATAGGATGGATGGTCGCCATCTTAAAGCCATTGGGAACACACTCAAAAATGAGACAGAGATTGATAATGAAGAGTAGGATAGGGCCCAGGGTAGGCAGGACCTCTTTAAGGAATTTGGGGGGGACTACATCTAAAGAGCAAGAGGACAGGCGCATATGGGATAATGTGTTCAACAGATTATGTAGAGAGATAGGGGAGAACTCAGACAAGAGAGTGACAATGGACTGATGAATCAGAGGAAAAAGTAGCATTATTAAAATTGGATCGGATGTTAGTGATTTTGTCAACAAAGGAAGACAAAAAAATTTCACAGTCTAATGGGGAGAAGGAAGATACAGCATGATGAGCAGGTTTTACAAGCCATTCAATGGTATTAAATAGGAACCTATGATTGTGTTTGTTGTCAGTGATTAGGCCTGCAAAGTAGACAACTCTCTCCTCTTATGTTTTCGTTAAGCATGGACAGCAATTCTTTGGATGGACCCTGAGTTTGGATTTCCTCCAACTTCACTCCACTCTAACTCCCCTTTCCTGCTGACGAATGTCGTCATTGATCCAGGGGCAAGAGTTAGCCGAAGAAAATTACAGCGGTGGTGTAGGGAGCTTTAGTATCTAGTGCAGAAGCACATGGAACATTGAATCAAGTCACAAGATCATTAACATTTGAGGGGTCACAGAAAGTGTTGGTCAAGGGGAAATTTTGATGTGATGGTGTTGCAGTTTGAGAGGTAAGAGTCATAATTAAAATTTAACAGAAATCATCCTCTGGCAATTTAATGGCATTTCATGGCGGACACACAAACTGAGCATTATTACCATGGATGGATTACTGAACTAGCACCAGCGACCCAAGAGTGAGATACCAGCCGAAGTTCGAAAGAGAACAGGGCTCAGTCAAAAGTCCTTCTTCACATTTAAAAAACATCTTCACATTTAAGGTCACAACAATGAAAGGAGGGTTGGTTTAGGTAGGATGAGGGGCCTTTTAAGCGTCTGTGCTCAGGGGACCATCATTTTAGAACCCCTTCCTTTAGGCCCAGTCACTAGCAGGGCAAAAACAACAACTTGGTGTGTAAAAATAATGATTAGTGTCTGTTTATCTGAGACAGTACATTGTTCAGATTCAGAGCATAAAACAAAAAATTCCGGCCACAAAGACTAGAGTTCTGCAAGGGCCTAAAATTGAGACCTGAAACTGGCCCATAACCAACTGAACCTGGCTGGTACTGCCAGACTGAGACCCAAAGCTATATGTTTGCTTTATTTAATTCATCACTCCTATTATTACCATTACTCCTACTATGATATTTTTCATTCCATGCCAGGAGGTTGGGGATTATCTGCAGTAACATAGGTGGAATCTGCCTGTATTTGTTAGTGATTGTGTTTGACTGACAGCTGGCCCATCGGACATAGCACTCCCATTGAAGAGGGGCAGAACAGCTGTTCTCTGCAAAGACACATGCAGCTCCCAGCTGTCCTGTCTAAGTGATCACTGACTACTGGCCCACAACAGTCAGCTGTCTAAAAGGTCAACGATCACACTGACTCACATTTGGCAACATTAAATTTAATTAAATCTACTATATGCAGAACAACTTTGAACACAATTTCTGCGTACCTGTGTGTGTTCTGTGCGTAGCACGGACACTTCCTATCACATTGGAGGCCATACTGTCCTTCAGGACACAGTCGGATGTCACATGTCTCCCCTGTGTATCCTGGCTCACACAGACACATTCCGTTGGTGTGGTAGCACTTGCTGTTGTTCTTACAGCGACACATCTTTGCACAGCCAGCACCATAAGTACCAACTGGACACTCGTCCTGGCACCTGTTCACAGTAAGAGACACAGTCACATCCATGGTCAATTTTAAAAGGTGGAAGTGATCAATAACAGTTCTTTGAGGGCATCTCAGAGACCCAAATCACAAGTCTATCTGTGTGGATTTACATAGGCTCAATACAAGTCTGATTCACAAATTAGAAAAGGCCAACTGACTTCCAGGCTTTCCTGGATAAAACAGGTTACACTTCAGTGTTACTTAGATTGCTATTGTAATGACAAAAGACTTAAAGGGAGAGCGGTTGACATTCTGGAACAAGTTCGAACAATCACATGATAGTTAAGGTATGACTCCTCACAGGGCTGGTCTGGGCTCTCCTTACAATAAAACAAAGGGTGTTCACTCACAAAAGACTGTTAATCAAGGTAAATTAGTTTCTCAACACAGAGCACACTGTCATATAGAAAGGATTTGATCAAAGACAATACATGAAAAATTAAAAATAAAACTATTTTCTTCTACACTATCTATGTTGTTACTGTTACTGCAACAGTTTCTCCTAAGAATTACATTCATGTTCATATGGAAGAAATATGCTTGTGGGGTATCACCACCCAGATTATATTATGTTAACAAACAGTATCTGTAAAAAGTTCATTGTCAATGATTTTTTTAAATGGAATAAAATGGATGATAAACAGGGCACTCAGAACGTGCATTTGTCACCCAACAGTAACACTTTGTCACTCAGAACACAATGGCCTAAAAAACACAAACAGGTAGCATTACAAGATGTATCACCATTGTCTTTGAAGTATCTTTTATTTATTTATTTGGCATAAACCAAGAAACCATTACAACAAAAAGAAGGGCACTTCTTTATTGCATGTATTGTGCTACCTTACAGTACTGTATGTCACAGAAATAAATTAGAAATGTTGCAATATGCATCAACAGGCTTTTTTCGTTGTTGCCATTTTTGCATAGAGTAAAAGTGCACAAAATGAAACAAAAGTAATTAATTACAGTCATGCAATACAAAACTATACATATTTATTATACATACTTGTATAGGATAGCTACAGATATAGAAATACAACACTGCCTGTCTTGTGCTTTGTTCACATCACAACTTATGTCATCTCTTGCGATACACCTGGGAAAGAATCTTTTTGCATGCCTGATCCATCCCTTACAGTCTTCTGCAGATATGTCCAGGCATCCAGCATTCATTGCATCCAGGAGAGACATCTGATCATGTGGATTGTGGTCATAAACTTTCCACCTCCATGAGGAAAATAATTCCCCTCTGGGGTTGAGGAATGGAGAGTAAGGTGGAAGGAAAAGTGACACTATCCTTTGATGGGCTGTAAACCACTCTGTGATTGGAAGAGAACAGTGAAATGCCATATCATACCATACAATTACGAAATGTTCTGGATTCCGCCTCACTTGTCCCCTTTCCTCACCTGGCACTTTCATACAAGTCTTTCATAGAGGTCATCAAGGAATGAAAATAGGCACTCACTGTTGTATGTCCCAATTAGGAATGCATGCTTTATTTTTATTTTTTTGATGTAAAATATAGCAGAATGTAATGTCTCATTTACATTTAGTACTTTTGACTTATGTTAGGTTTGAACATAAATGTAACAGTTTTGACTATAGTATGTAAACATGTAAAATGGACTGTAAATACACAAAGTTTTGGTGGTGATTTAGTTTCAGTGAGAAAACAGTTCTTGAGTTTTGAAAGATGTGGTCATTGAATGCATTTTGTGTCAAAGCAGTGAAAAGTTATCCATAGTTTAGTCCACATTGACTGTTTGTGTGAATAGTTTTGAAAAAGTGAACTCAGAGAAATGTGTGTTAGCAACTGAATAAAACAAAATAGACTGAAAACGATTGAGTCACAGCATGTTAGCCAATGCACAATTCCTCGTTGGTTGTTTAAGCACAATTTATATATCAAAATACAAGACCTGGCCTGTACTTTATTCTCACAAATTATGCATTAATAATTAAAAAGCACTTGCACAAGTGTGTATATTATGAATACTCCTAACTAATTTTTTCCCCTCTCTTTTCCTTTACGCTTTGGTTTTGTTCTACAAACATATCTGGATTAGATTAACACAAGCACACACTTGAATGTATGTATGTATGTATGTATGTATGTATGTATGTATGTATGTATGTATGTATGTATGTGTGTATTTATGCATGCATGCATGCTTGTATTTATGTATTTATGCATGCACGCCTGTATGTATTTATGCATGCATGCATGCCTGTATGTATGTATGTATGTCTGTCTGAATGTATGCATGCATGCATGCCTCAATGTATGTTTGCATGCATGTATGCATGCTTGCATGGGTAGCCAAGATAATTTAGTTTTTTCTTTATTCTATATTTTTTTTAAATTTCAATTGTGTTTGTTGTGGTGAACTTCTCTAAAATCCGTCCCCACCTGTAAATAGGTTCCTATCATATCGGTTTTCTATGGCATCTCTTTTGTTTCCCAGGGCGTGTAATTTCACGTTGCTCTGCTGGGCTCACGCTTCAGTGAGAATTTACGCTCGGAGCTGGTGAGTCAAGTTTTAGAATGCTCTCTCCCTCATATTTTATATTTGTTTTGTTTTATGAATAAATGTCATATGGTGATACACACTGAGATGCGTTGTGCCAATGAACCTGTCAGTCTAGCCTCCATTGGTCTGATTATGTGCCTGGGTAGTGATAATACCATGTCGCTTTACCATGCGCTCACACCAGAAACTTCATGAGCTACAAAAGCGGCCGGCAGTCATTTATTTTCAGTGGGACCTGGTGACATGAGGCTTCTGACACCGTGGCAGCAGCGAGAGGCGCAATATCAGTGAGCTGAGCTTTATGCAAATTAGCTGCGACACACAGAAGCAGCAACCAGTTGCAATTGCAATTGCAAATATTTGTTCCATACTGACAATGGAGGAGAAACTGATTGTTGCAGTCCCCGGTTTCCCGCATAAGTGACAATTGCGTATGGCAGCCGCCATACCTTGGAATCAGGTTGTTTTTTTAAAATTAAATAAATATAATAAACTAATTTCACTTGAATTGGCTTAAAATGTATCATTTGTGCTCAACAAATATTACCTGGGTAAATAAAAAAATATATATAGGCTATGTAGTAGCCTATTAATATTGCACGTTTTCAGTGTTTGCAATGTGTGTGTGTTTGTGACCTTGTTACGTATTACGTAGCTAAACATATCAACATCATAATGATTAGGGAAGGAAGAAAAATCTGAGGCTAGCTAGTTTGTATTTAACAAGCATCGAACAAGAGATGAAACGAAAACAAATATCAATTGATGGATGTATCTACAACATCTGAAATGCCGTCAAGTGGGGTGGTGTTGCAAGCTGTTGCTCCTGAGAAGCTACAAGTGTCCCCTCCTCCTCTGTCTAGCCAGGCGGCTAACACTACAACTGAGCCTAGAGCTGCAGCTACTGCTAGCCAAACAACAGCAACAGCAGTCAGGGTCAGGGACATATAAAGGCTTAAAACTGACTTGCCAACTCAACCATGCCTTGGGCCAGTACCCCACAAGGAACGGCAGACGAACATGAGCCACTTTGGAGGTGCATCAACAAGTGCCGGAGACAGGTATGGGGCTTGCGCCTTCATTGATAATAGATTTTCCTTTTGAAAGAACATTCAGGCCCAGATCAGAGGACATGCACACATTAAACGTCACATGGGTAATGTGGTGACATGGGCAAACTTTAGGTGAATTCTGGAAAATTTGACTCAATTGCCACCACAATAGATGCCAACAGAGCTGTAGAGGTCCAGGAAAACAGGGCACACTTGAAAGCGCTGTTCCAAGTTACAGCCCTGCTCAGATCACAGGGCTTGCCTTTTCACAGCCACAGTGAGGAGGACAGTTCTACTAACAAGGGAAATTTCCTTGAGTTCATGGATGTGCTTTCAGAGAGTGACAAGAACATCAAATCCTAAACTGACAGGAGATATCGACACTATTCTTTACCAGACGCACAAAATGACATGATATGTGTTTTGGGGGAAAGAATAAAAAACACCATCATTAATGAGGTAAAAGAGGCTAGTTTCTTTTCCATATTGGTAGATATAGATACAAAAGACTGAACAGCTTGCTATCTTCATCTGCTATGTTGCCACAGTGGAATTTTTACAGAGCGAGCAATCGGTATCTACCATATGACGGACCTTAGTGCAGAAGCACTGGCTAATGGTATCTGTGAGAACCTAATGAGTCAAAGCATAGACATGCAACTATGTGTGGGACAGTGCTATGATGGCGCTAATGTTGTTCGGGGAAGTGTGTACAGGCAAGAATATAGGAGCAAATGCCACAAACAGTGCACATACATTGCCACGCTCAAAGTCCTAACCTGGTGTTTGTCAATACAATCAGTGATATTCCTCATATCACAGAGTTCTGCAGCATAATTCAGACTGTCTACACTTTTATCGCAAACAGCAATACAAGACAAAGCCAAAGAGTTCTACACCTGTTCGCACATGTGGCACCCGCTGGTGCTATTGGTACAGGGCCATTCAGAAGATAAAGTTGCACTATGAAGCAATACTGACAGTGCTGGAGGCAACAGTGGAAGCCCACAAAGAGGGATCAGTAGAAGTGGCTGGCCTTAAAATTAAAGTCTCATCATTCCCCTTCATACTCCACCTCCACACACTTGAAAGAATTCTGGGAACAACATATGGACTGTTGGAGCAGCTTTAGACATGGGGCCTGGCCATTCCAAAAGCCGCAACGCTCATTCAAAGTACAAAGACCCAACTGGATGCAATGCTGTTGGAAGATGAGTGGAATGGCACAATGAGCGATGCCAATACATTTGCTAGAGAAATGGGCATTCTGGGTAACACCTCTTGCTCAAAGGTACCAGCAAAAGCATGACGAGTGTCAAAATTACTTACTGGGTTTGTAATGGAATCCAGCATCTGACAGCGAGAGGGTGGCCAGCACAAAAGAACCTTCTTTGAAATCTTCGACTGATTCTCTCTTGAATTCGCTCAGAATGAAGGCCTGCTTAATGCTATCCAGGCATTTGATAGTTCGTCCCCCTAGTTCTTGGAAGTGGACTCTGTGATGGTGTTTGAATTGAGTTTAGTGTATTTTATAATCAATTAACTGGCTATCATTTCTCTTCTTTAAGAAGAGTGGTGCCGCTGAGGACTTTATTCATTAAAATGATTTATGATTATCTTTGATAATTCTGATAGCCCTAATTAATTATGGTGCCCCCCTTTAACCATTGTAAATCCCAACACTGTAAACTGTGTGACCTTTGTGAGAGGCAACTTGGACTTTAGGTAGCAATTATTGAAACTGGAAGTATTGCAGTGTATGGTCATTGTATGCATGTATTATTATTATGGCATAATATGCACTCATTCAGGCCTATTTGTCTATGAGAAGAAAATAGACCTCTGATAGGTCCATCATTTTCAACAGCGTGTTATGGAAGCATTTTGCCCAACAGCCTGTACAAATGATGTTTGTGATTGCAGGTGTAATTCACTGCATTTCTTTATTTTCTGTTAAGTTTAAACAAATGACTAATGATAATTACACCTCTGTTCTCTGTCCATGGTGCTGAAATATGTGCGATAATAGATAGGATCAAAGGCGTTTTCACTGTCCTTTTTAAGTCGCACATTACATGCAAACATTAGGCATTGTGAATGTGAGAGAGAGCTATTTGTCTGTTAAAACAGTTTTCAATAGCATAGTAGGTCCTTGAAGTCACATTGCCATACCTTGGCTTTTGCTGAAACAACATCCCTGGTTTCCCGGAGTTTCCCGCCCCCTGGCGAGGGCTGGCAGCTAGCCAGTGATCAGAGCACCCAGCGGCACTCATTAAGCTTCTGGTATGAGCGCACTATAAGTAATGTGATGTTTTATGAACCTGTATTGTTTGTGTTTCTTTGATAGAATGTGGAGAGGAGCCAGTGTAAACTGTTGTTGCCCAATGTCTTTTTTTCCTATTCCAAAAGGTATGCCTGTTTCTTAATCTATTGTATTTTAGGAAATGTTATCTTAAAGTGAGTCTGTGTGGGTTAAATAGTCTAAGTATTGATACTTATTGATATTTATTTTTATTTTTATTTGCACCGGTTAAAACATGTAATTATTGTTCATTAATAGGGTGAAATTTTCAAGAAATTTGGTCATATTACACATAATTTGAAAGGAAAAAGTGGGTTGTTGTTGATCGACGCAGCAAGAGCTGACACAGCTTGTGTGCAAAGCGTGCACAGAAAAGAAACCAACACAAGATGGGAGCTCCCTACCTTCAACGATTCTTATTTTCAGGTGATTATACACTAATGAAAACATAATTAGGAATCTTATATTCCATTTCTACCAAAAGACCCTCCTAAATGTTACACACTGCTACACATGTATGTATGTATGTATGTATGTATGTATATGGGGGGGTACAAAGGGTCACGGAGGACGAGACGCATGTACATATGCTTGTGCCGGCTGAGTTGTACTAACAACTTACACGTGGGTGTCTGTGTTTCTGTGTGCACATCCTGTGACTGTACATGTGCCTCTTAACAGTCAGCGCCAGAAGAAAGTAATTGGCCAGGCATTTGGTTTTTATGAGCGGGTCATGACAATCAAAGTCATTTTTTCAGATTTTTTATTGCAACAACGTTTTCTTATTGAATAGTTCAATATTATGAAGGTTTAGTTCAGTCCATATGAATTCATTGTGATCCGAAAGTACAGCCTCATATTTATAAGAATGGCAATGTATGCTGAAGTCGTGTAGTCTCACACCCTGATACAGTAGGCTAGTTTATCAAACTGAATACTTGCTGCAGACGTGCTGCAACAACAGATTAATGTTTAAAATATAAATAAAAAATCGGCACATAAAATATCGTTTAATGTGGTTAAAGCAGGAAAGTCAGTAAATCAGTCTGCATTGATCTATGAATGAATATGAGTGATTCTTACAGTATCTGCTGTCCACAGCTGCTTTATACTGTATGAAAAGCTTCTCCTTCAGTTCATGAAATCCCTGCAGAATCTGAAGGCTGCAGGATTGATATGTTGATAAATCCACAGCCTCTGAGAGCACAGTGCCGTTGCACACAGCTGTTGACTGTGTTTACCTTCATTAAGTCACCTGAAAACAACATCAGGCTGCTACAGAAGAGCGGGGCATCTTGTCACACTTGCACATCACATCTTGCTTTCACTTCAATTTCTTGGTCTCAGTACATCACAGTCACTCATTTTCCATATTAAATTAAATAATAAATCCTTGTGCACAAATGTATAATCTTTGGATTTTTACTTCTCACTTTAATATAGAGTATAAATGGTTAGGTACAGAATGTGCATTTGTGACAAGATGCCCCATCAGCGGGTAAGTCGTCACACAATGCGGGGTAAATTGTTATATTATATTTTTCAACAAAGAAGAAAATGTTTAGGAAACGTTTTAGTAGAGGCTTTCCACACTCATTTTTGCAGTTAAAGGTCTGATTTATTTGGATAGATGTTTCGAATACCAGGGCTTCATCAGTGCATGGAAAAACAGACAACCCATATAAGTAAATAAATGAACAAATAAACAAATAGTCTATAGTCTGCCACAAGACAGATTGATAAGTCTATGCATACCAAAATGCACTCTTCCTAGAAAAACAATGAATAAGAAATTACAAAAAACAAATAATTCATTCTGAACTATGACTTTTTTCAGTTCCAATTCAAATGCAACATGAATAAATGAAACTGACTAGCTCAGAGTATTAATTTTATCACTGACATTGACTCTGCAGAGTCACAATTCTGACACAAATAAACTGCGAACCCTGGAGTACAAGCCTCATGCCCATTTGTTGCATCTGATACACTTTACCCATTTCTCTTTTGGGCGGCTGTTTGAAAATGACTCCACACAAACAAGGCAGAAACACTCTTCATCATCTGATGATTCATCTGAGTATTTTCTTTTTTCAGCTACCCGCTTCCTCTTTGAAGATGCTGGAAATCCCCCTTGCTTCTAAGAAATCCTTCTGCAACCTTTTGCTTGTTCCTCTTCTAAGGCCTCTTTCTCTGGTGTATCAGTGAGAATGGCACTTTTACGTTTTCTTCACTGATGAGTTGTTTTTCGTGGGGCACCTTTGAGATAGGGCCGGATATCTTCTGGGCTTGGTAGTCCTCTGTTGGGTCCTGGTGATGCTGGGTTTGAGCTGGGGCCTGGTGAGACTGGGTTTGAGCTGGTGGTTTTCCCAGGGTTTGTTCTCATCCAGGCATCACATGCTGTATTGATGTGGCTCTTAAGTGGCCCATATACAGTCCTGTGTAAGGCTTGAAGTCAATGGGAGCAGTGGACTGGAAAGGAAAGCTTAACTATGCCTAACTATTTCTTTGGTATATTTGAGACCATTGACAGAAAGATGAGACTCATGATTATCCAACAGGAGTAAACGTGGCTTGTCCTTTGAGCGTTTGTGTGCTCATCAAAAGGATTCAAAAAGTCCACTGTGTGACTCTTTCATCCATCCAGAAGGATTGGCTCCACCATTGCTCCCTGGTGGTCCATTGATAAGAAAATGGTTGACACGGGGGAATAATATAGGGAGGGATACTGTTCCCTGTGTAGGCGCCAGCACAGGCAATTGTGACCAGGGTCCCCCTTTCTGCAGAGGTAAGTGACCCAACTTGCTTGAAGCCACGTCTGGCAACTACTCAGTCCGGTCTGTGAACAGAAGTCACTCCAGTCTACGTTCAAAATATCTGCTGGTCCAAACTGATGCCTCTGTAGCACTTCTGCTACATTGTCAAAGAAGGCATTGACATTCACCCTGTTGAAACTACTTGCCCTGAGGCTAGTGGACTCTGGCTTTCTCAGCGCCAGCATTAGATGCGTCTTCAAAAAGCCTGTGAACCACTCAGAGGTGGCTTGTTCTTTTTGAATTTTGGCGGAATTTTGAATTGGCATGCCACAGCAAACTGATGGAAGACAAACCAAAGTAGATGTCTGCTGACTTGGTTATATACTGAACCAGTTGAATCTCCAGGTCAGCTGGGAAAATCTGCCTTGGCTTGACATAGCCTACCACTGATGTTGGCATTGCCATCTGACCTTCGATTTCTGCTGATGTCATCTTTTGACAGTATCGTGTGAGAGTTATGTAACTGATGTTGTAGTCTTTGGTAATACTCCTTATAGATTTATTTCCCAGCTTTACCTGCCTCACTGTCCATTTCAAACCATTTTAACATCCTTTTGCTCTTCCTTCTTTATTTTCTTCCATCTGTTAGCATATTCCTACAAAAATATACATGTATTTTATAATTATTTCTAATTTAAAGTTTTTTTCTAATTAAAGGCTCATCATGTATACGCCTGTGTATTTCGACCATTTTGTGGCCACATCATTTATAAAAATGTAATTACTACTACTAATACTTTGTGAAGCAGTATATCAACACACACATTGTTGTTTACATGTTGCATAGCAACCACCAACTTTAGCATCTAGCAAAACCAGCTTCTGTGTCTTAGGAGTCACACAGTGCGCACGTGTGTGTTTTTTGTAAATAACCACATGAGCGTATGTACGTGCGTCTCGTCCTCTGTGACCATTTACAACCCCCATATATGTATGCCTGAATACATGTATGTATGGATGTATGTATATATGTTGTGTCACTGTCTGTTATACACAACATACAATTATATATTTGTCTAAGCTTCAGCAATAAAAAAATGTACTTGCAGTGTTTAAATCAATTCACTGATTGACTGATAGTCACTCTATTATGTGCTGTAAGCAGGAAAGTATAGTTATAAGTTATAGTATTCTATTTTTCGGACACTGATAATGTCATGACCTGTTCTGCTCCCTAGTTTGTTTTCCTTTGTTTCTTGTTTTTCTGTCTGCTTTCTGTTTTACTTTGTATACTCACCTCTCCTCATATGTTGTGCAGTTTCACTTCCTGTCTTTGTGTTTTTCCTGCCAGTTTTGATTGTTTGCCCCGCCCTGATTAGTTTTACCTGTGTCTTATTATCTTCCCTCACTTGTGTACTTAGTCTCTGTGATTCCTTTGTTCCTTGTCAGTTCGTCTTGGTTCATGTGTCTTGCGTTCAAACTGTTTTCCCCATGATTGTTTCTTGTGTTTTGGACTCACTCCCTTGGTTCCTGTTTTATGGATTTTCTGCCTGCTCCCTAACGGATTTGTTTGCCTTTGTTTAGATTGATCCTAAGGTTTTGACCTCTGCCTGTTTCATCATCTCCGTAGGGCTTTGTTCTCTGACTTTATTAATAAATCATTGAACTGCATCTGCTCTGCCTCAGTTGTCTGCGATTGGGTCCTATTCCTCGTATTCCCTGTTACCCGACTTGCACAGTGTGATAGATAATTAATCTTTGCTTTTATTTAAAGAGTATAAATGAATTTATTTAATTTATTCTTAAGGTCCATTTTGAAAGTTTTGTTGTTCCCAAGAACACATCCTGATTGTGCACTCCTCCAAACATCTTTTCTCCTTAGTTTATTAATCTGTCTATTCACAATTACTGTTATTCACTTGTCGTCCCTAAAAACATAATTAAGGTATCTATGGTTATGTCTCGGCAACAAGACCATGTGGTAGTAAATGTAAAGTGTAGTAAAAGTGTCATGGATTTAAACAGTTTACACTTGTTTCATCCACTACACACTGCTGACTGTAGTGAAAAGACTCTGTGGTGGTTCCATGGTTCATTCTGAATCACAGTCTTTGCTGGAACACAGAGCTTCAGCTAATATGGCAAACAACTAAGTAAAAAAAATTACTTGCAAACAAACAGTTTGAAAATGAACGCAGGTCCTCGTTATCTCTTCCATGATTACAGTACAAACATATAGTCCAGTCCAACCTCCAAATCACACTGGGTTTGAAAATGAAAGGCCTGGCTCCTATGCCATCATTTAGAGCTGGCAAGAAGTACTTTTTTAGTACTTAAACGATTTTACAGAACCTTCACTTGACAGTTAATGTTGTTTTTCTGATATTTTAACACTACAGACACATCTCTACAGTACATCCACTCCAGCTGACAACATAGTTACATTCATTAAAGCCTGTTTAATATATCATCCACATTCTTGCAAAGCACTGCCAATAAGCAGGGCAATTCAAACACCCCCCACTCCCCCGCCCCCCAATGGATTCCAGTGGGTTTGGGTGTGGCATGGTCGGCCCAGTTCCAAGCAGTGCTATATAGTGACGTTTGGTTTCCCTCAAACCCTCATTGACTCATAAAACTGCACTTGGAAGGGCTATTCCCGTCTCGTCACTGGTCTGCTTAAGTATATGGTGTGTGCTCTCTGATATTGCTAATTATATGGGCCTAAAGCCCTGCGTGGCACTCTACTGAGATTTGTCTGTGAAAACCCTGACTGGGCTTCATGATTGTGTTTTCTCTCTTCTCTCTGGAGGATGTGGAAGAGTTAAGCAGATGCAAATGATTTGATTGGATTTTGTTGTTTGTTTCACTCTCTCTTGTTTCAATAGCATGTCATAATCAGATCCAGTGAAGACAACAAGGAAGCTACACGCCATAAACCACTATACCCACTACCCCATTCCTTTAAAATGCAATTTTTGTATGTAATTATTTATTGCAACTTTATCATTCCATAAATTATTTGTGATATTTTGTTCACTGTAGTTATGCATGGTGTATACAGTATTTGGTACCCTTTTAAAATTGTTTTTCAAAGCCTCATATTTTATTTACAGTGGATGCTCAAAATGTATATACTGTAATCTAGTTTTTCAAATTTACTTATCTATACTATGCATATGCTTTTGTACTTCCTTTTGCTGCTTTGACACGTCTTATTTGTAGAGTGGGATTAATACAATTTATCTTATCTTATTTTAATATGTATATGGGATCGAGTCAAAATAAACTAGTGTGTGTGTTCATGGTAATGAAGGAACATGTCACCCAGTTCAACAGTGTGGTTCAGTGAGTGTTTTTAATAGTTTTTTTTGACAACAACGGAGCTCTATGGCACAGAGAAATACAAATCTTGTGACAGCCTTAGCCCATCCTCAGGGCACCCCACTTTACCCTACTTTCCTAACTTTAGGAACCTATGGTATAGTTCACCATCAACTTTTTTACTTGCTGCCCGGCAACGTCATTTTTCTATATTTTAAATTGCCGTTTAAGTGCTGGTGGAAATCAGACGCAGACACAGCTCCTGACCACCTCCAATCTTACCAGCCTACACTACTGGCTTCTGCTATCCACCTAGTATAATATCATCTTGCAGCTAAATAGAGCGGGTTGTAGCTTAAAATACAGGAAATGGTTATTATAGCAAGTTTTGCTAACTATCATAAAGGTTGTTTATTGTTCCAGACCAGATCATCAGACGTGACTGAAGCTGATGTTATAGTATAATCCTCTGCAGTGCATATAAGCTGAGCCATCATTCTAATCAAAATGTGCATGATTTGGCATATGAACTATAAGCTTAAAGGTGCAATTGATAACATTGATAACATCCAGATGACGCACTCCCCCTCTTCCCTTCTATTCCATTTCAGTGGTTGCCAGTTGCATAACATATACATTAGCTATAAATTTAGGTTACTTTGTGCGGTGGCGTGTCATGTAACGTTATCTATGGTAATCTTAGGATATGGCTAGCTAGATTTAGGTATCCCTTTTCCCCCCATCATTTAATAATTATAGGGGCCCTATATTGCAACACTTACCGTAAAAAGACATTTCAATCATCCTTACACTATAAGACATTAGGTAAATTTTACATTTAAATCAAATCAAACAGTACAGCATAATATGTTGTAGGGATGCTATTAAAACCCACAGCGCTCAACATTAGACAGACAGCTACAGTAAAAGTTGACGTTAGCTAGCGAGTAGTGTTGACCTAACATTAGTCGAAGTGTTTTCTTGCTGAAAACACATCTCATAGCTGAGCGCCACACAGCAACAATGGCTACAGGAAGAAAGGACGACTGTATGATCACGTTAGTATTTTCAGATTTTTATATTAACGTGAGTACCGTAGCTGTTGAGCTCAACGCAGCTGGCTACATGGCTAGCCAGCCACAAGTACCTCAACAAAGTGTCTCATAAAAGGGCTAGTGTTAGACTGCTATATTAAGATGACACCCACAATAACAGTCATGGTTTGGATCTAAACACTATAATGAGCAGATTTACAGTAGTTCTGAACTTTAATTTACCTGGACGGACCAGTAACTGGTCAATCAACTCGCCCTGCTTAAACTTGTACTGGCCCTCGGTTATGTCGGACCCTGGCCCACTTCTAAATCCCCTCTGATATGCATCTTTGTTATAACGGTACATTGTTTAAGGGAACTATAACATTAGGTAACTGGACTCAACAGTCACTAATGCTAACATAGCTCCTTAGGGATTGACGTGGTTATTTTTCTAACCGGTGACAACACATTAGTTAAGGTTTTAAGGACTATGACTGTCGGTAGTTGTTGTTTATTGTGTTTAAATATGCAGAACTGTAATTTTATGGGTTATTGTTGTTCGGATGATTAAGCTAAGCAGCACTAAAGTTACATTGCTAAGCTAATTTCAATATGTCAGTCGCTATTGCAAATTTTATTAACGTAGTGAACGCTTTACCCATGAAACTTAACTGTAGAGTCACTGTTTGTCCTAGGAGCTAGTGGTGCTAGCATTAGTAGTAGGCCTAATGCTATTACACCAGAGTATTGTAATGTGAATGGAGCAGCTAAGCTAACAGACTTAGCTAACATTAGCTGACATTGCCTAAAATATTAAGCTTAATGGTCATATGCCAAATCATGCACGTTTTGATTAAATTGATGGTTCAGCTTATACTCACACAGGATGATCCATCTGGATGTCCTGCTAATGGCTTTCGTGGCTGGGAATGATACACTTTTTGCCTGGTCTGTAAAAATTCTTTACCAATATTTTTAGCCATTTAGATGTGCCGGAAGCTTTTCAAAAGCAAATGTTATTAGATCTATGAACTTGAAGTTGGAAATATATGTGTAAAATACTGATAATTCTAATGAGTGATGCTGTTCCAGGAAACTGAGCATCTTTGGGATTCAGTGCCTTGAAAGCAGGTTTTATCAATACATACTGCTGTATACTGTATGGTATATTGTAAAAGGTGCGCTTGCCGTTCTCCTGTGTATCCAGGACTGCAGAGACACTGTCCAGTGGACGACATACAGAGGCCGTTGTTGTGACACTGACATTCCTGGGAACAGTTTTGTCCAAATCTCCCCTCTGGACATGGTTGGCCACACACTGTACCCTGCACACAGCAACAACAACAGGAAGATACATACAGTATCTAAACGATCATGTGAGCAGCTTTTACACCTCAGATCTTTGTATACATGACTTTATGTTGTCTAGGCCTGCTGATGTGTGTGACTGGCAAGAAAAAAGATGAACTAATTTTCCTAATCGTGGATACAGCTCCTCTATTCTGTATTCTAGTCTATAACTGAAAAATCAAACTCTGCTTCTTGGCAAGAACTCACAGAGCTCCTAGCACATTATGATACTGATTTTAGGAGACCTTGACATGCATGTCTGTTGCCTTCTTACGGTCTAGCTAGAGAATTGTTGAATTTCTGTGAGCTTTTTAACTTTATCAAATATGTTAAAGGAGCTGCTCATTCCTTTACTCATATCATGACTTTCTCTCCTCTGGTTCAGCTCATACTGACATGTTATCAGAGGATACTATTATGTGAGGATACTGTCAGAACTTTGTGGATTAAGTTGTCTGCCTCTTTTCCCAGGTCTTGTTCACCATCTTAAAGATGCTTCTTTCATGTCCAGTCTGCTGTTAAATTCTGTTAGGCCCTTAGTGCTTCTGACTTCTCTTGCAGTATTTATAAACATCTGTTTATTCATTTTAGATGATTTTGCTTATTTAATCTCCTGTATGCATTGTGCAACTGCACAATCTTAAAATGATCATTGGGAGTATGGATGACAATAAGTCATTCTTCTAAAGAGTTCAAACAAACAGTTGGAGGTGCATACCATCCATCCTGCAGGACAGGAGCACTCTCCAGTCACATGGTGACACGCTCCTCCATTCTGACATGGACATCTCTCCTCACACTGCTGCCCATGTTTACCTGGAGGACACAGGTCTTGACAGCTATGAAGAAAAAGAAAACAGCATCCAGTTAATAGTTGTCAACTTTTGAAGGTCACATATGAAAGTTTACTTTATACAACAATCGTAAAACTTGCTTGAGAAGTGTAATCCTTAAGTGATCATCATGTCACTCTTATTTTCGGTTACAAATTATAATATTGTTACATGATAATTAAGACTGCAATTAATTATTATTTCATTATCAATTCATTTATTTACTGATTAATCATTTAATGTATACAATGTTCAATAATTTTGAAAAGTCCAAGGTTACATCATCAAATTGTGTTTGTCTGACCAACAGTCCAAAACCGTAAGAGATTTAATTTAAAATGATATAAAACAAAGAAAAATATTTAAGCTGGAACCAGCCAATGGTTAAGATTTTTGGTTGATAAATGATTTTTTAATCAACTAATTGTTTCAGCACCAATGGCAGTGGTGGTTAAAAAAATGACAAACGGTGAAGTCGGACAGTTTCCAGTAGCTTGTCACATAAACAGCTCTCAGATCCTGACTGAATAAAATGTTATTAATTGATTTAGCCTCTGTGTGTTGATAAAAGTTCTCAACAACTATACAACATTTATTCTAGTACAAAAAACAACCAACAAAATAAAACCGTGTTGCTGGTCACAATGAGCTCTTAGATCTGGGGACAGCTAGGTGTTTTCTATCATGCACTGGGTACTTGCAATCAGTGGAGGGGAACTGCAGCACCTTGCTCTGAATCCTGTAGCCATGCTTGATCTCATGAGGTTATTGTTGCTGATGTCATCACATCAGCATTACATCGCAGCAAGTCGGACAGAAATCTGTGCTTGATTCTGCACAGGCCTGCCTCATCCCAAATATGCCTACTACCAAACCACTAAACAAGTCATTCTTATGGACTTTTTTGGGACGTTACCACCATCATCTGGAATGGAGTAAGGCCAACCTGGATTTACTAGCATTACTTACTTTACTTAAACACTAGGAGCTGGATTGTCTAGCAAGACAGACTGCAATCATATTGGTGATCTGGCTAATGGGGAGGCAAAGTTTTCTGTAAATGGAAGTGAATTAAATCACATCTGGATTTTATCTGCATATTAGAGGTACAATGACAATTGCAAATACGGCCAAGGATAACATTTTGTGACACCCATTTCTTACAGTGGACTGAAGTAGCACAGGACCAGTATTAAGAGAAGTAATGATTACTGACGTTATGCTTTACATACATATGGGCAGTGAAAATCAAGATAGATACACCAGATGTCATTTAAGGTCTTAAACACAACCTGATCACATGAGTCATTGAGCCTCCCTGTTCCAATCTGACCTGGTTTCTTTAGTAACTTGGTTCTGAGTCGACCCATGAAAACAGATGAGCTCATACTCATTCTGGCTTTGGAAAGAAATTTCTACTCCAACTTACAAAGCTCCAGTGTATCCTGGTGAGCACTTGCATTCTCCGGTCAAATGGTGACAGGTGGCTCCATTCTGGCATTGGCATGTCTGTTGGCAACCGTTACCATAGGTGCCCACTTCACACTGGGCCTCACAGCGCCAACCTCTGTATCCAGGAGTGCAGATACAGGCTCCCGTGATGGGGTTACACAGTGCTCCGTTCTGGCACTGACATCTGTTACTGCAGTGAGGACCCCAATGGTTACTGTCACAAGCTAAGGAGAAGATGAAGGAAAAGAATCGAGATTTAGTTTCTTTTTTGACATGTATCACGGCACAGGTCACAGGTTGTCATTTGACATTTCTGATTGGCTGCCAAGCTTCAAGAGGGCAGGCCATACTTAATATGAGCCATTCTGAGGGCAGACACTGCAGAGCGAGCATGTTATTCTCATCTTTCACTGTGTCAGTCTACCACTACTACCACCAGATAAAGACATTACATAAAGATCTAACTGCTGGTATACCAGTTTAGAGTATTCAGCCTTCTAACAGCCTCTTTTCACTAAGGATCCCATGTTCAGCCTGCATTTTGGAGCCCTTTTACACCAAACCTGATGACATGTAATGTAATATTCTCAGGTCAATCTGTTGTCAAGATTCAGGGTTGGGATGAGTCACATTGTTGTCTGTTCTGTATCATCCAGGTAATCACTGGTCCATACCAGTTTTGTAGATAGCTTGTAATTATTTAGCTTACTATTTAGGCACCAGTTTGAGCTCATGGGGAATATCCTTACACACTTCCGTGCGGAAGCACAGAACTCAATCTAATAGAGAGAAAGGGGGGAAAATGAAAGTGTGCTAAGATGAACGGGTGAAGAACCCATAGCCATAATACAAGATCCACATCCCAAATTCTAAATGTACAACTCACAGAGCCTCGAGTTACATTGAATATATGAGCTGTGTTACATTTGTGATTGTCAATGTGTTGTCTTTTGTCATTGATGCTGCTTTTAATCTAACCATTTTCAGGCACATAGGAGAGTGCCTCAATTGCATCTGTTTCATGTTTTCATCACTTCTGATTTATAAGTAAAAAAAGGCTTCTATATTGGAGTCCAACAGTTATAAGGAGAAAGAATTTAAAAGTCCAAATGCTCCTAAACACATACAGCAGAGAGTAAGGGAAGTACAAGGGAAGAGACAGAAAGTAAACAATCTATTAATTAAATCAGGTATTCTGTGCAAAGTAAACAATCACTGCTTAGTGGTGTGTTCTCTTTCCTTCATATGTGCTTGTTTTACTTATTGTTGCTTATTTTTGTGTAATTATCTGAGTTTTGTACTGTTTTCTGTTTAAGTGTAGTAAGGTTTTATTGAGAAAGGCGGTTGTATAGATCATAATCAGTTGTATGCACTGGCTGCAAATGTTCATCTATTGAAAAGGAGTTATTACTGAGACTCAAGGTTTTAAAAATTGTAACACAGTAGCGTTTACTCAGAGTACATTTAATTGACCCTTTCCTCCAAGTGCAATTTCACACTAGTAATAGTAAAAGTCAAAAGCATGATGAAGCTTTGTGTTCAGAAATTGAGAAATCTATACCAATATGTGCCTAAACAAAAATGCCCTATTGATTAAACATTCCAAAATAGAGCTGATAAAGATAAACTATTGTGGCCAGAAGAACATCAAGCCTTTGTGGTGTAAAATTCTGAGGTGGTTCACAGTCTCATCCAAACTTATCCTTGTCTTTTAAAGCTGCAGCAGTATTTATTGAATATGGATGCTTTAATGTTCATGCTGTAAATCGCATGTCATATGCCCATGATGCAGGCTGCAGAGATGATGAAAATAAGACGTCATGCTACTGATAATAAGCAGACAGCTGATTTTAGTGTTGTCAATGAGTGTTTCCAAAGACCAGAAGAATCTGTAACACACTTTATCAAAAGATGTGGGAGTCAAATGCAGGCAAAAAAAAAAAAAAAGGGCAATGTGAACCACTGTCAGTACAAACCCTAATGAACTGCTTATTGCCCAGTATAGCCACTTTCCTTGAAATCAATGATTTCACTTTGCAGACAAAGACATTTTCAGAGGCCAAACATAGACTTGAAGTCTCACACCAGCAGTGTGCTTTGGACGTGAGTTAAAACCCCTCAGAGAAGACGGGTCAACAGAAAACACACGCACACACACTCAGGGACAGGAGAAGAGATAAGTGTCATAGATGTGGAACAACTGGACATTGGAAAAAAGACTAGGGTCAGGAATGATTTTTACACATAGAGGTACATATGTAAAGCAAATGGTCTAAAATGTTGCGGATAACTGCTCCAACTAGGCAGCTTATGTCACACCAGGCCTGACCCGTACAGAAATCATACCAATACTTAGTGATGTCAAGCAGAAATCAGTATTACTTCTGTGTTGCTAGCAAAAGTAATATTGTCTAATTCACCTGAGCTACAATGTTGGTTGGCAGTATAGTTATTCTTTCTACAGTTGGTAAATGTGTAAAATTTGCATACTTGTTTTTGGAGCTCCATTGATAGGGCGTGTATCAAAGATTGTATTGGGCCGATAGCAAAACCTATTCTACTAAGCTATAATTTTGTTTTTGACTTCTTAAATGAGGCTTTAGTAGAGATGCTTTGTGTAATTTGATTGCTGTGAGTTACTCTATTTCTGATGGTATATTTGGAGCTTGTTGTTATTGGCTCTGTTACTATTATTGTCATTCCTATTATTATTAATTTATTAATATTAATATTACCACTACCATTACATTATTACTATTTTTAAATTCTAGGTGGTATTTGCATTGTGCTTTCCCCTCTCCCACCCCCACTCTCTCTCTCTCTCTCTCTCTCTCTCTCTCAAAACACGGCACCCACCATTGAGTCTGGTTCTGTCCAAGGTTTCTGCCTGTTAAAAGGAAGTTTTTTTCTTGCCACTGTCGCCAAGTGCTTGCTCATGGTGGGATTTGTTGGGTCTCTGTAAATAATATTATAATGAGTACAGAGTATAGTTTAGACCTGCTCTATAGGAAAAGTGCAATGAGATCTTTGCCCCAAAATTCTAAATTTTGTGGATTTGTATCGAGCTTTTGATTCCCACTGCACCATGAAAGCCAATATTTATTTGCTTTCACCTTTGAGGATCAGCAATTAACATTCAGTTCCCCTGTATATATGCTGCTGCTGTAAAGACTGACTTAGGTGACCTTTTGCTCCCTGGTGGTAGTACATTGCTACAATATGCTGATGACCTTTTGGTGGTGTCCCTCACAGAAGAAGCTTGCAAAAGAGACTCAATACTCCTCTTAAAGTGCCTGGCTGAGAGAGGTCACAGGGCATCACTTGCTAAAATGCAGTACTGCCAACCCAGAGTGAACTATTTGGGTGCCTCCTCCCACCACAAAGGTAGCAATGCGCTCTTTCCTTGGCATGGCAATAATAATAAATAATAATAAAACTTTATTTATAGAGCACTTATTAAAACAAAGTACAAAGTGCTTCACAACAAGATAAATAAAATACCACAGTGAATTATGACATATAAAGAAATAAAATACACAAAATACACAAAAGCAATAAAATAAACAGCCAGTTCAGGTAAAATCAGGATATGCTTTCCGACAAAAATGTGTTTTGAGAAGAGACTTAAACGAAGACACTGATTCAGACAACCTAATTTTTTGGGCAAGTTGTTCCAGAGCCTCGGGGCCCTGACAGCAAAAGCTTTGTCCCCCTTAGTTTTCATCCTGGACTCAGGAACAGACAGAAGACCCATGCCCGAAGATCTCAATCTACGTGACGGTTCATAAGGGATTACAAGGTTTAAAATATAGTCTGGCGCCAGGCCATGAAGAGCCTTAAAAGTAATCAACAAGATCTTAAAATCAAACAGGGAGCCAATGTAAAGAGGCTAAAACAGGTGTGATGTCGTCGTACTTCTTGGTCCTCGTTAACAGCCTAGCAGCAGAGTTCTTTACAGTCTGCAGTCGTATCAAAGTTTTTGATTAAGACAAGTGAACAGGCTGTTACAATAATTGAGGCGTGAGGAGATAAAAGCATGTACAACAGTTTCTGCATCACTAAGATTTCAAATAGATCAGATTTTTGCAATATTTCTGAGGTGATAAAAACATGATTGGACAAGCTCAGGACACCAAGATTTCTTGAAACAGGCTTGATATGTTGTGACAGGTTACCAGTAAATGACAGTATTTGTTTAGTGATGTGTTGGGGCCCAATAACAAGGATTTCAGTTTTATTTGAGTTGAGCTGAAGAAAATTTATCAACATCCAGTTTTTTATGTCAGACAGGCAGAGAACTCAGCGTACTAAGGTCAGTGGGCTTGACAGGGAGGTACAACAGAGTGTCATCCGCATAACAATGAAAAGAAATCCCATGTCTGCGGATGACATCACCCAAGGGATGCATGTATAAGGAGAATAGTATTGGTCCCAGAATCGAACCTTGAGGGACACCGTACTTGATATGGGAAAATGATGGCATGAAGTTATTAATGCTGACACAGAATTTCCAATTGGACAGATAAGATGAGAACCGGTCTAGTGCAGTGCCAGATATGCCCACCAAGTGCCTCAGTCTATCTAAAAGAATGCCATGATCAATTGTGTCAAAGGCAGCACTTAAGTCCAGCAGCACAAGAATTGAACACATGCCTGCGTCTGCATTCATTAAAAGGTCATTAGTGACTTTGAGGAGGGCTGTCTCAGTGCTGTGGTGTTGACGAAAGCCAGATTGGAACTTTTCAAAGGTATTATTGTTTTCCACAGCAGCAAGAAGCTGCTCAGATACAAGTTTTTTGAGAATCTTCGAAATAAAAGGCAATTTGGAGATTGGGCGATAGTTATCCAGGAGGGTGGAATCAAGCCCAGGTTTTTTTAGGACTGGCTGGACACAAGCAGTTTTAAAGTAATCTGGGATGCAGCCAGTAGACAGCGAGCTGTTAAAAATAATTAGCAAAAGGGGCACAATACAATCCATAACTTCCAATAAAAACCTAGCTGGGATTTTGTCCAGAGGGCTGGAGGATACTCTCATAAGAGACATGATGTCTGCGAGTTCAGGCAGAGTAACAGCAGAAAAATTGCTCAAAGAATTCCTGAGCGGGTGATCCACATCTAAAAAGGCAAGATTGGGAGTTGATATCAGATCTTATTAACTCCACCTTACCAGCAAAGTGCAAAAGAAACTTTTCACAATCAGCAGGGGCACAAGGAGAGGCTGGGTTAACTAACTGACCAGGATTCTGTTAAGAACATAAAATCTAATTCAGTAGAAGAGATAAAATCATTTAAAATAAACATTTTGTTAGAGAGGGATCTTACATTGAGAAGAGCCACCTTAAAAAGTCTGTGCTGGTTCGGATTTGAGGTTGAGAGTGGAGGTAGGGTTCTGGCCCGGATCTTTATTATGTTATTATTATTGCTGTGTCAGCTGTGTCTTTTTTGTATTAAGGACCTATGCAAAATTACCTCAGGAATTTTAAAAGTAGCACTAGAGGGATCCATTAACAAAGCGGATATTCCTTACTATGGAATCTTCAACTATCAGTGTAGTTGGGGGGATGAGAGGAGGCAGAGTCAATGATCGTGGAGAGTTCCATCAGCTGTCCCTGGGATAGACGTGGCCGGGGACTGCTGCGGTGAGGGGGCGGCGTATTTCTTAGCAGAGGTGTTCTCTGCTAACTCAGGACGAATGAGACCTCCAGAGCTTTTCCTGATCACGGCCTCTTTCAATAACTTGCGGCGAGAGGAGGAGGAAGACTTGACCGCTGGAAAACGGGAGTGCCCCTCCAGTGTAGGAAAGTCCTGCGTATTCAGGATGTCAAACCTGTTGGCCAGCGGGAGGTCCCGATGTGAAGGTGGAGGAGGCAGGCACTTTGCACCATGTCTGTCCTTACAGAATACAGTTCAGTGCTCCGGTTGACATGGAGTCGAACTCCCCACCTCCAATTCACGCCTATACCTAACAGTACATAAAACCATTAGATCGCCTTTGTCCATCGCTCTTCATTCTTTCTCTCCATCACTAAGGAGATCCTAACCGCTGCTACTTTTTGTTTACCTTTTCTCTGGAGATTTTCTTTCCGACGTTTTCCTTTCTCTAAGTTGCATGTATTTTAACCTTAATGAAAGCAAACCTAATTTCTTTTTGTTAAGTTTTTTTATTCCAGTCAATCTTGCTTTGATAATAACTACTGAAAGTAGTGTTGATCGGCCAAGAAAATATTTTGATTGATAAGTTTATCTAAACGAGCTCTCCCGCTGGCCTATGATCCATCTGGATCAAGAACTGGCTAAGATGAAAGGAGCCCGTTTCTTCTCCATGGTGGATGTGGCCAACGTTTTCTGCCTGCAGAAACCTCATCTATGTTGATGATATCCTTATGAGGAGCCGGACCTTCGAAGAACACTTGAACAAGTTCAGGCACAAACTCAACCAGCTCACTGCCGCAGGCTAAATTGGCCATCGCCAAAAGCCAGTGGTGCAGCACCAAGGTGGAGTACATGGGTCTAACAACAGACAAGCGGGCCGCTGCCTACGCCAGTCGGCCTCTGAGCAGTGTTGAGATCAAATTCTCCAACTGCGAGAAGGCCTTTCTCACCACCATATTGGCTGTGGAACATTTCTGCAGCTACATTGGAGGCCAGAAAGTGGTCATTGAAACTTGTCACCAACCCGTCACCTTTCTGAACAGCCAACAGCTGAGGGAAGGATGAGTGTCCAACAGACTGTACTGGTCAAGCTGATGTATTGATGTGGTTGAACCCGGCCACCAACTGGTATTGTCCTACAAGGAATATCTGGGCTCTTAATCACCCATTACTGCCGCTGCACCCACAGAATCTACGCTCGCCTAGACCCTTGGAATGTGTACTGCAAACACATCTGCTTACCCCACGATTGACGTTACAGACTAAGCATAGTCCAGACTCATGACACAGTTGAGCGAGCAAGACAGACAACTGTCCATGTCCTCAAACAACTACAGACGTTTTTGGTCACTGAAGAGGACCTCAGTGGAAGGAATCACCCAAAACGGTTCCTGGGTGGTTTGCTCGCTGCAGCGTCAGCAATCAGGTCACTGTTCTCTATTGGCCTCTCAGCTGCCAACTCAACCTCAACGCACTTAAAAAACACAAGGGCCAAGAAATGCCAGAAATCCAACAGAGACTCCTCCAACAAGAACAATTACAAGCCTTGGGCAAAACCTTCCAGGGTACCATAGTCACTGTAAACTTACACTCTGCTCTGCTCTCCTTAATAACACTGTGCATGCCTTAGAAGTCAGAAGTCCTCGAGGAAGACATCACATGTGTGTGAGTAGTTAGAGATTTAACGCAGGTACTCATTAGAGAAGTAAGCTCCTTGTTCATAAGCTTGAGCAGCAGAAGGATTCCAGTCTATCTGGTCTCCCTGGACCTAGTTGAGCAGATCCTTAAATATGCTACTACCATGATGGTGCAACCTTCACTATTACATCTGGCATACAGTCTTGGCACTGCAATCCCAATCTCTGTAGACCTTAAGAACCTAGAAATAGGATTCATCCTCAATCTACCCATTATAGAAAGGCAGAATGTATATCAACTATAGTCTGTACTGAATGTAGGCTTTTGGAAAGGCAACACACATGTACATCTGAGGACGCCACCAACCATTGACTCCCATGATGAGGACCCCTCGCTCTACCTCATCCCTAACCTAAAGCTGTGCACTAAAACAATAGACATCCATTGGGCTTGTTCGAGCAATCCCTTTATCAGAGATGTGACCAGTTACCTTTGTGGCCTTAGAGCCGAGTCCCAGCCTGCCATCGAAGTCTTAATGTCCTACACCATGATACAGCCACTAAACTAACCTTACCAAACCAGACGATGTTCTTAACAGTTCCCCCAGGAGCCATTGATGATTTCATCCTTCATTACCTCAACCCCGACAGGCATGATGTGGAGATTGAGATCATTTATGCATTAAGAGACCACAATCTCACAATTTACAATTCACTCTTCAACTGCAACTTCTGGCTTAAGGGACGAAATTGGTTCAGTTTAGTCTCAAACTCCATACCACTACCATGTTTTCTAGTCATGTGAGCAGGTAGTCACCCTAGCAGGAAAACCCAGTCAGTGTAATTGCCCTTGGGCTTCTCTTTGTTGCACATATAATATACAAATACATTAAGTTACAGGTGAAATTGGCCTCCTGATTGTTCAGCCACACTTCCACACACAAATCAGCAACCATTCCACAGACTAGCCCCAATCCTGTGAAGGAGCAAGTCTAATTAACTGCTAGACACCTTTCCTTCTGCTCTCCTTCTCTGTTTTTCACATTTTTACTTTTTTGTGATTCAATGCCACCATCGATGATTCAGAGCATCAAAGAACTGTCTTTGATGCTCTGAATCGGATTAATGACTTTTCTGCCTGCAAAGCGAAGGATTGTGTGTGCAATGTGTGATATGTAGATATGCCTAGACAGTTAGATGTCTGCCTAGACGTAGCCTCAAATGTCTACCCTGACACCACTACCTCTATGAACTGTTGAACACAACGACTGCGTAACCCTTAACCCACATGGACTGTTCGGTCTTAGAGGTGCTCTGAAGACTGCATCCACAGGAGCGCAGCTGCGGCCATGACCGAGCCTATAAAGTTTGCTGAACACAATTTTTGATTACGATTTCATAACTGCAGAACAAAGATACGGATTCCACCATTTTCTTCACGTAGAAAAGTATAGTGTAGAGCAACTCAGGCGGAACCCCTCTGGAGGCCGGCGGCGAAGGCAGGACCTCTCAGGTGGTCAAGCTGGTGGCCGGCAACATAGATTCATCCGCTCTGGAGACCGGCAATGTGGCTGGAGCTCAGGCTTAGCGGGTTGCTGCAGCTCGGGAACAAGAGACAGCTGCAGCTCAGGAGGCTCAGAGGACTGCTGCCCAGTAGGATCTGGTGGCTGCTGCAGCTCAGAGACTGGTGATGGCAGCAGTTCAAGAGCAGGAGGTTGCAGCCCAACCGGAGCAGAACAAGGAGGTGGTTGAGGCCCAGTGGGGACAGGGCATGTCTGCTGGGTCCATGATTGGTCAGATCGTACTGTTGCAGTTTTGCTATGCAGGGAAACAGGGAACACAAGGGACCCAAACGCAGACACACTGGCAGAGCTGGTGCAGTTTTAATCATTTATTAAGAACAAAAGGCTTACTCTGGTAGTCAGGCAGGCAGTGGTCAAAATCAGGAAAGCAGTCCAACAAAGGCAAAAAAATCCAACAGGGAGCAGGCAAAGTCCCAAAAATGTAAAAATGCATTTGTAATATGCATCACAGTAATGTAGATCAACAAGACAGGATCTCAAGATGCTTTTCAATTTAAGGTGATCTTGTATTAACAGGTGTTAATTTACCACACACCAATTAATGCACAGTGAATCTAAGGTTTTTGAGGCCCCTAAAGGTCTGGGGCACCAGGGAAGCTTTCTGCTTTGCTTAAACAAACAGTCTCGCACATCCTTTTTTCTTGTTCATTGTTCAAATGTGTTGCTTCATGATAAAAGCACAGCATTTCAATTATAATTATACCATGTGCTCCTCTCCAGTCAGATTTCAGAAGTTTCAGTTTGAGCAAATTCTATGAAAATCAGACATTTATTCACATATATTCTAATTGACTCCCCTTATTTCACAACAATAGTGCAAATTTTTCTTTTCATAATATTATTTACTTACTTACATTTTAACTATTTATTATTTATTATTTATTACTGTTATCATTTTATTATAAATAATAGTAATAATATTAATACTATCAATACTTGGCCACTTGGGGGCAGCGGAACAAGCTATAAGCACAACAACTGACATTGGTCAGTTTCAGGTGAAACTAGCTATTAACAGATACTCAGGCAGATTCCTTCCTGAGGGCAGGGCTTATGTAACACAGAGTAGCTTAAATTTCTAATTCCCGTCCCATTTCTTCACAATTGAGAATGACTTCCGGATGGGAGCCGAAACGTCTTGATTCTGAAAACAGTGTCCAGATGACTACGACTGAAACCTTTTCAATGAAACAACTGACATACTATCACCTCATTATGCCGAACATATTAGCAAATAGTTGCCTATTTACACATTCAGCAGACACAGAGCAACATTATTATTCATTTGGAGTTGTGTTTGTATCCACCTGATGAATGTTAGTCTAATATTCTCTCTCCCTTTAGCTCTGTTATGGTCTCTACCAACTCCTGAGAAAATTATCTGACTCTTTAGCTGCTAAATGCTCCACTACAGTATGTTCACCAGCCAGTCGCTAACTTGTCTGTCTGCTGTTTGGTGCTCACTCACTGCATCAAAAGTAGTGTACAGTGGGTTTTCAGAGCCTTTTCAATGAAAGCAGCTGCCTGCTGCTGCTGGAAACAAGGTTAATAATAGCTGAGTTGGCAGCTCAACCAAAACAATGAGCTACAAGAGGGTAAAAGCTCTGTAGAGCTGAGGAGAACTGCAAAGTTGGTGGTGAGTCTATGTGGGTTTATCACTACAAGTGACCCCTTTCACATTACACATAGGCCTACTCATTTGATCAACTGTTAATATAAAAACAGATTGGCACAGCTTTGAGTTTTGGCTCACTGATAATGGGTTAAAGTTGTTAGTTTTGTTAATAGTTAAATATTTTTTTTTTACTCAGTGCCTACTCATTAGCTTTTTCTGGTTTTCTGGTCCAGATGAGTAATATACTGTCATGGATATGAGTTTGAAAGCTCCAGAAAACGCTAGTAAGTGGACCTTAAGCTGAGACTTTTGTTTTTGGTCACTTACATTATTGTTATAGGCCATAATTATTCATAAAGATGCCATAAAGGTGCCATAAAGATTGTATTTTTGTTTAAATATAATGAATTTCCTTTGAGCTCAGGCTCTTCTCTTCTACTACATAAACACAGCCTGGTGTTTATGTGCCCAGCATGCAGAGTAACACGGCCATCTCCAACCATTCTACCATTTTGAAGTTATTCAAGTGCTCCTTTCATTCCTCCTGCATTAGCCTGCTTCACTCTGACCTGATAAAAAGTGCATACTTCCTTTTCCTCTGGCAGTCTGGCCCTGTGTGACAAACAGTGGTGTGGACTGAGGGGTTAGGGGTGGGGGACAAAGAGAAAGAGGAGATGAGAGATACTAAGATGCACATGCCTCCTGCATTCAAATCTGTCATCCTGGTACCTTTGTGAAAACTGACCTAGATTGAAGAAAGGCCAAACTCCAGGAGCTTGGGGCTTCTCATCTGCATGCCGGAGAACAGACTGTTCTCTTTCATCGGTCTATTCAAGATGGCCTTGAACAAAAGAGACTGCACTTTGCCAGGGTTTGGTCACATGGCTGTATGCATCACAGTCTCAGGCAGGATCCCATGTTTTTTACAACATGTTCATCATGGAGAAAAAAAATCTCAAAAGTGAGACATGAGTCATTATCTACTGCAGTCAACGAAACTAGTCGGTCAAGTAGAGAAAAAGCCTTCAGCCAGTAACTTGAGCTGCCAGTTGTTGAGGCTCAGCTTTGACTGTCCACACTGGGGAGAGACTGGGACCAGGATGTTTTTCCATTTATTTAGTGATTACCCAGTCTGCCAGGCATGTTGCACTCATGGGAACAGAAAACGCCTTTCACACTGATATGGAGGATTCCCAGTGAGAAAAAACATCTGTAGCATTCCTCCAGCTTTCCATGCTGAGCGGGAATGTGTGTCTGTGAGTTTTATTGTCATATTACAATAATAACTCTGATGATGTCATAGGGATGATAGGGTTATCTCAGCTTGGGCTTTGAGACTGCAAATTTAAAACAGAAAGCCTGAGTTACAAACTGGAGGTGTGGAGTTTGAAAGACAGGTGTCTACCAGGCAGGGAGCGACTAATGAGACACTATTGAGTTGCATCATGGGAAATGTATGATTCAGTGTGTTTGGAGCTTGATTTTTGCCTCCAGCCTTCGTTTCCATGGTGGGTACTGTTTCTCATGGCTCCCATGGTTGCTCTTGTACCCAAGCATCTTGAGGATCACTGCTGCTGAGGCGTATATCAGCTCATTGGTTTCAGTGATGGTTGTGGTAGGGATCGCTCTCAATGCTGCATTCACATCTTCTAGGAGACTTTCTGATGGTACTTCACTCAGCCGTTGTAATTGGCATTGGGGTTGCCTTGTATTCATCCTCGCCATGATCTTATCTTTCAGGTCAGTCGCTGCCTCGTTCAGCGTGATTTCACTTGGGGCTTCGTACCGAATCTCTGGTTGGGGAGCCGCCGCTTGCTCCCCTCTGACCTGTAGTCCTGGCTCCCTCTTGCTGAAAAACTAGTCCATGCATTTGTTAATTCTAGGCTGGATTATTGCTTTCAATTCCTTATTATATCCTCCCAGAATGCAGGGTTACTTGTGGTTCCTAGAGTGTCTAAAAGTAGAATGGGAGCCAGAGCCTTCAGGTGTCAAGCTCCTCTCCTGTGGAATTACGTCCCAGTTTGAGTTTGGGACGCAGACACATCACCACATTTATGAGTAGGCTTAAGCCTTTCCTCTTTGATAAAGCTTATAGTTAGGGCTGGCTCAGGTGAGCCCCTTTTGTGCTTTCTCACCTCCTTCTGTCGCTTCTTGCAGGTATTTCTGCCTCTGAGCTGTAGAGTCTGGATCGATTGTGGGCCTCCTACTGCCCCCATGTTTCAGCTTATTATCACTATTATTTTATTACCACTACTCACTCTCTCTCTCTCTCTCTCTCTCTCTCTCTCTCTCTCTGATGGCCGCCCACCTAGAGCGTCACCAAGTGCTTGCTCATGATGGGAATTGTTAGGTCTCTGTAAATATTATGAAGAGTACGGTCTAGAATAGCTCTATATGAAAAGTGCAATGACATAACTTCTGTTATGAACTGGCACTACATAAATACAATTGAATTGAATCACACATCATCAAGTCAAAAACTCAATAGCCAGCTAACTTGGTTAGTGTTAGCTTGCCAGCTAAAATGCTTCACAGTTAAAAGAGTGTCCCTTTAGCAGTATGCTAAAATTATTAACAATTACCTGCACTGGTGTAGTTTTATAACTAAAGTTAACTGATGCTAGGTAGCTAGCTGAGAAGGCTAGTGCTCAGTGTGTTTAGCTACCACTATTTTCAGGTAAGCTAGCTAGCAACACAGTTAGAAAATGGGAAGACTAAGTAGTTGAAAAATAAAATGAAAATAAGTAAAAGGTGAATTGAAGACTAAAATAAATACATTTATTTATTTTATGAAATGATTGGCATGTGAAGACCAATAACAGGTCACAATAGCTTGACAAAGTTAAGTACTGTAGGGCTATAGGTTAAAACACAAAAAAGAGGATCTTACATAGATTAAGATATACAGTGTTGTTGTTGCTATAATATCATAGCTGAACTTGGGGCCTCCTGAGCATCTTGTGCTGTTATCATGTGTACTAAATCACAAGCTCCAGTGCCCCAGGTCATTTCCTACCACACAGTTTTCTTCTCCTATTATTCCTGCTTGCCCCTGAACTTCCCCCATTTCCTGTTCTTGACCCCCAAATTGTTCCTCAGACATATTGTTGGGGCCCACTGACCTATAAAACACAGTCAATGCATCAGCAGTCTTTGGTGGCTCTTGAGGAAATTAAAGACATGTTAGTGAAGGAGGAGTGAATGAACAGTGGCTGAATGCTGTAAGTGACTGACCCAATATATGCTTTTTCAAAGAAAAACATATACACACACACAGACAGTTCTCCACTTAAACATTTCAAGTAAAACATGTAGATTAGAGTACTGTCATGTTACTGTATATTGATATTTTCTTTCCTCCTAAAGCAACAAACATTTTATACAAATGTCCAAAATACATTCAAAATATTAAACAATCACAAGTTCAGTGCCATTAAACCTGTTCTCTCATGAATGACTGAGAACATCCCCAACATGTCTCTACCAGACATGAACACATCAGTCAGTGGGCCACTCTATCACACTGAAGTGGTCTGTCTGGGCTTCAGCCTGCTATTGATCTGTGGACTGACTTGGCTGACTTATTGTCCCAGAGACCAGCCCTGTCTCCTAGAAATTACATTTATATACAACTAATTAGCAACAGCAAATACGTTTTTGAGGGAAATGTAATGCCGACCGAATTACGTTTTCTATTAACATAATGAAGAAATGTTGTTAATTAACAGCAAGTCGCAAAAATGTTGATATGGAACGTATCAGTAAAATTTTCACTGACAACCTATTCATTTTTTTCCTGCCAAAATAGGCAGTCTTGCAATACACTGTCCACTTGTGGTGACTACAGCATTATTCAACTTTTTTATGGTTATGTTATTGACATTTAACTGAAATTACAATCAAGTGCTTTTGTTACCTAACCACAGGAGTCTGGATGCAAACCCTGGATTCTGGTGTCACAGTCCTGCACTTTGTACGGCCGCCATCCACCTCAACCACCTCCTTGCAACTCCAGCGCGGTACATAACTGTACTGTTTCATTCACTAAAAGAAATGTTGTTTCTGAACATAATCTAGGCAGCGATTATATTGTCAACACAACGTAAGTATGAAAACACTTTAGTAATATACAAACATAATTTCTAAGAGACAGGGTTGCACAGACCAGTGGTTATTGGGGAGGAAGAGATTATGCTTAAGAGACACTAAACTGAGGAAACGTACTAGTTAACAGATAGGATGATGTGGTGCTCTGTATATATCTGTTTTGATACACTGAGCTACAGTTACTTTGAAAGTTAGTTTAAGGTAGTTTAAAAACCTCAATTTTTAAACTTGGTGACTCTAGTAACATGGTTTTGGGTCAACGATGAGAACCTAGTTGAGTTAGAATAAGCCAGTATGATACAGTATTTAGGCTCAATGGGAACATTTGAAAAGACTCCTTTACATATTCACAACATCTGCCCTTTAATTAGACCTTAAAGGATCTGTTTGGTGATGTTATACATTTTTCTTATTAACAACAAACCCCATGTGCAGAGCCAAAACAACAATGACTGTATCCTCCTAAAAAGTATTGTCTATCCAAAGCCTGATATATCTTATTCCTCTGTGCCATAGAGCTCCATTGTTATCCACAAACTATCTAAAAACTATTAAAAACACATCAGTGAGCCACACTGTTGCACTGGGTGACATCTTCCTTCATTTCCATGAACACACACACTGTAGTTTATTTTGACTCAGTCCCACATACACTGTACTGCTGTCATAAATACTCACTTCAGCAGTGCATGATTAGTCCAACAAATGCACTATTTCCTCCTGTTTGGTCACTGTAGTTTTTAGCAAACATTACTCACTTTATCCCAACTTTTATTATTGTACAATATGTATGATGATATAACCAGTTTTGCTCATTGCTTAATAAATAAACAGAAACATTGCGGAAAAAAGGGATACACAACACTGATGACTTCATGGAACCTTCTTTTTAACAGATGAGTGCAGAGTGTGTGAGAGCAGACAGGATGGGCCGAGTGGGGCCCAGCCTGGGGCCCAGACACAACAATAAGCTCCTTTATTACGGGCTGACACTGAAGACAGCAGGGGCACACCCTGTGGGCTCCTCATGCATATCAGCATATAGGCATGCGTGGAGACACATTCACAGGCTCATAAGAAGAAAAAAACCTTACACAGACACTGAGTGGACACTGTCTACAACTTTGGTGCAAACAAAATAACTCATGTTTCAACCAATGGCTATTAAAGGCCCCAAACACAAACAACTTAGTTTTAATGTGCTGATGAGGTCAAGCTTCCACTGTGGCAGATATGCAGCGCTAACATTAGCCTGAATTGAAGTTCTAGAGTTGTGTCAAAACCATTTAAACACATCAAAGAGGATCCACAAAGTACTTCATAAGTGCTGCCACACTTAAGAAGTGTGGCAGCACTTCACAGAAGTGATATTAAAGTGAAAAGAAAAATATTGATGCAAATTAAATTCCAGCGCTAACTTCATCAGTGGGTATCTTCTCCACTGAGGAAATGATTAATAAAAGTTCTCAAAGGGAAAGACTTAAAAGAATGTCAACATCAAAGCAGCAGCAGCAGAGATATGGTGATTTTTAGTCCCTAGTATGGGTCGAGCTCCAAAAACACTGGATCTTACATTTCCATTATTGCAGCCAAATCTTTGTTAATGTGATGTATTTCCTTTTGAAACAGGGTGTTCAAGGGGAACATTAAGGATGTAATGATACTATTTAATGGGACCTTTAAGAGGTATGGTCTCACCCAGAAAAAAAGCAATGGAATAATAATTTTTCCATTGCTTTTTTTCCGTATAATTTCTGTATAATTTTTCAAAATTTCTTAGATTCTTTGTGTAGCAACATCAAAAAGATGTTGCTTACAAGACTCTACTCATGTTTGGAAATGCAGTACATTTACACTTGAAAAATAAACCAAAAATACACAAATTGTTGAATGGACAAATTCCTGAATTGTCCCATAATGCAATGCTGCTGCGGAAATAAAGAAGCTACTCGCAGCTGGCCAAAAGTGAAATGGGTATCATGAATCATGTTGATGTCTGAATGAAAGATGGAACTGAGCTACTGTGCAGCCTAATTCAATTGAAAAATAATATCAGCCTTCAGTGAGTGCCTGTTGAGTTTAGCCAGACCACAGTGAAGGAAGCACAGATGGAGAGCCGGTGTTGGCAGACAAGGGTTCATAACAGTCAACACTGTGGTTTAATGATGGCCAGGAAGTTACCATTAGGATTAATGCTCAGGGACCATGAAGATCCACTGCAAACTATATTAAAATCTGGCCTATAGTTTAGAGTTACCATGTCATGGGATTTTTACTGATGATGATGATAGGAGATAGATCAGGCAGTCACCAAAATTATTAGGGGTCAGTAGTTCTAGAAAATACCTCTGAAACAAAATGTTGGAAAAACAGATTGGCAACTCAGGACCCCAGTGCTACAGTAGCAGGGCAACAATAAACAAATACATCTAATACTATGAAGATCAGCACATAACATATTTTATTGTATTTACACACAATGGGGGATGAAAAATTCAGGTCCTTTACTTTAAGGAATGGTTTAGCATTTTGGGAAATACACATATTTTCTTTCTTTCTGAGAGTGAGATGTTCAGATGGATACCAATCTCACATCTCTAGGATATATTGATATTAGTCTTCAACTCACTCTCAGAAATAATGCAAATAATGTTTCCCAAAATGTTGAACCATTCCTTTAAGTTAAGTATGTATGTTTGGTTGGGGTGGAGCTAATTTTGATTACTTTATACTGTACAATATATTTTATAAGATAATATATAGCTTATTATATGCTAATTTTGGATACAAAATGTCAATCTGCAAACTGTTTGTTGTCAAATGTAGTGAAAGTAAAAGCAATGTAGTGAATCTGAAGTAGTAAATAACACATATACATATGTATGTATGTATGTATGCATGTGGCAAAAAAAAAGAAAAACAAAAATGTGTATTTTGCTCCTGTGGCGTGTCTGACTGTATTACAGTGCAGCAGTCAGTAAGACGATACCACAGTCTGTTTTTCCTCTTGTGAGTTCAGAGTGCTTTCACAGAAAACCACAGTCACACACACAAAGAAATAACTGCTCACAGACAGCAACAGCTGGATGACTTACCACTGGAGCAGTTGGAGCCCCCCCAGCCCGGCTCACACTGGCAGGTGTTGGGGGCCATACAACGGCCGTGAACACAGCTCTCTGCACAATGAGCTGGACATGGAGGAGACAGGAAGACAGGCATCAGTACAGTCAAAGACTTTTAACTAAAGTTTAACTAAATGAAAGTTTCAATTTATTCTTTCCCTTTAACAGAGCTGTAAAATTAAGACGTGACACTTGAATCTGACTTAAAGTCGTAAAATTAGGACTTCCAACTCTACTTGGACTCTGTTGTGAGACTTGCTTACTTAAGACTTCCATGTCTGAAGACTCAACTTGACTTAATCCAAAACAGGATCAGACCACTTCAGTTATAACTTCACTAACCTACTTTTAAACAATCATTGTTTTCTTTTCTAAACGATTTTCATGGAAAATACCCAGATTGAGGAAGCGTGTTCTCTCCTTAATATGAATAAAATACAAATACCGTGCTGATTTTACACTGGCTTACTTGCTTAAAGCATTAATCGTCAGTTGTTGTTTGGCCACTTGGTGGCAGAACTTCAGGACAAGTTCAAAACAACTTATTTGACTTATTAGTAAGTAAGTAAGTAAGTAAAACTTTTTTATATATAGAGCACCAAAGAAGTGGTCATTGACTTTAGTCATCAATGATGATATATCTGTTAACGGTTTAAATTTCTCTGCATACAGATTTCTAGCACTCTTAAGCACCACTTAACTGGTCTGGTAAGACTGACTGCATACCAGTGCACTTTCAATCTGTGCACTATTGAAAGTATTCTTACAGGAGGTTTAATTCTGTGTTTTGGTAACCGGTCTGTGTTTGACCTAAAGCAACTCAACAAAATTATTAAGCAAGCCTCAAATAATAGGGAGCAATCAGCCAGACTTAAATGCGATATGATGTTAAGTGCAGAAAAAATGCACAAGCTATCATAAGCCACAACAAGCATCCAGGCCATAATTTCTTTTCACTGCTACCACTGGGTAAGTGATATTGTAACATCAAGGCAAACAACACTCCCTTGAATCAAAACCAGAATTAAAAAGTGCTTCACAGTTACAAAAACTAATCAAAACAAAAAGAATAATAAATAAGGGTGGTGTTTATATCCACCTGATCAATGTAAGTCTAATATTCAGTCTCCTTTTATCTCTGTTTTGGTCTCTACCAACTCCTGAGAGACATATCTGGCTCTTTAGCTGCTAAATGCTCCACTATGTTCACCTGCAAGTCTTTGTCTGTACACTAACTGCTCAGCACCAAACAGCAGTGATTTATCAGAGCTTTTCCACTGAAAATCTCTACATCTTCCATCAGTGAACCATCACACTTTGAAATAAACAAACCCATTTAATTAACTAGGCTTCGCAGTATTTTTTGAAATTCTAGTGTGTAAAACTGACTCCCTCCAAAGAAAAAGTACTAAATTTAACCTTAATGGAATTTGACTTAATTTCCAATCTGAATCCCATCTGGAAAGGCCATGCTGCCTGAAGCATCTGGTAAATCCTCCTCCTCCTGCAGTGTTTTGTCAAGAAGCTCAGTGAGATTCTCAGAACAGCATGTGATAGTTGCTTATACAACAGAGCCTTTTCACACCAAAATAAATTCCCCTCTGAACTCCCGGGGCACATCATCACAGCCCCTGCATGAATCAAACTGTGGTCTCCATCTCCACCAAAGCACACAGATATGACTTCTTTTTTTAAATAACCAACTACTTCCACCATCATAACAGCAGGCTGTGTTTTAACATAATGTTTTCTTTTACTGTTGCTGCTGAACAGCAGTTGTTTTTGCCACTGGCCACTCTTCACACCTGTCACTGCCTGCTGGCTACTGACAAAGAGGGTGGGGGGTGCGCAGTAGCTTCAATGGCAAGTAAAGTCACTGTAAAAACAACACATGTAGAAGACACAGCTTCTGTTTTTCTGACAAGTGACAGTCATTCAACTGAACTATGTTTCCCAGTTTCCTCAGCATGTAGATGCAGTATGTAATCACACGTTGCTCCAAAATCTCCCGCAGGGTTGAGGTGTGGTGACTGAAAGCCATAGCATATGATTCACATCATTGTAATACTCAAACTATTCAGTGATCTGCATTATGCATTTATTTTATTACTCCACTCATTTATCCAGGCTTTTCCTTTGAAATTGGTCACCTGTCTGTATGTCACAAAATGACGTAAATGTTTGCAAAATCACATATTAAGTACCTGTTCTGCAATAAATGGGACCAGACTTCATATGTTTAAAACAAGGACTTCAATAACTAGTCTTGTTTGTTTTGAATTATGGCTTGGTTTTAATCATTAATTTGGTTTTGCTTGTGAAACTGACAGCAATATCCAAACACATCATGTTTGCATATGCTGCGTTTCCATTTTGATATATTTGAATAGTTGGGTGTGTGAGTGGAAAGAGTTGAAAAACAATGAGAATTCCATTCATATAGGTACACAAGCACACCTTCTGTTTGCCATGAACTACTAAAACATAACTTTTATATGATGTCTGTTTTAAACAGACTAATAACCACCCAGCCAAATCCATCTAGTCACGCAGAACACTCCATACAATTCTGGCTTACAGTAATATATTCAGCAACATCTTAACTGCGGCCCAATGACATATTTTGTCTGAGCATCAGCACCTTCAGTATCTAGTTAAACCTTTTACCCCTGTACAATACTTGTCCACATCATCATTTTGGTTGTCAGTATTTGACATACACACAAGATAGAAAATATGATAATCTATCCATCCTTATACTTAACATTTTTAATCAAGTTTGAATGGTGTCAGTTAAGCTGAATGTGTATCAATAAGTTTAGGACCACTGTCTGACAATGCGACTGTTTATGGATTTGACAGTGGTGATTGTGAAACTGTGTGTGTGTGAAAATACTTACGAGCACAGATCTCTCCATTCTCGTAGAAGCCTGGGCAGCACTGGGACTTTCTCCTATACATGGTCTTCTCCCCTCTGCGATACGCTGTCCGATAGCTCACCCTGCACACAGACAGAAAGTGAGGTCACATACAGGATCAGGCACTCTGTAAAGGAAATGCTACTAGAGGCATACACCCAATGCTGTTTAGTTTGTGCTCATTTCATCACGTGATATAAAATTTGGAGTGGAGTGGATTGTCTATGTATGGAACCAGCTATCATTAATCTTTTTTAACTCTGTCCTGAATGAAGACCCACTGACGCCAAAACCAGTCTGGGTTATAAATCATAATCATGCCTAATTAAGTAAAGACTTTTAATACACAGTACCTTACTCTACTTAGGAGTATGTGAAGAATTAGTTTCTTCTTTTTCTCTAGAAGCAGCTGATAGCATCAACAACCACAATAGACTGTGCAGTTAGTCATGGTGAACCTTTCGGGTCAATTTAACAGTATTTCCAGGTTTGAGGATTAAATATGTTCAGTTTTGGGTTCTAGCCCCATGCGACCCTGGACTGGATAAGCAGGTATAAATGAACAGATGGTAGATATACCATACAGTAAATAGGCTAAAGCATGCAAAAACTGTTGTATGGTCAATAAACCAACATTCTCTCCACACACACACGTCTGTATCAGGCCTCAGTGATGTGGTCCTCACCTGTGTCTGGTGCACTTGAACCAGTTGAGGATGTCGGGGCAGCTGGTGTAATAAATCTGATCAAAAGGATGGGCGTACGACTCCTGCACGGTCACTGAGTAACTGAAACCACAGGAAGAGAGAGAGGAGAGAGAGACCGGACATGAGTAGAATCAGTGTGTGTGTGTGTGTGTGCGCAGGGAATTCATGCATGACATCCTACCACCCATGTTTATCCAACAGGAGTCCCCTGTGGTCCCGTTAGCTGACAAACACCTCTGCTCTGCCTCCACTAACCAGTGACTGTTGGAATCGGGGCATCATTAAGCTCTCTATGTGTGTGTGTGTGTGTGTGTCCCTCTGCTCCAGTAAGCTCTGTGTACCACTACCCACTGCACTCTGTGTGGCCCTGCATTTCTGTGGCTTCCATTAGTGAGCATTGTATAAAGACTTGAGTGATTGTGTCTAACAGGCAAATCAATAAGACTTTGGGGGGGGCGGTGACAAAAACTACCTTATGACTGCCTCATGAGCTGGTCTTACCACAGACTCTTTGAATGCATTTTTCACTTCAGTTACTTACTGTATCACTTTTGGCTGCAGTTTATGATTATTTTTATTATCAGTTAAAGTATTGTTATGTGCCAATAACAGTTAGTCTTCACATGGTTTATTTAGTTTAGCCAAAATTCTGCAAAATATTCTGTTTATAAAGGATATGAAACAGAGAAAAGCAGCAAATCCTCACATTGAATAAAATGTATTTAGGTTGTTTGGTATTTTGATTGAGTTCATGATACATTACTTATAAGACAAATCGATTACCAAATCACTGATACATTTTCTGTCAACTGACTGAACTCAGTTTCACACTTATATCAGTAAAACAAGGGTTTCAACTATTATTTTTGTGACAATGTGAAAAATCAAATGAACCTAAACCCAATGACAGTGATATAAACAGAAGCAAATCCTCACATTGGAGAAACTGACACCAGAGAATGTTTGTACAGAACATTTGTGCTTTATAAATAAACTATTGATTATAAAAAATGTTACAGATTAATTTTCAATCACTACCATTATTACATAAAAATGATTCAATTTGCAACTACTGTTAGAAGCCAGGGTCAAACGAAATCCAACCTTGGCCCCAACAAATACTACAGATTTTATTTCCCCTGACTTTATTTTATTCTCAGGCAGAGCTTACTCCAGGAAGCTGCACCAGTTCAAATCTCAGCATATCAATTAAATATAATAAACCATCTCTAATTTATCACCTAAAATGAACCATTAGGTTTTTGGCACTTGTTGGGACCTTACAGGCGTCATTCAGGGCAAAAGAGTTCCCAGGATCGTTTAACTATCTGCACTGACTACTGTCTACTAACTGTTGCAGGAATGTTCACCGCCCATTCATATTTACCTCCCATAATAACAGCAAATGTTCAGGTAATTATGTAGTGAAGACTGGTTTAATTAAAGTTTCATAAGTTAACTGTGAATTTTATGCCTCTACAAATCTAAAGCTCATTGCAGTAAATCATTTTTCAATTATTCTTTTTTGTTCACATTTACAAGGTAACTTGGAAGACAATTCCTGGAGAAGTTCTTCAAACAGCCCAAAGCAGCAGATATTTATTTTTAAAGACTTAATTGGCAAAGCTTTATTTTACGCATTTGTAAATTCTGAATAATTTCCTTATCATCTCCAATACATTTCCTGGAAAAAACTATGCAATTTGGTTCTAATTATAGGGAAAATAGAGATGGTAATCAATTAGCACATTTCCAGATAATCAATTCCAACTAATTGTCTTTTAGTCACTGCATGGCATACATAGCTGAACATGCAAAAATGTGAAATGTGTCTACAGGCAAGCAACAATTCAACATATGTGGAGAATAAAGTCGGCAATAATAAATGAATGAAAATTTACTTGGTTTTAAATAGAGCTGTCTATTTACATAGTTCTTTTCAGTAAACTTTTTTTTGTGGTAAACTTTTTGTCATGTGGTTATCTGAACAACACCAGCAAAAAACCTTTAAAAAAAGGTAATTGTTTTCTTTGTTTTTACTCATACCAGAACATAAGTTCCTTCAACAATAAGCATTTTTTTCCTGCTTTCTCCTGCTGACTGACTTTTTTTAAATTACCATTGTTCAGAAAAAGCACAGCAAATTCATTCGCTTTGTGCCACAATTTTCCCAAAAATCTTAAGAACTTGGTGAGACTCTTAAGAAGCCTCATTATCATTAACTTGATAAACTGTGTGTGTCTCAGATCATCCTCTGCTCTTCACTGTCTTGTCTTTCTCTGAATCTTTCTCTGTAATCAGTCTTCAGGACAACACAGAGGGAGGCTCTAAGTGCGTATGCAGCTGTTTCCTCAGATTAGTCAGTGAAAGGCAATATAGCTGGGAAATCTGCCTCCACCTTTCTTCTTATACATCTCACTTAATGGATTTCCAAGCTTACTTTTAATTCGGAAATCAGACAAACAACAATTTGTCTTGAAAATGTGTCACTTTTTCAAGCTTTTACAGTGAATGGTCTTTAGATAATATCGGGGTATAATTTCACTCATTAACACCTTGTTTCATGTTTGTTTAATCTATATGCAAACAGAAATGTAAAAAACAAACATGTTAATGAGTGAGCTTTAGAGGCACTGGTAGGTGTATTTCTGAACTTTGGACAGAGTCAAGCTAGCTGTTTCCACCTGCTTCCAGTCTTTATGCTAAGCTGGGCTAACGACATCCTGACTCCAGCTACGTACTTAAGCAAGGATTCAGAATAAAAACATTGCTGCGTTAAAACAGCGCTGCGTTAAAACAGCTCAGGGGCTGTGTTGGTGGGGGGTGTGTTGTTTAAACCAATCAGTTAGCTAAACTTCAAGCATGCCTTTAGGATATAAAAACCTGGATGACGTGCAATTTTCTGATGTTAAACTCTTCTTCTCGTCTTCTGAAAAAAGAAAGAAATCCCGCACATTGTTCTTGCTCAGCATCACTATTTATAGTCCAGAGAGACCGAAACGTTAGTATGATTAATAAATAGTGATGCACCACCATAAGGAATCTCAGGATATGTCCTTTAACTTCCACATAAAACAAACTTCAAAGAAAGCCTTTTTTCACCTATGTAACATTGCAATAATCCAGCCTAGAAGTACCAAATGCATGGACTAGTTTTTCTGCATCATTTTGAGTCAGGATGTTCCTGATTTTTGCAATTTCTTAAATCAGGCTGCCCGAATAAGTCCTTTAAGACTCTCCAGTTGATCCAGAATGCTGTGGCACGTTTACTGACAAGAACTAGGAAAGGAGATCATTTTTCTCCAATATTAGCTTCTCTGCACTGGCTCCCTGTAAAATCTAGGATAAAATTTGAAATCCTTCTCCTCACCTACAAAGCTCTTAATGGTCAGGCACCATCGTATCTTTAAGAGCTCATAGTACCCTATTACCCTACTAGAACACTGCGCTCTCAGAATGCAGGGTTACTTGTAGCTCCTAGAGTCTCCAAAAGTAGAATGGGAGCCAGAGCCTTCAGCCACTGAGGTCCAAGCCCTTTAAAGAAATGATTGCATTATTGTGACTGACCTCTCCCAGTGGCTGCAAACATTGGGATCCTCCAGGTTGAGGGAGGAAGTGATGTAAGGCAGGAAACAGAAGACCACAGCCAATAGGACTGTCCTAAGGCAGCGCAGGGACACAGCCATCTCAGTCAGAGCTGCACCTTCAGACAAGGAAGGATGAGAAGAGGACACAAGTTAACTGTCTGCATCGGAAGGTTCAGTTTAGTATAGTAGTTAAACAATGGTAAAAAAACATTAAAAAATATGCGTATTGTATGTTTGTGTCAAAGGTGGGACAAAGTCAATGTTTTGCAAGTCACAAGTGAGTCTCACGTCTTGGCTATGGAGTCCTTAGTCAAGAACAACAAGCCCCAAGTCAAGTCTATGTCCTAAACTATGTGTTTTGAGCCTTTAACAAGCCATTATGCACCCTTCACCAAAGTCAATACCATTCTAAATTATGAACACCGTAACAGGACTGTAAATTTACAGAAGCAATAAATGCTTTTTAAAATGTGTTTTTACTTTCAAATAAACTTTATAACATTTAAAAGCAATATGATCTGGTGTGCCTTTTGAATCCCTAATTAATCAAATTGGATTCAGCTTTCAACGTTTAACAAGTTAAAAAAATAAACTCAAACATTCAATTGAGATCTCAAACCTGAAAATAAATGAGCATCAAGATATCAAATGTTGATTGGACATGTATCTGACACATTGAAATAACACCTGTAGCTGACTGACTTTAACACATTATTTTTCACAAGCTACAAGATGCAAATACCGGAGGTCCTGATTCTTAACTATTTAGTTGAAGTTAAAGTGCCCCTCTAGACACGTTTTAAAGTATGTAAAAATACTCACAAATTTGTTTAACATTGTTATCCCCCCCAAAAAACAAAAAAAAAAAAACTCAGAAAAGGGGCTGGAAGCACAGCTACTCTTTCTTCCTCATTGAGAAATTCTGGATCTATGAATGCCCCGCCCACCACCGCTGCTTGTTAGGTTGACCGGTGCCGGTGATAGCGATGCGTGTCAAGATGGCTAGAGTCAAAGGAAACATTAGAGAGACTCAGCCACACATGTTTGAGCCCCAGTCAGACGCAGATGAGGAGTCTATTGTGCACCAAAATCGGTGACTAGCAGACGTATCAGAATGGTAAGTGTAGTTAGTATCTTTTATTTGTTTATGTTGTTTGTTAGCATGCAACTGGCAGTGGCTGACACAGCGTCAGTGGTTGTGAAACATACAATATCTGCTACGATGTTACAGTGTGTTCACATTATTATTACATAACGTTAGTAGATAGTTGAGGGAAGCTCCAGGGTCCAGTTTACATTAAAAAAAATGCACTCTTCCATGTATAAGCTGTTGTCTGTCTTCTGCTCTGCACTGACTAACACACTTTTCACGCCTTCTTGTGCAATGTGATTGGCTGCTGTCAGATTGATTCAAAGTATATCTGTTGTTGAGGAGTTGATTTGCTGTTTTTTAGGGATGGCAATATTGGTCCAGACAAAAATATCTCAACAACTACTGGATGGATTGTCTTTGGTAGAGACATTTATGTTCTCCTCAAGCTGAATTCTAATGACTTTGTTGACCCTTAAACCTTTCTAGCACAATCAGGTCAAAATTTCAGTTTTTCCAGTACTTTGGTTTATGACCAAATACCTGCAAAACTAACATTCCCCTTTAGTGCTAATTAGCAAATGTTAGCATGCTAACACGCTATACTACAATAGGGAACATGGTAAACATTATACCTGCTAAACATCACATGTTAGCGTTGTCATTGTGAACATGTTGGCGTGTCAATACTGCCTCAAATAGCCACTAGCATAGCTGTAGACTCACTGTTAGTCTGGGTATTATAAAATGTTTAATGTTTGTGCTTAGGCATGCTATCGAGTCATTCCAAGTCCAAGTCACGTCACCAGTCATGGGGTTTCAAGTCTTTTGTAATCAGATACAGAAATCAGAAGTCATGTGACTCGAGTCCATACCTCTGGTTTGTGTGTATGTGTATGAGGATATTTGTAGGGTTTTGCACACTGTGTATGTTGAATTTAGCTTATCCGCAGTCTGAATTTGTAACATCTAATCTTTTCTCTTTGTTCTACTTTGTTTCTACTTTTTACGTTTCCTCATCGAAAGTCTTTGCTTTTGCTTGAACAATCTGATCAGAATGAGAATTCGAGAGGACCTACAGACTTTGTAATTTGTAGCATTCTTTAACCACTAAACACATTAGTCACACACACTTTCAATGAGAACCTTCAATTTCCAAAGTGGTGCCTTTAGTCTAGCAACATAAATGTTTGATTAAAACAAATCTAGGTCATATAATCAACAGTATTCAACACAGTTCTATCTTTAGTGGCTGTTGTGTAACCACAAATATGAAGATACTCAGTTCTGTTTTACACATCTGTGGTATTTTGTTTACCACAATGACAGACCTCCAGTAAGCAAATAGTTCCACAGTCCTCTGGTGTTATTTAGTTATTTCAAAGCTTCTTATAATGATAAGGAAGACTTTATGAGGCACATACAGTTTCTGTCAAAGCTTCTACAGTTTGATACGACATCTGAGTTAATTTACTTTCAAAAGAAAAAACAGAATCGTGACACTGAATTCACAAGAAAAAATAGAAACTATAGACTAATAAAAACTAGAATGCTGCAGCTATAATAATGTAAAATGGAAATATTCTACATTATATATCATTTTATACACATTTCCCCAAAATTCAGCCTTACATATTTGCTTTCAAAACTGTAGGATCTCCACTAGAATTTAAAATAAAGTTCTGTTGGTTTGAACAAAGTTTGTCTGTACATCATTTGCTGGTAGAGAAAAATCTACCTGTGCATCTTGCAGGATTGAATAATTTAAAGCTTGTAGTTTTTATTGGAAGCTGTTTTTTTGTCTGTTTCCAGGCAGCAAATAAGATGGTTGCTGGTTTCTCTGTGGGTTTCACTAACAAACTAGAAATATCTCATCCCTCTAACATATTTCAGCTTCAGTGCTGGTGTAGATATTCAGCCATGAGTTTGGTTTGTACCAGGGCCGTAGCGAAGATTTTAGAAAGGCCACGAGTCCCCCCCAACGCACTCCATTTTTTAAAGATTATGTTACTATTAACAATGTAACATTTCAGTCATTCAAATCACATGAAATGGATTATTATATATTTAGTGTTGATATTTGGCATCTAGGCTCTGACCTAGTCACTCCCCACAAAGGGGTTTTTTCGGGTCTGAGTCACCCCTCCCAACAATCGCGGGGGCGTTCCCGATTTGAGGCTGGTCAGAACCGATTATCTGCCCAAATCATCCTGTAGTGAGAGGTGTTTACAGGCATAATCTTATTGTTACCGACTGGATCAGAGTCTCCCCGATTTGTAAGCATAAATTAAATCCTGTAGTGTGAAAGGAACAGCGACGGAATACTGAGCAGAAACCTGCAATAGCCAATGAGAGCGAGCTGACCGGATGATTGCAGGGAGAGAGATCAACTGCTGGGTGAGCTAGGTTGACTTTTAACAAGAGCGGCTCACTGCGCTGCCAATTCATAAGCTTGTGTCAACAGAAACAGTCTGTGCTTTTATGTGTGTACTTGCTTGCGCTCCATGACTTTATTCAGTTTTGTCTTTTTTTTGTTTTTCGGTGCAAAACATAGCACACACAAGTGCAACCAGCTGCCATGTTTGGTTTTTTCTTAAGTCACGTTTGAACACGCGAGTTTCTGCGAGATCCCAAGTCTCTGGAATTGCCACACTGAAATCGTTTAATGTGTGGTCCTACGTCTTGACTGAATCGTCTGGTGTATGCGTTCTTACGATTAAAATATTAAAAATTGGTTAAAACTGACGTTATGTCTGTGGGCTCCCACTTTTTTAAAATCGGTTAAGATTTGAAAATCCTCTAGTGTGCACTAGGTATTAGTGGTGTGGTGGCAAAAGAGTGAACAGAGCACGGCTCTTCTGTGGCAAAGAAAATCTCTTTTCTTTTCTCTAGGTTTTCACAAAATAGGATGAAAAGAGTACAAGTTCAGTCATCATTCTTGAAGATACCTGCTCCTGCACTATTATCTAGACAAATGGGGTTCCTCACAAATTGTTCAAATGCCACACCACTGCTAAACTGAGCATTCTTGGTTTCAGGGTTAATTTACGTGGGTGCTCTAAAAGCACAACTGGCCTATGTCTAGCCCAGCCTAGCCCCTGAAGTTTAAATGGGTCAACACTACCACTAAGGCAAGTCAGATCTCGTCTTTTCAACATAATTTCATATATCTAAAATCACCATCACCATGAATCTGTAATAACAGTGTTGCTATAAGTGTAACTAACTGATTGACTTCCCAGAGCTGACGTGTATTCAGGGAGCAGGACGACACAAAACCCAATCCTTGTGTGTCCTTCACAAAGACATTTCAGCTCCCATCCGGAAGTCATTCTCAATTGGGAATGACTTCCGGATGGGAGCCGAAACGCCTTGTCCAGATGACTACGACTGAAACCTTTTCCACGATGGAACACTCCTGGACGAATGAGGGACTACACCGTATTGGTTGATATAATTGCTCCTCCTCATAGTCATGACATGGTCACTTTGTAATGAAAAGGTCTAAAGTTCAACTGAAGCCAATATGATGCTTCAGTAGTACGAGTTACAAACATTATGTGGGTATCTTACAAAGCTACAGCCTTTTTAGTACAAAATTCCCTCTTTGTTTCTCTGGACAGTGTTTCCCTGCTGAGCTTGTTGCCAGTGTTGTCTTGAAGTTCCTTTCCCCATCAATTTGTGTTTCCCCTAATCTTATCTTGAACCTAGCTCTGACTCTGACCCTAACCTGTTGTCTTCAGCAAAAAGAGTAGAGAGTAGCTCACTTTTTTAGTTATAAATATATAGACTAGAATTCTAATGTATGTACAGTCATTTTATTACACTATGAATTGATTCTGGTCAAGTGGTCATTGCAACAGTAGTTCTTTGCCTGTCAGGGCATGATCAAGCTAAAATGAGGCGTTAAGTTGCTCTTTAACCTCAACCCAACCTTAGCCCAAACCCTAAATTACGCCCTAACCCGAACCATGGAGTATAGCGCTGTAGGAAACTCTATTCAAAGGTGAAACAGACTTCAACACAAGACTGGGACAAAACATCAGCATTCAACCTACACGTTACTATTAGGATAAAAAATATCCACTTGAGTTGTCTAACTCAAACTGCTGAAGCCTCGTATTAGCTTCAGCTACACTTTCAAATGCATTTTTTCCACAGAACAAGGACTGTGGATTTTGTCCCCCGTTGGAAGACACCACTTCACAGTCAGTGTGGACTAGAGGAATGATTACAGCGACCAAAAAACAATTTCAATATGGACACGTGAGTATTGTGTTAAGAGACTAGAAAGAAATCCAAACACACTCTTAAGTTTGATATTAATAAATTGGATGGTATAGTCTTCAGTGATATGTGTTCATACATTAAAAGAACATGCACACTGTTAAAAATTATATGAGAAAGACTTTGTGTACTAAAAAAAGTGCTAAAATCTAATCCAAAGTACCAAGTATAAAAGAATCACTTAAATCTCTGGAGGGATCTTTGTGGCTGTTTTGTCTTTAAGTGTCTTATCTGTTTTCATGCTTTTATGTATTGTGTGGACCGCAGAACGAGTAGGATCCTAATAATATCCTAAATCTTTAGGATTTGTCAGTGCCAAGGTCTGCAGTAAATATGTCTGGTCTTCTTCCTTAAATGGTGCAGAAACAGCTGGTGACAACAGCACACGATATGGCCACTTTATTACTCCAGCTGCTTGATTAATCTCTCTGTGCTGAGCGAGCTCAACTTCTAGAGGCCAACAAGGTTAACCCGGTGTCTTCTGGCTAGCCTCCTTTTGAAAATGTTGGTTGATGGAGGAAGCCTGCATGATGTGTTCAGTGGCTGTATGGCTGCTCACAGTATGTCTGTGCAGGCGGTTTATGGGCCTGCAGGGCCAGTCCTCTCTGGTTTCACTGAGCAAAGAGAGGGCACAGCTGCAGCCACCAATGCTGAAACCCTCCCCAGCCAAGACAACTGCACTGCTGCACAAACAAGGACCATGTTGTGTGTGTGAAAGGGCTCCAGACACACAATCCCTAATGGAGCGGATTAGGCTGGGCTGCACAACTTTGATACACTGTTCCAGGCAGCACAGTATTGACGCCTCTCTGTCCGCTCACAAAAGACTGCCAGGAACCGAGACCTGCTGTCTGAAGTCTCTCCAAGGCCAGACAAAGGCTGCACTCAGGCCACGGACCAATATTTATTTGCAGACACATGCAGTGTTTGGGGCCCGTTTTCTCGAATGCATCCAAATGTAGCTAAAATGAGAAATACAGAGTTGTGTGATCTTTATTGCTAGCTCAGAACTCAGTTAGTAAATGCTTTAGCATTTGGTAAGAATTTGTTATAGATACCAAGTGATCAGAGAGTTGTTTGTCAACTTACAGGGCTGATATGTGTGCTACAAGGTATACATGCACCTGCGTGACTGTGTGTTTTTAATGTATAAACATAAAACTGAAATTGAATGATGTTTTCTAAGCTTTAAACTGAAGCTTGTGTGTAAATAATAACAGCGGCTGGAGGTTAACAATAAGATCAAATTTGACGCGCAATATTTAAACCAGCAACAAGCTATGTTGTTGAAACTACTTCAGACAAAACTGAAAAAAAACAAAAAAAAGATAACACAGGGGCCTCTAGTTTCACAGCGGTATGTATGTACATCTCTGTACCAGCATGCCAGCTACTGATGATATCGTGATTATTTTAGGACATTCAAGGCTCGGCTCCATTCTGTATGTGTCCCAATTGCACACCGTCACTATATACCCATTGCAGCTGTATTTAGAGCACAGTATGTTCACACTGGAACCACACTAAAATTGAGTGTGGTAATGGTTCTGGGCACTTTTGTCCCACAATGCAACAGATGGAAAAAAGTGAAATTTATAGACTGAATAGCTCCAACGACAGGTCGTAAAACAAAAAAGAAATAATACCTCGGAAATCCAAAGTTGTTTTTTGACTGACCTACGTCTATGTGCATCTTAGTACAAAGCAGTACACTACATCAAGTTTGCATCTGTTTGTTTCACTTTGAGGGATTCTTCAGGAAAGAAGTGGGCACAAGTAACACTCTTACTTTCCCATCAAGGCTCATTGGTTGTGCCTGTCAAAACAACAGCTGAAGCTGATGAAGTAGGCCTACAGCTGACTCTAATGGATGTTGAGCAAGCCTGACAAAGAACAGCTTAGACTGATTATAGTATATAATTCTGACAAGCTGAGCTCATGATGTGCTAAAATGAGCGTCATACTGAGGATAAAAAAGAAACACTGGAACAGTGGTGGTATAGAATGACAAACAAACATTTCTTACAGTGAGTACACATGACAGTTATGAAAGTCTCAACTGGAAGATGTAGTTGCAAAGACTTAAATATCTTTGAATTGTTCACTCAAAAACATCCGTCACTTCTGGTTGGCTGACTGAAACCTCTGAGAAAACACAGCTGGTGTGTGTGTGGGTGAGAGAGACAGTGTGAGCGAGTGAGTGAGCGAGCAATGCTGTGTTTTGGCTTTCATCTCACACAGTCAGCTGTGTGTCTCCCTCACTCACTTTCACTCGGGAAACACCACATGTGTCATCTTATACCCTTTTTACACAAACATTAGCACGTATTTGCAGGGGGTCTTTTGTTTTGTTTTTTAAACGCGAGTAAACCCGCTAAAAATAGGCAATTGATTCCTTTCACACTGCCAGTAGACGATTTGCCTTTTCTGTTGTTTTCATGGTCACGAACGCGCCGGAAAACAGGGTTATTAAACAGTAAAAAGCAGCATGGAGGCTAGTGACAATGTTACGGTGGTTGCTGTGTGTAGCCCATAGACTGTATAAAAAAAAAAGGTGTAGCCGTCGTGTCTCTGGGGACGGTTTGTCACCTGTCACCTGCCCAGCACGGTGACAGGTGTGTTTACGGTGTTTGTGTGCTCTGAAATACGTCACAGTGCGGATATAAAGTCACGGCTGACGGACTGTTAGCCTAGCATGCTAATCCTACATAAACATTTGGATGAGACGTTTACATCCACAGATAGAAACAGATGAAAGACTTGCCCCAGAAAAAGGGGGGAATAATTAGCATGTTTACATCACTGCCAATCGGAGCCAATAACTACTGCAGAGTCATTTGACTCGGGAGTGAATGCCGATTATACCCTTTCACACTGAAGACAAAAGCCAGATGTTAGCAGTTGTTAGCGGGGTTTTTGTCCAGTGTAAAAGGGGCTTTACAGTGTGTTTCAATGCACACAAACACTCCAATTATTGCAAGTCATCAGCTTCAGGGCAACAGTTCAATTCCAGCAGTTAAGATTCAAGTTGACATGATTTCAGTAAGAACCTCAGTTATATGGACTGTACATCCATGCAAATTGTATCCCCATATCACAACTTGATTCCATTGTTTATTTTGATGTTAATTAAGGTAATCACACAAATATGCTCCTCAGTTTCAGTTGTCCTAGCACTGATCAAGCAAAGATTAAATCATTATTGCCCATGAAAATACAGCCATTGTCACTGCAGTAAAACTACTGTAGTGTTGGAAGCTATTCATTAGTTCTTAGGACATATTACTTTAGAGTGAATTCTCTTAACTCCTTCCAACACTTACAAGTCATGACATGGTAGCTCCTTTCAGCATTTGTACTTCAACTGACACTTCAGTTCCTTTCAGTACTTTCATTTTAACTGTCTCTTTGACACCTTTTATGCCTTTTACATTTAGCACTCAAACTTCACTGAGACTTCAGTTCTTTTTAGCACTTCCACCTTTAACAGCCACTTCAACTTCTTTCGGTACTTCAGATCTGGTGCAACTTCAAATGTGCATCATTTCCTTTAAGATCTTCAACTTCAGCTAGTAATTCCATACAATAACATTTCAAAATCTCCAAAGAATCCATCATTTAAGACATTTAATCTGTTTCAACTACAATTTCTTAGCAGAAACGAGTGCATGTATAACCTTTTCAGTTTTACTACTACAGTGACAAAACTTAATTAGCGGTCTATATGGGTCAAACTACAGTATGTAAAAAATTAGTAAAGTGAATTTCACTGGCAGGCTACATGCTGAGAGCACTGATTCATTCCACAGTAAGCCTGGCCATTCACCAAAGTGTGAATGTGTGTGATTTTAGCAGGTGCCACTTATTAGACCCATTAAAGTCTCTCGGGAACTATTTGTTCGGTCTTTCTCCAAGTGAGTTCCTTGTTTTTCTTAACAGGAACTAGCCTGGGAACCAGACGAATCTGCTGAGCTCGTGTTTCATTTGCTCTGGCAGATATGTCTGGCCCCCCTCCCATTTAGACAGATTTCCAACAGTCCTGGATCTGGTCGGGCCAGTCACAACTGTTGATCTAACTAACTGTTGACAGGCTGATACGTTGACTGACAGGAGCGTCACCGGTCCAAATTTGAAAAGTCACATGTAACACGTTTTGCTGCACTGATTGGTTCCAGTCTGTAGGTCCACCAGGCTCACGAAACTCAGATCAATCTGTCAAAGTGCTGATCAAATATAAATCAATTCAGTTACTGCATTGCCTATTTTCCTCCTCAAATGTTTTCAGAAACACATTTTAATGTACTGTTTAGCTGTAATTTGATAAAGTTTGTGACCAGGCCGCTATTTTTTTGCTGCTTGAAAACAGATCAAGCACCCCCCCAACTTGCATGTGTCGCTCAGCGCTACGTCACATGTTTCGTTGCTCTGATTGGTTGTGGGTCTATCCAATTGTGTGCCAGAGGCATTTTGGTCTGCGCCCGTTGATAACAAATATCAAAAAAGAACTGAGAAGTTCCAGACTAATAAGCATTTGAGAATTAGTCTGACGACGGCTAAACTGGAACAGGTGGTGCATTTGGAAAAGCTGTGAATGGACTGTATTTATATAGCACCTTTCTAACTAGTGAAAGTTAACTACATATCACATTCACACACCGATGGCAGAACTGCTCATTAAAGTAACTACTCATTCACACACACCTCAGGAGCAATTTGGGGTTCAGTGTCTTGCCCAATGACACTTCGACACGTGGGCTGGGGCAAACCAGGATCGAACCACCGACCTTCCGATTGGTGGACGATCCGCTCTACTACTAAGCCACAGCCGCCCCCATACACAGCAATCAAATGACAAGCTGGTATATAGCGCAAAATATAAAGTACCATTTTGCAATGGAAAATGGTAAAAGTCCACGTCCAAAGTCATGAAGATGGAAAACACACCAGCGATAAAGAATAAATCCAACAGAAGCATCAGAAGTTTAATAATCAGCCACAGAAAAGTCTGCATCTTCAGTTTTATCATGTAAACATCTTAAATATGTCCATTCTATTGCTATCTATTGCAAACTTTGCACTTGCCGCTATGTTTAGGAAACACAGCTAACTCTATTCATCAACCTGATTACCACCCACTGCCAATGCTTTCCTACACATCCCAAAAGAAATGTAAGACATGATTTATAATACTCATAATTGTTTTTAAATATGAAGAAATTCAAATCAAGGTTATTATAGTTTTGCATTTTTCATTTGTTTTTATTTTTATTTCGTTTTGGTTTTTTGTTTTCAATTTCAGTTTAGTTTTAATTAGTTTTTTTTATCACCTTCCACTACTACAAGGCACTTGCTTTTATCTGTGACACAGACATATTCAAAGTAATCCCAAATGGGACTCTGGTGCTTTCTTCTGACTTTCGCTGCCGCCATGATGCCAGCCGTGGCGTTGACGGATCGGCAACACATCACAGACTGTGAGGTGCCGACAGCTGGCGTAACACTGGCACAGCTAAAAGACTGAAAGATAGATTTCATATCCACCTGAAATACTAGGCTTGTGTAGTATGAAATAAATTGACATAGATGAAAACTAAGGACATTTTCTCTAATTTTAGTTTGTTTTAATAAGTTTTGCAAACACACAATACAGTTTGAGTTAGTTATCGTTTTTTGTAAAGCCTCGTTTTTAATATTTCAGTTAACAAAAATGTATTTTTACATATAGTTTTCGTTATTTAGTTAGTGTTCGTTAATAATAACCTTGATTCACACTCAGCCAGCCTACAAGTCATGTATAGACGAAGGACTTGGAAACGAGCCTTAAGAAATACTCTTGAAACCATTTTTGCTTTAAAAAGAAGTCCCCTCTCTTCCCCAATTATAGTCTGATGTTTTTCAAAATAAATTAAGCTTCTCCTATGACATGATTAGACATGCACCAAAACTGTAATAACAGCTGAACTAAACTAACACTTGTTGCTGAGACAGATCGAGACCTCCCTGAGGAACACCATGACCCGGGGTTGAATCAATCCACTGGCCATGTCACATCAGTTCTTGATAAACATCCATTACTTTAGGGCAGAAGCAATTCATTGCAGCGCAATGTATGCTCTGACTGTTTACTGTGCACACAGTGCAGTGCTACATACAGACGGCAGAAAAATTTAAGGAAAAACCTTAATAAAAGAGTGGAGAAACATATCAAATGCAGATGCTTTTGTTATGTCTGGTTATGTTTGTTTTTCTTTATATCTGCTGTACTCAGGTCTCGCTAGGAAAAGAGATCTTGCTCTCAGTGGTAAATGGACTGTACTTGTATAGCACCTTTCTAGTCTTCGGACCACTCAAAGCACTTTACAGTACATGTCATTCACTCCATTCACCCACAAGTGTCAGTGTCATGTTTTAACATTCATATTCCACGGTCAAGTTAGCAATAATAAATATGCAACATCTGGTTAGACTTTCAAAATAAAGCTTGCTGAGAAACATTTCAGTTTGGTTAGGTTTAGGCACCAAAACTTGGTTAGGTTTAGGAAAAGTTCATGGTTTGGGTTAAAAATAACTTCCTTAAAACAATCAACATTGACTATTGGTTTTACACAGGAAACAAACCCCAGTCTCCCATGTGAAAGTCCTGTGTTTGACCCATCTATCCACCCCGACCTTCCTCCAAATGCAGACTTTGTCACTCTTTATACTAAGTCCTTTTCTCCCGTCATTATCACCCCCTGCTGGTACTGCACCTTCATACATGCGTGTACTTTTCATGCCTAGGCAAGGCAAAATGTGACACTGACACAGTATCCTCTAGTGGATCAGCGGGTGTGCCACTCTTTCGCGTGATACTGGGCTGTCCAATAGAGTTCCACAGACTTGACAAGGAGCACTGAAGCTGTTCTGGAGGCTTGTGGTGGCCTGACTCCGTACTAAGACACTTCACGTTGATTTTTCCTTTAATTTGTCACCTATCTGTATATTTCACATTTTGAAAAATAACAAACATGCACTGTTGCCTATTGGTCCGTTAGACACCTTTTTCACACAAAGGAAACAATACTGAATACTGAACAATACAATAATGAACTGATAATGGACTATGGGCTCTGTTTTCGTGAACCCTGCGGAACAGCACAAATCACAGTCAAGTGTGCCACGCCCAGTGCGTCTGGGGTGTGCCAAATGCACTTTTGGTAATTTCATGGCCAGGCTCGCCTGGGACAGCTGTGGCACACTGTATAGTGCATTTATGGGAGGTTTAATGGGGATTATGGTTGTCATTGCAAAATGCGCCAATATGAGTGGCCATCTTTTCCCCAAATTTTTGGGGGCCCCAAACATTTGCCAGAAGGTGCGCCTCTGCATAACATCACTCCAGCTGGAGACTGCAGATGGAACATATCTGCAGCATTCAGCTGTCGACCTGCTTTGAGCAGGCAGGTAGCAGACCATTTGAGACTCATTCGCGACACTCAGATTAAAAAGGTGCGCTGCCACACCCTCTCCTCCCACTGGGGCGCACGAGTAGCCAAGATAACAAACCCATTAAAACAATTTAAAAAATATATAATATCAAATAAATCAGTTTTGCAGTCTTCAACTACAGAAGAACGTCAGCATGTCTTCCATCCAGACATTGTGTTGCATAAGGTGAAAGGAGGACTGCTGCACCCATTCTGTTCCAAGAAAACTTGTGTCAACATCCTCCTGATATAGTCGGGCCTTGTGGCAAAGAACAGTTTGGTCTAGTGGTTTAGTACGGGTTTCTGGGATCTCTGCTGAGAAAGGATGTAGACTAGGTCATAACTGTCAGTTTTAGAATTTAGGGCTTTTGCGTTCCTGAGGCGCAGTTTATAGCTAGATTTACAGTCAGAGTTTGTTTTATGGCAGAAAAGAAATGTAACATTTCCCCACCAGAAAGTTATTCCTGATAGTATGGATCATGTATTTCATTATACTGCATTTTAACAGTGGTGGATGAAGTACTTAGATTCTCCACTTTAGTCACATCACACTGTCTAAAAAAATAAAGGCATCAAAATTTGACTTCGTAAAAGTACAGAAGTAACAGCAAAATGTACTTAAAGCATCAAAAGTAAAATGTGGAATTGTCCCTTTCAGAATGCTGTATAGATTATATCGTGTTTATATGTATCGGGGTTAATGGGCTTATGACCCAGTTTTTCACCCGGCTACGGCCATGCCAACTGGATAAATGAGTCAGAATAGAAATGTTCCTATTTTTGTTAAAAGACGGGGAAGAAGCTATGAGATGAGTGCTGCTTTTTTTTTTCCCCAGCACAATAAACATTAAAACAAGAATATTGGAAAACTTACCTCTCCAGCTGTCCATTGCTTGGCGGTAATATTATAATAAAAAGAAAACCAAAAATATTCCGTATGGTAAACCTTATAGACAATGTTAGAAAATGTCCAAAAGTTGAAAATGATACTGCATTAAATATCCTTCATTGAAATGTTAATGTATGTCAATGTCCTTCTTTGAGAGCGCACACAGCGAGGTGCGGATCCGTGTAAACTTCAATGTGTAACTCTTAAACATGGTGTAGGCTACTAGATTAGAATTGGGGGACGTGTTATTTTAATGTAGCCTATATGACATACATTTGAAAAAATATGGCCCATTTTGAAAGTAAAACCCTCCAGTAACTACATGTTGTAGAGTAAACTGTACTCCCCTAATCCTCTGAAATGAATGAGTGCGCTTAAAACGGCAAAACTAAACCTGTACCCCGCAAACATCCGACCCGGGGGTTTGACGGCAGGTCTATGCTTACAGAACACAGCAAACAGCGGCAAGCAAACGTTTTTGACACCGTTTTTATCCGCAGTAAAAACACGTTATTCACATCTCGTCTGTAAATCGATAGCCTAGATACATTGGCTGACTTCTGTAGAAAAACGTGTACCTTATTTATGAGAGAATAACGATCCCGCCTTGGCTCATGGATCCGTCCTTTGGTGCTGATGGTGATATATCCAGCTGTTAATAATGAAAAAACAGTGCGGTCCTCCTGAAAGCCCGCAAGACACAAGCTGAAGTCGTTGAACGCGGTGTTTCTCGCGGTGTTCAGTAAGATGAGGAGTCTCCGGCAGCGTCTTAACACTGAAACTTTTCCCCATTCTCAAAACCCTGGCGCACTGCTCCCGTGACATCACCAGCCCCTCCACCAATGACGGACCGTCACCGTCCTGCAGGATATGTATCATTTATATGCAAAAGGAAATATTTCTAACGAGGCTACATTCTGACTTGTTAAAAGTCCAAATAGCTACAAATAAATTATGGACAGCTGAACGGAGTTTTGACAGGACAGGAATGAGTCAAACTGCTGTTTCTTTGTGTGTACTGTAATAAACCTTGTCTCACACATGTGGGAATGTAGCCTAGAGAGCCGCACATAGAACATGTCTACTGCGCACAGTCAAAGGAGGAGGAAAAATCCATACAGCTGACAGCCTTGCACACAGGACGCCGGGGCCACACCGCCTTCCTTCACCTGTGCATGATGGGTTAACTGCTCCATTTACGAGATGTGGTTGAAAGCGTCGGAAAATGCTTAAAAAAAAAAAAAAGTGCACCTTGAGTCATGTTCCCCAGGAATGAGCATCCCAGGATGGAGAGGAGGTCTGCAGCAGGACCCACGTGAAGGGATTACTGTATGTATGTGATCACAATTGTTGTTATGGTGAATTCATTCATCAGATTTATGAGCATGTCAGTGGCTGGATGGGTATGAAAAAAAGAAAAACATCAACTAATGTTTTATTCGTTCAGACCTTTCCCACAGGTATGAGTTCATTTTAAATAGACAAGTTAAATTACTGGCATCGAGATGTTTAGGGCATAATGTGGTGCTTTATCTGCTTCAACCACTGACATTTGAAAAGACAGACATGTTGGAAATACAGTATGAAGTCATGAACTGATACATGAATCCACAGTTATTGTGCGTGAGTTTTGTAACCCCCATGTTATTTAGTTATATACCACAGTGGACACACACAATCATAGCTGTTATTTTTATATCGTAACTAACATTTAAACTTATTCAGAATAGGGTACTCATTATTACTTTGCTGATTGATTGAATGGTAAATGGAATGCATTTATATAGCGCCTTTCTAGTCTTTATACTACATATCAACATTCATCCATTCACACACACACTGATGGCAGATGCTGCTGTGCAAGATGCCAACTGCTCATCAGAAAGAAACTAATGTTCATTCACACACACACACACACACTGATGGCACAGCCTTCGGGAGCAATTTGGGATCCAGTATCTTGCCCAAGGACACTTCCGATTAGTGGACAACCCTCTCTACATCTAAGCCACAGCCGCCCTGAAGGAAACTCACTCCATCCATGCAACGCTGTTCCAGAAGAAGTAAGTAAGAAGTCCTAATTTTACTTTGCTACTGTGCCTCATTTTATACCTGCTGTGGCATCAGTTTAAGAGAACACCTGATACACCCCACAACAAATTTTTTCTTGCAGTGTCTGCAATTCGCTCCATAACAGATCATCATTGGGGCCCTCAGGCTTAATTTGATAATGACCCATTCACATTGTTAATTATCTTATCTACCCATAATGCTTGCCAATGGGGATATATTATGAATGGAGACCATCTTCCAAGTATCAAAAGGTGGATGTTAGTCCTAAATCCACAACCTGAGGGGTCCCCCAGGGGAGCATTCTGGGGGTGTTATTCTTTGTATTATATATCAATGATTTAAAATCTGCCTGCTCACGTGATCTCTTTCTTTATGTGGATGATACAGAATCGATAATAGTACATAAAAATAAAACTACAGTAGAGAATATGTCGAGTGCTAAGCAGCAGAATGTTGCAATAAAGCTTTAATGACTTGTCCCGTAATTTAGGAAAATTGAGGCCGTTCTTTTTTATCTCAAACCAAGCTCAGATCTGGATTTCTTTAGTTAAGGTAGGTCTGACAATAATTGCAACAAAAATCACATATATTTTAGATAACTTCTCCTCAGGAGAGGTCATGGCAATAAAAGCATTCAGCAAAATTTGTCAAAAGGCTAAACTCTTGGCCTGATAATCAACCCTGCTGATTTACAATTATTTTGGGGGCTTCAGTTTAACACCAGTTTGTCTCTGCTGCCACATGCTGGTAAGCAGTTCTCCACAACTCATCAAAAGCTGCAGACTGATCAAAATAAGCATATTAGAGTTCAATCCAAATTACCTCCAGCCATTTTTGAAATCTTCTTATACTGGAAAGGGGAATTATTCAACTACTCCTCTATCTAATGAGGAACTCAAAGGAAATAAGCATTTAGTTTGTTTTTTGGGTGTTTCTGCAGTCTAGTGTTTATTGTGGATTTTCTTCTGTTTAAAATTGGAAAGGGACTTGCAACAAATTGATATAGTTATAACCACCAAACCTCTTGTAAAGAATGAGTAGTTGTCTGCTTTTTGAGCAAGACTTAAATTAAATTTTATTTATATAGCGCCAATTCCTAACAGAAGTTATCTCATTGCACTTTTCCTATAGGTCTAGCAGTCTAGACCGTACTCTTTCTAGACCCAACAAATCCCACCATGAGCAAGCACTTGGCAACAGTGGCAAGAAAAAACTTCCTTTTAACAGGCAGAAACCTTAGACAGAACCTGAAAACAGAGTATATTACACCGGAGTATTAAACAGAGAATATTGCACAATTATTTAAAGTATTACAGTGATGTTAATGATCCAATGTCAAGTTTATCGACTTAAGGTCATATAGACTGACACTTAGAGGGAGGAGTTAAAGAGTTTGATGGCCACAGGCAGGAATGACTTCCTGTGGCGCTCTGTGGTGCATTTTGGGGGGATGAGTCTTTCGCTGAAGGTACTCCTTTGTTTGACCAGTACGTCATGGAGTGGGTGGGAGACACTGTCCAAGATGGCATGTAGTTTGGCCAGCATCCTCCTCTCTGACACCACCGTCAGAGAGTCCAGCTCCACCCCCACAATGTCACTGGCTTTACAGATCAGTTTGTTGAGTCTGCTAGCGTCCGCTACCCTCAGCCTGCTGCCCCAGCATGCAACAGCATACAGGATAGCACTGGCCACCACAGACTCATAAAACATCTTCAGCATTGTCCGGCATGTTGAAGGACCTCGGCCTCCTCAGAAAATAGAGGCGGCTCTGGCCCTTCCTGTAAAGATCTTGAGTGTTCTTAGCCCAGTCCAGTTTATTGTCCATGTGTACTCCCAGGTATTTGTAGTCCTCCACAATGTCCACACTGACCCCCTGGATGGAAACTGGGGTCACTGGTGCCTTGGCCCCTCGTGGGTCTACAACCAGCTCCTTAGACTTTGTCGCACTGAGCTGCAGATGGTTCTGCTCACACCATGAGACAAAGCTACCCACCACAGCCCTGTACTCAGACTCATCACCACCGCTGATACATCCCACCACAGCAGAGTCATCAGAAAACTTCTGAAGGTGGCAGGACTCTGTGTGGTGGCTGAAGTCCATGGTGTAGATGGTGAAGAGGAAGGGAGAGAGGACAATCCCCTGAGGGGCCCCAGAGTTGCTGACCACGCTGTCCGATACACAGTGCTGCAGACGCACATGCTGTGCTCTGCCAGTCAGGTACACCATCCGGCCAGCAGGGCTTGATTGCTTGTGTTGCGCAATTTCAAGGACTGTGGAAAAAACCAAGGTTCTAATCAGAAAAAAAATTAGTCCAGAAAAGTGTGGCAGTGAGTTTTTATTTGTTTAATTAATCATTTTTCTTTCACAAACTTACTATGCTGGTGGCTAGCTTCAAGCCCTTACCAGTGAGTTTTACAGGCCCTTCAGGAGCACCCTTGGCTGTCTGCACCAAATTCGGCTGGACCCTCCAAGGACCCACTGGGCTTGGATAAATGCTGCCTGTAGAACAATCATGCCTCCACCTCACTACCGTTTTTGGCTTTCTCCCTGTTTCTCGTGTCTCAAGAAACATTCGGGGACAGCTGTGTGCAAAAGCCCATTTGCGCACTCCCAGGTGATTGCTGTGAATGTCGGGGAGTGCATGGACCCGCGCACGGACTCGTGCATTTTTCCAGCACCAGCTTCAGAACAGCGACGGACAGTTCAGTCAAGCTCATCAAGGACAATTAACCCCTTTTTACTTTTCTATTGTGATTTGTGTGCGTGAGTCATAATCTGCTTGTGAATGTTTAACTGTAGAGCAAGGTTATTTTCCATTACCATGCTTACCTTTGTGTATTTTCCAGTTTGTGTTTGTAATATTATTGCTGCATCTCGAGATAACTTAAATAACGAGTGAACGCTAGTATAGGTTATGTTAATAATAATAATAATAATAATAATAATAATAATAATAGGTTCTCTGAATACCTCTGAATACGTGTAAGTGTAAAGTGTAACATTTCTTTAAAATGGGGAGCTGTTTCACCAGATTTATTTGAGATTCAAGATTTATAATCGTAAATTTATATATATTTAGAATTGAGTTTAAATATATTTTCCTCATTAATTTTCAGAACCACACAAAGTCACTGTTGTAATCTCCCTGCACTGGAATAAATTAAGCATCCTTTTGGAACCGATGCTCTGGCCAGAATCACATTCTTCATAGCTGTCCAACCCAAACCAGTGTATCCCCAAGGTCCCCATCCTCACAGGCACCATGCTGACAAATGTTCCTGTTTCCGTTGGAGAAAGGTGAGGGCCTCCCAAAGCTTGAGACCCTCCACAGCCGCTAGTGTGATTCCACACAGAGCGCACTCCGTCATGGAGTGGGAGGGTGTAGGGGCCAGATTGGAATTGGGCCAAAAAAGGCTGCTGGTGGATAATTAGCCTTCAAAATAAAAGCACAAACGTGCCGCTGAGATTTATTATTAATAAGAATTATTATTGCAAAATAATTGCATGATCTTGTACATACTTTATATTTGCATTTTTTTTTATTAATTGGCTGTTGTACGAAAATCAAGGCTTGGAGTCCTGTAGGTTTAGAGGAATTATACTTGAAGTGTTCATGTTCTTGATAACGGAACACAGACACAAGATAATGACCTGTTCCTGATATGGAGAGAGATCATTAAGCCACTGTGAAGTTGGCATAAAGAAAACCATCTAAACGTGTTGAACTTGACAGTGAGTAGGGAGCAGGTTACATCTGACAAGATTCAACGCGACTTTCAGTCAGAATTGAACCTGGCTATAAAATATTTGTACCTTGGGGGACTGTGGTACGGTTTGAGCAATCTGCGTACAAATAACACGGATTTACATTTTCAAATTGAGCATAGATGATATGTCCAATTTTGTGTGCATATGATACGCCAATCCTTCCCATTGACTTCTGTTGAGAGCAGATGCGTCCAAACAACTTGAACGGTCATGGCGTCACCAGAAGCGAGGCAACACAAGCGATCAGTGCGCCTGCGCTAGCCCCTGCCAGCTTTTGTTGTGACATTCAGACATGTTTGGAATCTTTGGAAACTTTTGAATCTTGACTAGAATGTAAAATAAAGTTCTGTGGGTTTGCCTGACTTAATTTGCATGAGGAACCAGCACACCTGTCACCTGTGAGTGTAAGCTAGAGTCTTACAGTGACATTTATATTAATGCAGAAGATTAACACTACCAAATACCTTAGCTTGTTTAGCTATATGGTCATATCAGGGCTGTGGTGGCTCTGTTGTATTTTTGTAAGTGCGCAATGACGTAGGCTAACATAAACATTCATTGATGTCCTCAGTCTTGAACTTGAAAAATAAAACCTAAAGGTGCAGGTCTGTCTGCCTGTCGGTCATTCTGTCTGTCTGTCTCTCTGTCTTCATACGTCTTCACCTGTCTTTTCCCGTCTCCCTTTACACCTCCAGAGAACAGAGATTCGTGAGGAGCAGAGGGAAACTTTGAAATACTTTTTTAAGGAGGGAATGACATGTGTTGGTTCACCCTTAATATCAAGTGTGGCCCTGTTTACTTTAAGGGTTCACAAGGGTCGTGAAACTAATGTATAGGATAGTATTTGGCAAGTACTTCACACACTGAAGACCAGAAGCAGAAATACTTTCAAGATTCAGCAGCACTGAGAGCACAAGGGCATGCAGACGAGGGACCTCAAAAATTTAAATGCATCAGAAGTTAGAGGTTTGGAAAGAAGCTTCATTTGCTTGGTGGTGTCATTATAATGTACTGTAAGAATGATTGACAGCAATTGTCATGTGATTTGAGCAAAACACTGTGACAGACAAGTGGAGCATATATATTTAGATTCTTCAATCATTTCAAATGAATTCATCCCAAATAAATATTCCAGCAGATTTTTTAACATGTAGAGTATACTGAATTAAGTCATCCAATGATTTGCATACTCAAAGCATGTAATACGAATGTGTGTAATGAGCAATTATTAAACATGAGAAGAAGAGGAGGTGCTTAATCACAACGAAATCTACCCTATATGAAAGAATATGCTCAGTAAGACCACACATAGTCTGTAAAAAAAAAAAAAAAAAAAAGGGGGGGGGGGTAGTAATTGGGTGAAATATTTACAAGGCTATCAACATCAAATATTCTCTCATCGAAGACATTGTCAAAGGCTTATACCACCCCTCTCAAACTGAATTCCTACTGGTTGGGCTAGTCTATTCAGAGCAAGGTGGTCAGCTGATGCATTAGTAGTGTCAGATATGGCTATAAGTTAAATTATTAGTGGAATATTAGACTCCACATAAACACATGTATAGTTAATGTAATCTCCCTCAGCACTTGTTTATCACAATATTTTCAAGTTCAACTCTGTTTTCATAGAGATTGCCTAGCCCTGTTATGAATTGTTTGAAATGTAGGTCTTCTTGTTTACCTAAATATTGTGAAGGTGTCCAAGGTTGAGGCTTTGGGTTTGGAAACGGCCAATTTGTCATTTGACCGCCAAAGGTCCAGATTAGAACTGAGCAGCAAAGGAGCCACTGACTTCTTGATTCAACACACAGCGAACTACTTTGCACTGCATTTCAAAGGTGACATTGGTTATATGAAAATCCACACAAATGGACTCAGGCCCATAATAGTGCAAAGATATGTAATACAATTTTATGAAATGAATAGTTGTTGTCTGTTGTTACATTTGCTGACAGCTCCTCAGCAGCAACACCAGGTGCAGTACCAAATATCAAGTCGATGTACTGTTTAACTGTTTTATAGTAAGCATATTTTCCAACACTTTTTTAGACTAATGTAAAGAAATGGCTTAGACCTGTATCTTGATAACCTAATATGCCTCCATGAATCAAATCAAATCAATGAATTATTTATCTAATGTGCCCATCAATCACAAGATTATGACACTAACAAAATGGCATGTTTATAGCCTGTACACTGGCTATCAACAAGAGGGGAAAGTCAGAATTGTCAAACTGTGTAAAATTGTGTAACACATACATGCATGTGTGTGTCCTTGTCTTTCAGAGGAGGCCGGAGGTACTGGAAGACTCCCCTACTCCCCCTAGTGGCAGTCCCTGGTGAATCAAACCATGACCATAAAGGTTGCTGGACTGCCCAATGGCCTTACCCTCAAATGGTAAATGGACTGTACTTATATAACGCCTTTCTGACTACTCAAAGCGCTTCAACTACATATCTCATTCACACACCGAAGGAACAGCCCTCGGGAAAAATTTGGGGTTCAATGTCTTGCCCAAGGACACTTAGACATGTGGGCGGGATCGAACTGCCGACCTTCCAATTGGTGATTGACCCGCTCTACCACTAAGCCACAGTTGCCCCTCAAGAAGCCTTCCTTTTATGGAAGGAAGCAAGTAGAAGCCATTTTGAAAGATGGTGAAATAAGTAGGTGATATTAACAGTGGCAGTTTGTTTCTGCATGCCAATTGGCTCTATGCAAAGTGGGAAAAATCAGGTAACACAGTAACACAAAATAACACAGGCCTATACGTGAGTCCTTATAGTACTGGGCCATTGCAAACATCCAGAACAGCTTTGTTGCATTTTTTAAATAGATTCTGTATGTGTCTTTAACACTTTGTGAGGGATGTGACACTATTCCTCAGTTGGAGTTTTCATGATTATAGTGGAACACATTTTCAGAGGCACCTCTCCAGAATATCTTATAAGTGTTTAGTTGAATGTGACTCTAGTGACTGTGATGGCCCTTAGCAATGGTTTACATATTTTTCATGCTCATCAAACTATTCATTAATAGTTATATGTCTAACATTCCTGTGAATTATATTCCTTCATTGATAATGCTGTGTGATTATTCTTTTCCAGCAATGCAGGAAGACCAATTATTTGTTATGCTCATAAGTGTTCCTTTTTTGCCTTAACATACCAATCAGATGCAGCACCAACCCCACTGACACAGCAGAGGACATGGACACAGAAGGTATGCCTAGTTGTTTTTATTTAACCTTATCTCTTAAATATATATATATATATATATATATATATATATATTAGATCCAAAAAATATGACCAAAACCTTGAGCTTTGTGTCATGGTTTAATGTCTTCAAATCAACAGACACAGCAGATGGCATCCGGACGAAGTAAGTCGAAGAGATATTAGAGGCCATGTGTGGAAATGGTATTTCTTCTTGTAATCATAATACATTCTGAACGCCAGTCACTACAACTCAGTTTTTGTTATTGCTTAAAATCGAGCTGACGTAAAAATTCTGCCAATAATGCTATTGTAGCTATTTCTGTTCAATCATTTACTGTAACCATGACAGTATAAATGCTGACAAATTATATTGCACATTTCTAATTAAGATTCAAAATTTGTATTAAGAAAGATGTTATTGTGTTTTGCTTTATGTACTTTAGGTGCACAGCAGATGGAAGAAGAGTCCTCAGAAACAGCCACTAATGTAGCTGCGTGATGACTGCCATTGAAGGTTTCTATCCAAATTGTGGTATTCCACATCAAATTACAGAGGCCCTGGCACCCACTGTCTCAGATCTTGCTGACACTGTAGGAGGCAGCAATTATTTTAACTTTTATTTAACCTTTATTACTCAGGAAGTCCCATTGAGATTAATGAACTCTTTTTCAAGGGAGACCAAGATTGGCAGCAGCACAGATACAAACAAGTAGCTGCTAATCATAAACAGTGAAATTCCAACAAATCAGCCTCCAGTTCTTTCATTTTGGATTTGAAAGCATGTCGCGAGATGAACTTGTTAAATTTGAAGTCTTTCAGGAGCAGATTCCAGGCAGAAGGTGTAGAATATAAACACCCTTTTTCCAAGCTCTGTACACACATTTGGGACCAAAAACATAAAAACATCTGAGAAGCCAAGAATTGCTTTATAAATGAATATGTACCAGTGTACAAGCCTATGGGTGGCCAACTACCTGACTGTATAACTCACAGTGGTGAGTTAAGGCTTTACAATTAGTAATAAATAACTTGCATCAATTTGAGAAGTTCATCTCTGTACATCTTGGCAAATAGTGAAATTATATTTGCTACTGTCCTGTGAAATATTCACATTGCAGGGCTCAGTGGGGCTTAATGTGGGGCGTTTGGATTCCTTGTGCCTTTATCATTACTTGTGCCAAAGATCAGTCCGAGTCTGAAAATTACTGAGAGTTAAACAAATACCAGAAATCAAAATGGCTGACCTTAACCCAGATTAATTCAATAATATGTATGTAATATTAGTATTAAGGATAACACTCAAGATGTATATAAAACTATGCATTATGAAGCTTGTGTGTCTCAGTTAATTGTTTTTCATGTAGTCACTAGAAGGGATATGACATTTTAAACAAATCCACCCAAAATTATGTTTGCATAAAAAACCCTTCTTTGACCTGCTTGTATCTTCTGATACAGTGTCAGCAAGATCTGAGACGGTCTGGTGAATTGACATGCAATACCCCAATTTTCATTTGGCAACAGTTGTAACTGAATAAGCTGCCTTTGAGACATTGCTTTGAATATGTTAATTTCACTTAACTGGCTTCAACTCCAAAATATTTAATTTTCCTTTGGTAGATCAAAGCAATTTGTGCTGCAAATCCAAATGCCACTATCTGTTAAAAATATATGTTTTATAGCCTGTGATTGTAAAATGTTTCATACACATAGCACAGTCCATATTTCCTTTGTAAAGTCAATATTACATTTCAAGTTTTATATCCCATTTCAAAACTATTACTGTTCCATTCTGTAAATAGATTTTAAAATTTCAATTTAATTGGAATATTATTGTTTATTTCATTATTATTATTACTTTTGTCTACTTTTATTCTTTGTTGCGTTTTTGGGAGCAAACAACAAGACACATTCTTTGTTTGCTTGCATTGGCTAATAAAACAGATTCTGATTGAATAGGTTATGTCATGCTGCCATAAAATCCCAAAACCAAGAATCATAAAGAAACAAAAATCTCCAGGGTTGTGTAAATAGCAGCCTATGCATGTCTCATTATTTGATGACCTGTGAATGAGAAGGAGATGGCCTTTTCAGCCATAACCCAAAACTTCAGGCCTTCCTCCAAGCCTGTAGTACTGATTCCATAGATTGTCAGCAATACTGTACAATAATCTCTGAAGGTCCACTAAAAAATTTAAATATACCCTGAGTACTACAAGACTTTAGAAATCACTGAGACAACAACTTCTACAAAAACAGTGTTTATTGTCCAAAAAGAGCAAGTTTAAACCAAGTTTTTTGGTTTAGATTGACAGCACAGTTCACAGCTCAAGAAAAACAAACATGGACCTTGTTGCAGTGTGACTAATCAACTGATCAGCAACACAGCACTCAATTAGATCCTGACCAGGCATAATGAAAACACACACAGAACATAAACTGTCTGAGTTTGATGACATTTGATTAGGACCGAATTAAGGAGACATTTTGAATGATGATAAATGCTTAAAGTAATCATTAAAAATCAGGAAGCAGCAAACCAGCCCCGTCATGAGTGCTTACAGTCATAGTTGCTATCAGAATCAGAATCAGAAATACTTTATTGATCCCCGTAGGGAAACTCTTTGTTACAGTAGCTCGCCTTTACGTCAGTGCACACAGGAGAAAGTACTAGAAAACGATATGATACACTATAAACACTATAAAAGAGGTCAGAAAATAAATTAAGTATCAGGTCGGTATAAGTATAAGATAAACTAAGTGTCGAGTACCAAGTGGGTTTATTGGTTGATGATGAAAGTACAGTATAAAATACAGTGTCACCAAATATGTAATAAGTAATAGTAATAAGCGGAGGTGCATGTACTGTCAAGAGTGATAGAGGTATATAATATCAATACAATAAATAGAAAGCTAACATAGGAAAACTAATATTGCACGGGAGTAGTACACAGAATATTGCACAGTTATTATTAATTAAGGCGGAGATGTAATGCTCAATGTCCAGTTTAGTGACCTAGGGTCAAACAGACTAACCCTTAGAGGGAGGAGTTAAAGAGTCTCCACCAAAAAGGGTGGGATGAGTCTTCCGCTGAAGGTACTCCTTTGCTCGACCAGCACGTCATGGAGCGGGTGGGAGACACTGTCCAAGATGGCGTGTAGTTTGGCCATCATCATTGGCATATCATTGTCATCCTCATCATCATTGTATATCAGTGTCTGTATGCTTGACATGGGGAGGGCCTTCAACAATATGCTACGTTATTGTCTGGCTCATAGCTATCTAATCACACCTAGGCTTCCATGTTGAAGCACATCAGTAGGGCACTTAAAGATGGGTGTAATTACCATATAGTCTTACATAAACACATTGAACTCTTACTTGAGTTTGTAGAATTGAATTAGCTTGATGATGTAGTTCCTTTTCCAGTCAGTGTCTGGAGACATTACAGCTCTAATAAAGTGCTTCATTTCATGTTACTTCTTCACCCACACAGCTTACAGGATTGTACTTCATTACTGTAAATGGAGACATATTTGCAATGTTCTATTCAAGACATTCATGCATTCACTTAAGTTGTTTCTTATTGGTTTTGACAACAAAGATAACAGGAAACAAGACAACCGTCAATGCTACATACTCAGCAATGCTACACATGCAAAATGCGCTTGTAAATGGAATCTAAAATTCTACTACTCACAACTATTGTTACTTGCTTCTTATGTGCATGGTTTACCTGGTGCCTCTCTGATGACAGATGAGATGTCTTCTTGAACGAAAATTGATATTTTTCCTCTGCTTTGTCTAATCTCTGCAGGAGCTGCACCTCTGTAAAGACACCATTTTTTTTTAACTTATGTTGACCAATTTATGTGTGATCAGCTAAACACCTGAACATATAACCTTTTTTTTTTTAAATGGAATTAAGCACAGTGGTTACATAGAACTACCAACACTGAATTTTGACATGTTACACAGCAGTGGACAAACCTAGGTCAGTTGATTTTCTCCGTCCATAATGCAGAAGGGCATCAGTCAGCAGGTCAAGACGGTCCGATGGAGTCATCTCCTTTGTGACTCTGACAAATCTTCCTTGGAAAGACCACAACCTCTTCATTCCTTTCCCCGTCTGTGAGCCCAAACCCATCAAGCCGTCTGGTGCTGTACTTGATCTATGATTAAAGCAAAGTCATAGACCATAACATGCCCTGACACTGAGCATATTCCTAATATATTGTCATAAACAGCGCAGCTCTGAAACAAGTTTAGACAAACAGCAGGTGGGAAAAATGTTAGATTTAAGATTACTTTTAGGCATTTCTACTTCATTTCAGCAGTGTAGTGGATAGACAGGACAATGGAGAGTGAACGATGTGTGTCAGTTTTACACAGGAGTTTAAAAATGTACTCGTGCAAATGTGAGGCAACAACACAGGCAATGTCATAGACAACTCGCAGGCGTATGTTCTTGTCCTCACATCTTTGGAGAAGCTCATCAATGACATACAGGGGATAGGCACAACACAAAAATGTGACTGATGAAACACTTTATACTGAGGAAAAGTAAAAAATAATTATCCAGACAATCTCCAGCATCAAATTCAATTTTCATTCTATACTTGATCAAAACGTTTAATTTTTTTTAAGATTAGTGAAGATTATAGAATGGTGGTAAACATGACATAGTCATATTTTGTAATCTCCCATACACATTCCATGAGGTTCATATTTGGCGATAGAAAATGTATGGCTTGTGTTAGGGTCATGCTATTCTAAGCATTTTATGAATACGGACAATCAAATAGGGGAATTATCATTCTGGAAAACTCGACCAAAAGTCAATAAACTCCAAACGCTGTGACCTCAGCATGTTGCCAGCCTTGAAATTACTACACTCCTAAAGATTTAAGAAACATGTAGATAATTATGGGAAGAATAATGGTCTTTTTCTATGAGTTAACTCTGACATTTCATGGACTCAGTATTCTGCAACTATGACCACGTGAGGCTTGGAGCCATCAGGATGTGATAACAGGTAGTCCTGTACATCCTTTTCTGCAACTAACATTTTGAGTAATGCTGGTTTTGTATCTTGTATCTTTGAAAGATACACAAGGTCCCACATTCATACTCATACAGCCTTCATAAGTGTAGAGCAACAGGTTGATATACTATTTTATTATAATACTTTATACTGTAATTAACTGATTTGCAGACATCAATTTGATTTAATTATTTCATGGAAATTGCAATTATGAGTAATCAAACAAGAACCAGGCTGGAACTAGAACCAACCTTTGGACATGGTCCCATCATCTAACTGTGGGCAAACATCTACCAAACTTCTTTGTAATAGTGGTGATACCTAAACTGGGATATGGATTCTCCCACCAGGGCTCTGTAGAATGTGTATGATATAAGCAGCAGTCACTAAAAACATTACTGTTTCATATACAATAGTGTGCAAAAGTGTTTGCCCCCTTCCTGATTTCTTAATTTTTTGCATGTTTGTCACACTTAAATGTTTCAGATCTTCAAAGAAATTTAATTATTAGTCAAAGATAACAAGTAAACACAAAATGCAGTTTTTAAATGAAGGTTGTTATTATTAAGGGAAAACGAAATCCAAACCTACATGGCCCTGTGTGAAAAAAACCCTAAACTAATAACTGGTTGGGCCACCCTTAGCAACAACAACTGCAATCAAGCGTTTGCGATAACTTGCAATGAGTCTTTTACAGCGCTCTGGAGGAATTTTGGCCCACTCATCTTTGCAGAAGTGTTGTAATTCAGCCACATTGGAGGGTTTTCGAGCATGAACTGCCTTTTTAAGGTTATGCCACAGCATCTCAATAGGATTCAGGTCAGGACTTTGACTAGGCCACTCCAAAGTCTTCATTTTGTTGTTCTTCTTCTTCATCTGTCAGCCATACTAGAATGCTGTATCAAATTCACATCTGAATCCATATAAGGTTCAGCTATTATGCAACAGATGTTGAATAAACATTCGCAAACAGTTTGCTCAACTTATCTCCACTAGGCCACTCCAAAGTCTTCATTTTGCTCTTCTTCAGCCATTCAGAGACCCCACAACAACATCCAAAGAACTGCAGGCCTCACTTGTTTCAGTTAAGGTCAGTGTTCATGACCCCACCATAAGAAAGAGACTGGGAAAAAATGGCCTGCATGGCAGAGTTCCAAGACGAAAACCACTGCTGAGCAAAAAGAACATTAAGGCTCGTCTCATTTTTGCCAGAGAACATCTTGATGATCCCCAAGACTTTTGGGAAAATACTCTGTGGACTGACGAGACAAAAGTTGAACTTTTTGGAAGGTGTGTGTCCCATTACATCTGGCGTTAAAGTAACTTCGCATTTCAGAAAAAGAACATCATACCAACAGTAAAATATGGTGGTGGTAGTGTGATGGTCTGGGGCTGTTTTGCTGCTTCAGGGCCTGGAAGACTTGCTGTGATAAATGGAACCATGAATTCTGCCGTCTACCAAAAACTCCTGAAGGAGAATGTCCGGCCATCTGTTCATGACCTCAAGCTGAAGCGAACTTGGGTTCTGGAGTAGGACAATGATCCAAAACACACCAGCAAGTCCACCTCTGAATGGCTGAAGAAGAACAAAATGAAGACTTTGGAGTGGCCTAGTCAAAGTCCTGACCTGAATCCTATTGAGATGCTGTGGCATAACCTTAAAAAGGCAGTTCATGCTCGAAAACCCTCCTATGTGGCTGAATTACAACACTTCTGCAAAGATGAGTGGGCCAAAATTCCTCCAGAGCGCTGTAAAAGACTCATTGCAAGTTATAGCAAACGCTTGATTGCAGTTGTTGCTGCTAAGGGTGGCCCAACCAGTTATTAGGTTTAGGGGGCAATCACTTTTTCACACAGGGCCATGTAGGTTTGGATTTCGTTTTCCCTTAATAATAACAACCTTCATTTAAAAACTGCATTTTGTGTTTACTTGTGTTATCTTTGACTAATATTTAAATTTGTTTTATGATCTGAAACATTTAAGTGTGACAAACATGCAAAAAAATAAGAAATCAGGAAGAAGGCAAACACTTTTGCACGCCACTGTACTTAGATCTTCCACTACGTCATCATATACACTGATCTTAATTATTGCATATTTTAATGAGTTTGCCTTCCTGATTGTAAACATGTAGTGAATTATTGTAAAAGGAGAATTAGGCCGCATTTCAGCCCACACAGTCTGTAAATAGCTATTAATATTTCAAACCACGCCTATTCCTGACTGATCAGAACTTTTGTAATTAGACCTTATTTCATATGTTTTATTTATTTATTGACACCCTAATTGTAAGGTTTATCAAGACATGCCACAATGATGGCTAATGTATTGTTTAACGTTCTAGGACATTTTAAACTGTAAAATTACAGAGGCTGAGGCATAGGCTATTCCTCATATGACATAGGCCTGTTACCTTGACAACATTCCCTGTTTTAGTGTGTGTTTGCAATGTGTCTTGTCATCAATTATTTTGCTAATAAATGTCACTGCAGACAACTCTCTCGCTGAGTGCGCAGACACACATTCATATAGAGCATGTGGGGGCGAGACTGGTACAGACAGAAAAGCTTGTTTCTCTATCATCATGCTCACATTGCACATTGCACATACAGTAAAGGCCAAGGTGATACTGGACATGGTTCACTAAGAAGTTGTTATTTACTTGATTTAGTTGTTAAATTACTTGAGTGTGTCACCTATAACCTAATAGTTAATACTACATGGTGCTAATACAATTAGAAGAATCTAATGAATCTATTTAAAATAACTGTGACCTTGCTATGTCTGTATGGGTGAGTGCATACTATTGTTCTTACATTCTACTTATCAGGAAGGTGGAGTCCTCTTCAGACAAGCCTCACAAAAGACTGCAGTGGCTCTGCACTCCAAGCACCTACAATCAGCATGTTCTAGGCCAGTGGTCCTCAACCTTTTCGAGTCACAAACCCCAATAATAATCAGGTTGGTGGTCTCTCTTCTTTGCCTTACTGTACACAATCTCAGAACATGAACAACAGCTCAGTGCCACATCATCAGGTTCAGCCTGTTGAGGTGTAATAGATGTGGAAGGGTCTGTCTGGAGGTGGGCTGGGGAAGGTCTTGACTAAGGTAAGATACCTTTGCACGGCCAACAATACATCTCCCGAGTCCTCACCACCTTTATCTTAACGCTTCTGAAGCTTAACTGAGTTTCCCATGTCTAAAAGTAAAATATTTGACAAGTATTAGATAAAGCATTGTTCAACACAGACATAGTGCATGGTAAGTAATAAAACGGACTTACCACAGAAGTCCTGAGACTGACAGGAACACAATTGGGAATTTGAGCTGTAAAGAGGGAAAAAAGTCAGGGTATTATGCAGACAGACAGACAGACAGACTGACAGACCTGCACCTTTGGGTTTTATTTAGGTTCAAGACTGAGGACGGCAATGAATGTTTATGTTAGCCAAGCAGTGTGCATGGAGTTCCATAAAGTTTTAATAGATTATCAACTCTAGTAACAATATGTGTTACTACTGTAAACATGACGTTACTTCATTTTAAACGGTTATCTCGGGAAAATATTCTTACTGTTGTCTTTGATATAGTAGTTACACGATCCGCAATCTTGCCGACACCATCTCGTTTTGACAGCTTCTTCTTCTTCTTCTTCATCTTCTTCTTCTGCTTCGTAAAGTTTTATAACTGTACATTCACTAATGATTAAATGGACAGTAAATCATAACATGTTCTAAAGTTTCTTCTTGACCACAGACTGTACATCTTCCTGTATGATGTATGATGGGATTTTACATAATGTACTGTTTAATCCTGTGCGCCCTAAACGTAGCCAGGATATTATTGTTTCCTCTCTCCTGGTTCTCCCCGTTTTCCTCATCACACCGACTTTTCTTTGAATGTTGTATAACCACCTTCCTGTTCTCTCCTCTTCCCACTGCTTCTGCCACCTTTCTTTCAACTTGTCCTTAACTGTGGTTTTCATTTCCATTTTACTAAGGCATACTGTAATGTCAGTGTGATTCGTTTTTGTGGCTTCCTTTTCACACTCGTCAGCTATTTCATTTCCTTTGATTCCTAAATGTGCTGGTATCCATACAAATGTCATATTTAGCCCCATCATTTGAATTCTATATAGTGTTTGTTGTATCTCTATTAAGACATCTGGTCTGCTGTCTTAATGGCTGCGTTTCAAGCTGATTAATGATGAGCTGGAATCAGAGCATATAACTGCTCTCAATGGTCTCACATCTTCAGCCCATCGCAATGCTGACAGAATTGCCAGCATCTCCCCATTATGCACCGATACTCCATCACTGATTCATTTGCCAATTTTAATGTTGAAATCTGGAACTATGAATGAAATACAAATGTTGTTAGCTGTGTTCTTTGAAGCATCTGTATACATTTGAACATAGCTGTAGTAGATACTTTCTATATAGGTCTGTATTATCTGTGGATGTAAAATGCCAAGCAATGTGAGATCTACTATAGGGTCAGGGAGTATCCAAGCATGTATTACAGGGAGTGGTACTGTTGGACTAATGTTTATTTCAGTTATTCCTAGTTCTTTTGCTTTCTGCTCAATTGTCCATCCAAAATGGACAAACTTTTTGTTTCTCTCCTCTCCTTTTCCCACCAGGGTTTTAGTGCATCTACCGTTCGTTTTGACATCTCGTTTTGACATCTCGTGTGGTTCTGTGTGATTTAGACAACTTCAAGTTACGCCCCCCTCTTGCAGTCCGCAGACAGACCCCTCTCGACTGGGTTAGTTTGAGATAGGCTACAGTTTCAAATGGGATAGGCGAGTTTGGAGTATGTATCAGACTATTCAGAAGGGGAAACATGTCTGTTTGGCCGCCAAAAAATCATGCTACCAGAGGTGGAAAGTGTATTTTTTCACATCAGGTAGGACACCTATAATGCTCTACAGAGATTTATGATGCCCATATACGGCGGCACCTCCCCAGACAACGGCAGCATTCGTGCATCACCGCCGAGCTAAACTCATCGTAAGGTAAACAGCAATGGCTCTGAAATCAAGGAGACCGTGGACGACCGTGATTTTCGGCGTCTTTCTCGGATTCACCGCGTCCTCTTGGCTCATCGTACCTCAGGTTCTGGAAAGTAAAAGGAAAAAATCTCCCGCGTGTTTGTACTATAGTGACTCTTCCGTTGGTAAAGGTCCTGCCATCCTCGGGCACACCGCGGCTATCAAAGACCGGCACAGCCCGCAGTTAAGTCAAGAGGAGGACAGGATATTCAGTACGGGGAACAGTAGCGGAGATACCGGGAGACCCATAAGCAGACCAAAGCATTTCGTCTATGTCGGCGTGATGACAGCAAAAAAATATCTTCGGTCTCGCGCCGTGGCTGCGTACAAGACCTGGGTGAGTTCCATACCCGGGAAGGTGGAGTTTTTCTCGAGCGCTGGCTCTGGCACAGTCCACGTGCCCATCCCTGTCCCTGTGGTTTCGCTGGCAGGTGTGGATGACTCCTACCCGCCACAGAAGAAGTCATTCATGATGCTGAAGTACATCCACGACCACTACCTGGATAAATACGAGTGGTTCATGAGGGCAGATGATGACGTTTACATAAGAGGTGATTATTCCTAAACTGACGGCTAGTGTGTGTGTGTGTGTGTGTGTGTGTGTGTCAGAGTGAGAGAAATACAGCTTTCTGAAGTAGACCTACTTAAATTCATGATGCATAGTGATTCCCATAGTCCGAATTTATAGTTTTTTAAATACATATTCACGAGGAGATTATGTTGCTATAGTCAAAAATAGCCTATATGAAAAATTGTGGACTATTGTAATGAACTATGGTGGCTTTTAAAAAAAGAATTGTATTTGTAACTCTGTATTTCAAACCCTTACCAAATTCTTAACCTCATTTTAACTAATCTTAAAGGCAGGGATGATTTAGCAATCTGACCCTGTCCTGAAGCATCAGACCCTCGGGGGCCAAACGTTAATGATTGTGCATCATGACCCTGATAAAAGCCACAAACTGAAACGCGTCAGTCTGACAATAAAGTTGTTGTCTATACTACAACTGCTGCTGGAGTTTTGACCTTTTCAGACTATTTCCATTCTCCATGCACCTTGGAAGTAGGTGAAGTTGTGCCAGAAGTCCATACTGTGCTTCCACAGTTTTGCATAATTGCCTATGTTGTAGAGGGGCTCTGTGTCAAAATTTACATGGTTTACTTATTCCAAAATGTGTTTAACCAAATTACAGCAAACACACGGTCAGTAGGGGTCCACAGCTCATTTTTACCCTTAGGCATGCATTGGTTAATCCAGCCATGCTTAAAGGATAATTCTGTTCTATAACAACTTCGGTCTTATTTTTGTAGTTGTGGCCATCCGTCCCACTGGTAATAATACCATTGTACTTAAAAAGTTATTTGATGAGATCTGGGAACATGGCCACATGTTCACCAACATCCACTGCAGTTTACAGACCCACTTCCTGCTTCAACGTTGACCTACTGTACTTTAGTTGTGTTTGTAGAGTTGAGTTTTCCTATGCAATGAGGGATTCTTACGGATGTTTTGGGTGGATTTACTGCTCAGTTTCTTGCCCTGTCAGACTATGTTGTAGTGATGTCGCCATGTTCCCAGATCTCAGCAATTACCTTAGTGAGGACAATGTTATCATAGTTAATAGAAATGATGGCAAGAACTACGAAAATAAGACCCACAGTTTGATTCGATTTTTTATTTTAATTTTAAATGAGTTTATCTCATTATGGATATGGAATCTCAATACTTTTTTAGTAGTAATGAAATAACTTCAATAGCGCTAAGTAATGAAACCTGGTGAGTACTTTAAGTTGGCATTAAATTATTTCCTAAATTTCATTATAAGTCAAAGATCTCTGTGTGCTACGTTCAGGTACATTACCATTAGCTATTGAAACATGCAGGTTTACTGGTCTCCCTGAAGAGAAAATACTTTGTTTATGTGATTTAGGTTAGACTGAGGATGAAGTTCATTTCATGTTTTATTGCTCATTATATGATGATTTATGGGCTACTCTTTTTAGTAAAATGTCCTTCATTTCTGATGAGTTCCTCTGATGAATGATTATAAGAAACTTGACTTTTGTTTTAGGAAGGGAACCTTTTGTGTGGCTGATTTTATTTGTAGAGCCTGGGACAGAAGACAAAGTTCTCCAGTGTAATGTAAGAAGTTATGTTCATATCTGACAAATGTTTCACCACTGCAGTGGAAATTGTTGGTGTCTTATAAGTCCATGTGGGCTGGGAACTTGTATGTGCATGACACAATAAATAAATAACATAATAGCAATATATCATCATTTTGTCAGTTTTATACTTTAGTTTATTTTTGCCTTTTTTAAAGTAACATTACACACTGATGGATTTGATAAGTATGGCTAGCTTTATAAAATTAATAAAAAGTTTTTGGTAGAAAAACATGTTTATACTAAGCAAAGTAATATATCAAAAAAAGAATACATTTTCCATAAATTTCAAACCTTACCCAGCCCAGGATGACTGTATTATTAAAGAGCCCATCTAATTTCTCCCTCTTCACCCTCTACCAGGTGAGAAGCTGGAGTTGTTCCTGCGGTCGCTGAACAGCAGCAAGCCCCTTTACCTCGGCCAGACAGGCCTGGGCATGGCTGAGGAGTTGGGCAGACTGGCCCTAGAGCCCGGAGAGAACTTCTGCATGGGAGGCCCTGGGATGATCTTCAGTAGAGAAGTGCTACGCAGGATGGTCCCTCACATCAATACCTGTCTGAGGGAGATGTACACCACCCACGAGGATGTGGAAGTGGGCCGCTGTGTGCGACGCTTTGGTGGAACACAATGTGTATGGTCTTATGAGGTACGGACTAAGTCAATCTGCTTTCTGTTCTTTCAGGTTCCTGGAATATCACGGAGTCTGTATTCAATGACAGTGGGGGAATTGGATGAGTTCTGTGGGAATTCAGGTATTAACTAGAAAATGTGTGTGAATGCTGACAGCTGAAATAAATTGCAAGACATTGCTGAAAACGCAGAAATCTGAAATGAATTTGCCTGAAAAATCTGAAAGCTCATATGTATTGCACTAGACTGCTCAAAAACCTGGAAGCTGAAATGTAAAACTGGTAGAATTGGGAGTTGAAAAGTTAAGTTGAAAAGTTTAATAGAAACATTAATGTTCTTAAAGAGCATAACATTTTTATATTTGAATTGTGTCTTTAGCTGAAAGTATGCAGAAGTATTAGTCGACCGAAAAACATACAGAAGAGGAATTGCCAGAATTGGAAGCGGAACTGCATTACCTACCATTACCTAAAGAACTTAAGAGCTGAAATACATTGCTAGAAAAGCTGGAAGCTAAATTGTCATATTGTCAATGGTTTTTACTTCTATAAATTGTTGAAAAAAAAGTACAATATTTTAAAAACTATTAATGGTAGAAAAGCATTGAATAGGAGCAGCCTTAAAGAGCAAGTTTTAACATTTGAATGGTTTCTGTAACTGAAAATATGCAAGTAGTAGTAGATCGAAAAACACACGGAAGAAGAATGCATTACCTAAAGAAGCTAAGAGCTGAAATACATTGCCAGAAAAGCTGGAAGTTACTGTAATATTGCCAATGGTTTTCACTTCTGTTGTAATAAATTGTTGAAAGTAGTACAAATTCCCACAAAAGTCCCTACAAAGATAGCAAAACCAGTTTGTGTGTGTGTGTGTAAATCCCCGCAAAGATAGAAAAAAACTGTTTTTGTGTGTGGAAGTCCCCACAAACAGAAGAACCAGTAGATGTGTGTGGATGTCCCCATAAAGATGGAAAAAATTTGATAGACCTACAACCAATCAGAGCAACGACGAGTGACATTTCGTAGCGCTGAACAACTAATGCAAGTTGAGGTGGTGCATGGTCTGTTTTCAAGCAGGAAAAAAAATGGTGGCCTGGTCACAAACTTTCTCAAATTACAGCTAAACACAACAATAAAATGTGTTTCTGAAAACATTTGTGGCGGGAAGTAGGCAACGCAGTAACAGAATCTTGATTCCTATTTGATCAGCACTGCCTAGTTTGATAGTTTGATCTGAGTTTCGTGAGCCTGGTGTATTTTTGGGGGGGGGGGCTACCACCATATATGTCACCTGCCTCCAGATCAGCCAATAGCAAAATTCAATTGCAATAGCCTGGTTTCAACCTGTAGAGGGGAGTCGCTATGCATATTTATAACACAACGTGTAGAATTCAAATACTTTGCACTAAAATGTCAAGATTTGGACCTGAATCCATCAACAACACTACTAATTACCCATTTACATTGGTCTTCAGCTGAAAAAAGTTTGGGTGTTTAGTTGCTCTTTAAAGAGCGGAACATGTTGATATTTGAATGGTTTCTGTAGCTAAATGGATGTAGGAGTAGTAGAAATTGAGTTTGTTGAAGAGGAGAGAAAGAGACAGACAGGGAGAGTGAGAGAGACAGACAGACAGACAGACAGACAAAAAGAGACAGAGAGAGAAAGACAGACATAAGAGGTAGATTTGAATTTTGAATTTACTGGGTAAAGTGGTCTGTCATTGAGATAGAGAGAGAGAGAAATCTGTAGAAGTTCCCATCAAAAAAGCTTAAACTGTTGGTTATATTTGTGAAATGACCTCACCGTCAGCACCGGAGGGCATTTCTGTGGATTTGTTTGTGTGGATAAAGTTAAAAATTACAGAGAAATCACAGTTTTAAAAGTGGACACATTTGTGTTTTTACTAGTGTCAGAGCCAAATTATCATTACAGTCAGTGTGGGCATTGAGAGCAAGTTGAACAGAAATTTTTAAGAAGCTTTTACAGCTGCCCCTCTAGCAATGGTGTCATCAACTCTTGCTCACTAAATACACACCCATTATAAACTCAGAAAAGGACTGAAAAAAAGCATAAAACTTAAACTGTGATCATTTAAAAACTGTAAAAGATATCAAAAAGGAGGATTGCTCCATTGACCTGTTAAAAGCTCAATATTTTAAAAAGTATAAAAAAGAAAAATACATGCATAAATAAAGAGCTGAACATTTCAATAGTTGTAATAAAGTACTAATAGTACAAATAAAGCTTCACTGACTTCAGAAGTGACAGAAACCAACAAGAAAAACTAGTTTTGCTGTATTTGTATGTATCCTTGTACCCTCCCACCACCCTCCCCATACCATCCTAGTTAGAATGGATTTTCCATGTGAGTGTGCATAATTGTCTATGTTGTGTCTTTTTGTCCTGTTATAAAGTAAATGTATTCAAAATTATTAATAACAAAAATAGATAAATAAATAAATCATTTTGCTGTATGTACGTAACGATAAAGTCAGTAACACATTAAATATATATTTTTAGTGGATTGTCAGTGAATTTAGGCATTAATATACATTCACAAGTGACTTTCACATTTCAGAGACACGTTCTGCTCCTTAAAAGATGGGTGGGTAACATTTTGGAGTGGAAAAAAGGGCTGCCTGTGAGCCGTGACAAAGACGTTCCACATTGGACATTGGCGAGCGGGCTAGAATGGCAGCGGAATGTTTCCAGCCACTGCGATGGAGCTGGAACGCTACACAGCCACATCTGCTGGAAATTGTGGTTTGGTTATTTGCTGAGATCTGAGAACATGGTGACATCGCTACACCAAAGTCGAGCAGGGCAAAAAACACAAGCAGTCAGACTCACCAGATTATCTATTCTAAACCACTGTATTTTTAGGTAAAACTGAAAGTGAGCAAGCCAAAATTGTACAGGAAAACTGTGTGCACACAACTACAGTAAGTACAGTTGGTCAAAGTTGAAGCAGGAAGTGGGTCTGTATAATGTGATGGATGATTGGACAGTTTGAGTGATATTTTGACTGTTCACCTTTCATTCCTTTTGAAATAAGTTTGACTAACCTGGAAGTTTGTTTCCATCCTGTCTGATCGTCTGACTGAAGGTTTCTGATTTCTTTTCAGCTATGTCACCATGTTTCCAGATCTCCAGCAGTTAATGTGGCGTGTACAATATTATTATTACCAATAGACCTAATGGCCAAACCTATGACAGTAAGATCCAAGTTGCAATAAACCAGTATTAGTAAGTTACACTTTATTTTAAAATTCAAACTATTAAATTTTACAATTTGTGTTAATCTGGATTACTTTTTTAACCGGTTCATGCTTTTTTACTTTAAGTCTGTGTAATGATGTAATTTTCCCCCTCATATGGCCTGCACTCTTGAATGCATCTTCCTCTATTTCAAGCTTGCTGCCCACATAGTAGAAAAGACTTTTCAATATATTGGTCAGTAAAATACTGTCTACAGCTCAGTTTGCAGTAAATCTGTAATGAAAAGAACATTTTGATTAAATGCACAGTTAGTCTAATTTGATCAAGGTGGCAAATGGTAAAAGGAGGTGAGGGTGTTGTACTTGTACTTGGACATTGTCCATGCTCTTCTCATGGTGTTGCAACTCTTTCCACAGATGCAGCAGCTCTTCTATGAGAACTATGAACACAAGCTTCAAGGTTTCATTGAAGAACTTCGCAGTAGCAAGATCCACAATGCCATTACACTCCACCCCAACAAAAAGCCTGCCTACCAGTACCGGCTCCACGGCTTCATGCTGAGCCGTGAGATCTCAAGGCTTCGTTACCGCACCATCCTGCTCCACCGTGAAGGCCTGATTATGAGTTACCTCAGTGATACAAAAGTACTGTGGGAGGACCAACAGCTGGGGTCCCCACCTTCCTACATGCTCTATCAGCCCAATGAGAGAAATTATGTCATTGAGTGGGATTTCCTGACAGGCCGCCATATTTATTCTGCTGTTGAGAACAAGATGGCTCGGCAAAGCCTTGGGAACTTGTTTCGGACTGCACTAGAAGACATTATACTCCAGGTCATGGAAATGATTAATGAGAATTCGAAAACACGTGGCCGTGTAATTGACTTTAAAGAGATTCAGTATGGCTACTATAGAGTGGATCCAATGCATGGTGCAGAATACATCTTAGACATACTGCTTCTATACAAGAAACATAAAGGACGCAAAATAACAGTGCCTGTGAGGCGGCACACTTACCTTCAGCAGTCCTTTAGCCGACCCTTCTTTACTGAAACTGAAGAGTTAAATGTGGCTGAACTTGTGGCTGCCATCAACTCTGAATCCCAATCCCTGTCTTTCCTATCCAATTCTCTGAAGTTCTTGTCTCCTTTCCAGGTTTATGAATCAACCAGGGAAATGTGGAAGCAAAGCCAGAGAAAGGTCAACATTCTTGTCCCATTGTCTGGTCGCTACGACACCTTTGTCCGCTTTATGGAGAACTTTGAGAAAATGTGTTTGATACCTAAACAAAATGTTAAGCTCTCCATCATTCTGGTGGACAATGAGAGCAATCAAAACAGAGGAAAACACATTCAGTTAATCAAATTCTACTACGGGAGGTATCCCAAAGCTGACCTGTCCGTAATCCCCATGACAGGCAACTTTTCACGAGGACTGGCTCTGGAGCTGGGCTCCTCACAGCTTGATAATGACACTCTACTCTTCTTCTGCGATGTTGATCTTATCTTTAGTGTTGATGCCTTGCAACGCTGTAGAGACAATACTGTCCAAGGGATACAGGTCTATTTCCCTGTTGTCTTTAGTCAGTACAACCCTAAGATAGTGTATTCTGAGAAGGCCCCAAGAGAAAACAAATTTGTGCTCACCAAAAAAAGTGGTTTCTGGCGAGATTATGGCTTTGGAATCACCTGTGTTTTCAAGAGTGATTTAGTGAAAGCCGGAGGTTTTGACACCTCAATCCTTGGCTGGGGATTGGAAGACGTAGACTTGTTCACAAAAGTTATTAATTCTGGTTTAAAAGTGTTACGCAGTCAAGAACCAGGAATTGTCCACATTTATCATCCTGTCGACTGCAACACAAGTCTTGACCAGAAGCAACACAAAATGTGCCTTCGGTCAAGAGCAAGCACGTTTGCATCAACAATGCAGTTAGCAGAGCTGTGGCTGGAGAAACACATTGAGGAAGGGTATAACAGAACTTCATCCTGAAATTCCAGTCCCCCTGGACTCCTCCATGCAAGTTTACCTCAGTTCTGCTTTAATGCAGACAGCGATGGACTGTGTGTATGTGTTGTAGTGTGACTGTGGATCAGAGGGCTTCGTATGCCGGAAGATTTGACCCAGAAAGGACCCAAGACTATCCTATCCAAAACGGAGCTGGACCTAACCATTTCAAACCACACAAGACCCCACATTAGAGCTGGCTATCGTTTAAAAAATTTCAATACCAGTACCAAAACCAGTACCCTTAAAGTGATACTGATAGCAATAGAGTACTTCAATTGATACTCATCATGTGAATGGAAGCATTCAGTTGCGTAAAATGCCACCACTCCTCCCCATCCAATTGATTTTTACACAAATACATTTTGAAAGTGTTCTTTAATTCGATTTTCATGAAAGACATAACTGTAGAGAGCCAGCACAACAAACCAGCCTTGTTTATCACAGTTTTGAGTAATGGGAATTGTTAATTCTGAAGGATATAAGTTAACAGTTTGAGTCAAGCATAGAGGTTGTATTAGGCTATGCATAGCTCTGGTTGTGTCTGTTTTACAAACCAACTGCAAAAAAACAAACGCAAAGCCAGCGGTGCTGCTGATACAGCGGATTGTGAGCTGAAGTTTCCTCGATTAACACGCCGATCTCTTCGGCTGTCGCTGTCCCTCCTGCCTGGCCTGCCTGTGCCAGGTGTCCGCAAGGCAGACTGCCACACACTGGTCCGGAGCTGGGTCCGGGTCCAGCCCGCCGGAGAACAAGGAGAAGAAGTGCTCTGTATGTGTGGAGGGGCAGCACGGTGGCAGCCCGCTGTATATTGCTGCTGTACGTAGCTGCGATAGTGGGCCAATCACACGTCACATTAAATCGAAGAATGCTTGCAGTGATTGGCTGCGAGCAAAACCATGCAAATAGTCTTTTTTTTTTCTAGATCGGGGTACAAAAAGGGTCAAATGCAGGTATCGTTTAACTGGAGACGTTTCGATACTACTTGGTACTGGGTTATTTCGGTCGATACCTTTTAAAGGTATCGAGTACCGATACCCAGCCCTACCCCACATCCGAACTGACTTGACAGTAGGCAGACAACCTTGAAGGGATCCAGAGGAAATAGTACAAGAACACAACCAAATCTTGAATTGCTGCACCCAATTTGTTGGAAGCCTGCGTAAAACAGTGTCTACTACCTTATCCAGTTCCAAACCAGCTGGAAAAACCACTGACTAAATACAAATTAGCTGATAGTTGCTGCATTGGACATTGTACTGTTCACTTCAGCTCTTAAAAGAAAATGACCCAAAGAACAAGCTATGTCCATAATCCCTGACGGGCGATTTCAAGTAATGTGTAATCATGGCAAGAAATAAAAAATAAAAGGAAAAAATATTATATTTTAGTTTTACACAAAGTGCTGCTTTAATGTGTTGCAGGTTTAAGTACACAGCAGAATCACCGCTTGCAACTCTGTTAACCAATGAATTAAATACTGTGTATGGCTGTTGAGCAGCATTGTCTGCTGCATTTCACAATCTGTATGTGTGTTTGTGTGTGAGAAAGTGGGAGTTGACCCCCTTTGCAGACCTGAAGCTGAGGCTGTGTGGGTACTGTCCCTGCCTAGTTAGCCTGTTGTTCAGCTATTTCTCTAATTTCCACTCTCAAGTCCAGTTGTTTTCTATCTTACCTATGGTAGGCATCGTTTGTTTACCTTGTTTTTATTAATGCAAAACCATGGGGATTCAGCAGTTTACTACTATCTTGAGTGTGTTTCCTGCCATTAATCAAAATGTAACTAGAGGACTGCCAATAGAATGTTTACAAGGTGCATAGTATTCATCATGATGGCATTTGTAAAATTTAAGCAAATGTGTGATTGTCGGACTGTCAAGTTGAAAAGTTACAAAAATTGTCGGACACAGACCCACAATGCTACTGCTGGAAAAGTGTAGAGAGAGAGGATTTCAGATGCTGTTCGATGATCCAACAAAAACTTAATTTGAAGCATACTGACCCCATTAAAGTCACAGGCACAATCAGACAATCTCTAACATAATGAAGCTTCACTCGAGAAAGTAGTTGCATTTTGATTGGCTGAGTGATGATGCAGGATGTCATGTCATCAAAATGTTGGGTCATCTCTGGTCTTGTCAGTTCCAGTCAAACTTCTGGACAGACCTAACACCTGTAGCGATTACAGTCTGAATGGACTGGAATCATGGTGGACTTTGGAGTTTGGACCCAAGACCTGGTTTGAGTAGGGCCAGTTCCTCTCATGTTACATTCAGATAGCTATGGTGCAAATGTTTTTTTGTGTCATTCAGTTCTACAGTATCTTCCAAAGGACATTATTGAGCTAAGCAAAGGACATTTTCTTAGCCATTACTTTATGGCTTCTCCTAGACTGTAATTAATTGTTATTATATTATTTATTTCTTACTGCCGTAGAGATTATGACATTCACACTTCTTCCTTAGGACCACATCTTACCACCCAGTGCATTGCAGCCTTTTGCTTTAACTGATATGGTACCTAATGCCTATTGAAAAGGAATGAAAAGTGAAAAAGAATAATCTGGTAAATAATAGTTGGAACAAACTGGCAAAACAGCTTTGAATTCGCCTGGTATTTCCTAAAATTAGTGAGTGTGATCATCAGGCTATCTTTAAATGATAGTTGGTGAACAGAGCTCAGTTATGTAGGTAAATAAATTGGTAATTATGTAATCGGAACATTTACCTGTAAAGTACCATATAACCGTTACTTTTTATGTTTTTTAAAGAACTGAATGCTCTACAGTGAGTGATGACAGATTCATGGCACTAGAATCCATAAAAAAATCTGTACATTTTTACAGAAGCATATTGCAGAAACAATTGGAGATGTAATAATAACAAGAAAACAATTTTAGAATTACAAGATCTTTATCTCATAATTATAACATCAGGCTACTGTAATAATAATCATTTGCATAGATTCTGTCAAGAGTAACTTTATGGTTTTGTTGCCAAGCATAATGGCTTTAAAGTCTGCTAGCAATAACAACTGCTATAGTAACAACTGATAATTTATAATAAATGTTTAAACAGATATTTGTGTCAGTGCTTTTATAAGCTGTCTGTCTTTGCTTTTATTCTATGCAAGAAGCCGAATTGGTGTAACAATATTGTTTGATAAATCTGTGCATGTTTGAGTATAAGAACATTATTCACAACTTCAGAGTAAAAGCTTATAGTCAAAGACTCTTTAATATGCTTAAATCAGCCCATTCAAAGTTATGGTGCATCTTCTGTTATTCAAAAGCCACTATGGCATGCTAAAATCAACAATTTTCACAGTAGACTGAACACAATAACCTACATAATAAAAACTATAGCATAGTCTGGGTGAACACTCAATTCTTATTGGCTGCAGGCTGTTCATTAATTCCTGATAATGGACACCTACTAAGTAGTGCCAGTGAAAATGTCTGTACACCGTTCTAATAATCTGAATATCTTATTTACAACACTGAGTGTGTTCCTTCAGTGCCACAGGATAGCAACTGTAACACAAGCTGCAAGAAGTGCACTGCCCCTCTGAACTTACTGATACTTTGTATCATATAAGCGATCATCTCACATCTCATTCGCTATTCAACTCGCTACTTCAGGCTGTGGCTGACAGTACACATGGCCTATCATTTGTTTGTGAAAATCTTGATATTGATTTGGGGATAATGACATGGCTGGATAGCTAGCTAGTCTTGTCGTTAAACATACTGTCAAATTGTATTTTCTGTTTGTCAACCGTATGCACTGTTATTGACTTTGAATCGTTCTAGCGTAATGTTAGCTTGCTAGCACAACATTAGCTTTCCGGTAGTAGTGAACAACGTTTCCATTGCATAAGAACCTTATGGGATGGTAATGATTCCAGGTATTAGTCAAAGTCCCTTTTGTTACCAGGGAAACAGAGTTATGGCTTATGAAAAACTTTATATTTTGATTGCAAAACACATGAAAATATGAATTAATGGTCTTGTTTTTTTTTTCTTTGGCAAGTCACTTTGGTATAAGCGGCGTTGGACGGTTCTGGCCTCCCCGTCATCCATTAATTCCTGATAATGGACACCTCATCGGGCATTATCCTTTACATAGTTTATAGTGAGCATTATATTGAGAATTGATTATCATAATTTTGTATCATCACTGACAGGTGTGACTTTGCGCGATTGTAATTTTCGCATCTATCAAATGTGCATTGCATTGAGGGATTGCTAGCAAAAAGTAGTGTACTATTTCCCCTCACAGAAGTTTTGGCTTACGATTTTGAAAGTCAAAGAAAGAAAAGGAAAAATCCAGGAAAAAAGACCAAGAAATAATGACAAACACTAAAGCTAGCAACAAGGATAATGTACTATTAACCTACTCAAGAAGATCACACCACAATGGGCACAGAACATGGAGGAGATAGACACTATTCATCGGGTGGACAGGAGGAGAAGAGAACACGCCAGGTCATTATCCAATTTGTCAAACGTCAACACAGAGAAGGGATCTGGAGAATGACCAAGGAGTTGGAAACATGCAAGGAAGTGGGAGTTTGCTTTACTGAAGATTTAACTACAGTAGATAAACAGGCTAGAGAAGCTCTATGGCCTTGGATACAAGAAGTGAGTAAGGCCGGGAAGAAGGCATACAAGTGATGGACAGGGATGGAGGTTTTTTTTTTTCAGAGGAACTTCTGAGCTGAGGATACATTTAAAGAGGTTAGTTCTATATCGTACATGCTGCGCCCTCTAACAGGCTTTGCTATACCCTCTCAAGGCTCTGCCTCGGCAGGAGGAGGAGAGGAAAACTTTTTGCACTCACTGCCCAGTCATGCGTTAGTACCCTTCCCCATAAAGCCCCAGTGCAAGCATTGCTCGTCTCCCTTTTTTACTCAGCCACCTTGAGATCTTACCATCACCTGCAAGTGTCACCATCTGGTGTCGCAGTTATTTTTTGGCTAGTCATCATGTCTTCCAAGCTTTGTGCTTCATGTTCCTCGCCTATGGTACCTGCCGACTCCCACCAGTCCTCCTTCCTCTCCCCGGATCGGCAGCACCAGGCTGAGGCCGACTCCTGCGTCGCCTGTCTTGCGCTCTCCCGGGAATAGCGCAAACGGCACGTGCAGTTCATTGAGTCTGTTAGCTCCTCCAAAGCCAGACTAGCTTGGAGGGAGCTAACAGACTCAATGAACTGCACGACGAGGAGGATGATGAGGACTACGATGAGGAGGATGACCGCCGCGTTTTTGAGGAGGAAGACCCTGCTTCCCTCTTCAAAGATGATGATGAGTCACCTACCGGACCCGTTACCCCCTCGACGACCTCCCTGGCCTCTTCAAATCTGCTTTAGAGAGGATGAATACCCTGCTGCCTCCCCAACCACCCTCCCTCACTCCCTCCAGGGACTTGACCACAAGCCTCCGCAGCCAGCCTTGTGGCAAACCACGCCCCTGTGTGACCCCAAGATAACACCCATCTTCTCCTTTGCTCTGCGTGACTGGACAGCCCCAATGAATGCTAGGTTTAGGTTTAGGTCTAATCAGAAGTGCAATAAGCAAGTGCAGGTTATAAAGTATGTGCAGGATAGAGCAATATTATGAAAATATTTTACAAGTGGCACTATGGACATTTTATACAAATGGCATTACTATAAACAGAAGTGTACTGATGGATATGTACAATAATGAATTGGACTGGGCAGAACAGTAGTGCAATGAATATTAAGTAGTGCAATTTATGGAAATAGTTAACAGTGCAGTAGTTGAGTTATTACAGTATTCAGTACATAGTACTGGAGTGCAAATGATGCAGTATATGTATAAATAAATAGTCCGGTAGTGCAAATGAACATGTGGTACATGTAGCAAAAACAATTTCAATATAGCAGCATTTAAGTTAAGGTATATGAGGGGACAGTGGAATCAGCAGGGGCAGAGTTCAGTAGGAAGACAGCTCTCGGACAAAAGATGTTTCTCAGTCTGCTGATCCTTGTCTTGAGGCACCTGCTGGATGGCAGGGGAGAAAGTCTCTGGGCAGGGTGAGAGGAGTCCTTAAGAATGCTGCAGGCTCTGCAGGAAGCCTGACCAGGCAGGAGGTGTTGGTGGTCCAGGACAGATTCTCCAAAATATGGGTCTCCAGGGACTAGAAGCTGGAAACACGCTCAACAGCCATCCTGTTAATGTGGATGGGGTCATGTGTGCCTCCTGTCTCCTTCCTGCAGTCCACAATGAGCTCCTTTGTCTTGGAGGTATTAAGGAGCAAGTTATTGTCAGAGCACCATGTGGCCAGGTGCTGGACCTCCTCCCTGTAGGCAGTCTCATCGTTGTTCTCACAGAGTCAGGAGTCAGGAATCCGTGATAGTTGTGGCGCCGGAGAGCCCAGGTGCAAGGTGGTTCCCAGGCCTGGTCCGGCCAGTGGCAGGTCTGTGGCCTATACCGGATCCTGCATCAGGCAGGGGGCGCCATCCTTTCGCGTCTGATTTTTGGGCGGCGTCTCATGGTCTGGAGATTGAGAAAGTGAGATTAAGCAGTCTGGGTCTCCCAGCTGTGGTGGTCTCCACCAGGCGTGATCTCTGTTATGTAGAACGCACGGCTATGGAAATTTTTGTTGGACTTTATTAGTTGTAACCCACAGAAGACAATCCACAATTCAAATGTATACCATGACCCACAAATATTTCTCTATGCACAAACATGTATTTTTTAATTTGTGTGTAATGTCATACCCATAAAAATACAGAGCGATTTGCAAATATGCATAACGTACCCTGTAAAAATGTATTTTAATTTCACATAAAAATGATATAGGTTTTACAAATGTAAATCATTTCACCACAACAAATACATGTAAAGTAATATTTATGCATTTGTGGATCCATTTTTACATATGAAACAGGTTTTGGATTGTAGTAGTAGGCCAATTTGCACATTAAATTTAATCTGAGTTTTATCCCATAACGATCCATCCATCAGATTTCGATGTATGTATAATCTCGAATGTTTCTGTAATCAAACAGCAAAAATGAAGACAGACACACCCTTATGATAAACTTCTGACCCAGTGAAACCGTAACTCTCAGAAACAAAATACTTTTTTTCCTGGATTCTGTGGATCCAGGCGAATCTATCCATATAAGCCACGCCCATTTGCACCTGGATATATTTTCCGCCATTTTGAATTTTGTCCAAATCTGTTTTTTCGCTACTCCTACATATTTTGAGCAATCGGCATCAAAATTTTCACATAGTATATCTGGAGCAATCCGGACAAAACTTGTTTTTCGTAGTTTTGGTATTCCATACGGTTTTGAAATTATACATTTTTAAAGTTCAATTTTACATAAATGCTCATAAATTGTCTTAAGCTATTGTAACTAAACTTCTTTCACATATTTGGATGCTAGTTCTGAACTTTGCTGAGCAGTCCTGGGATATTATGCCACTAGGAAGCGCCACAATTGCAAAAAAGTTTATAATTGGCTGCAAGGATTTGTACGAAATTTGGTTTGCTTGATATAAGGTCATGACTCAGTTGATGCATACAATTTGGTAATGATTTATTAAAATGGGCGTGGCTTATTACAACAAATGTACATTTCTAAACATTTCACATGCCAAACTTCAAAAAATCACTGAAGTGTGATAAAAGTTTCCCTCACTGCAACCTACGGTTCAGAAGTCAATTAACGTCCATATCTCCACAAAACTTCATTCAAATGCTGCCAACATTTACGGAAGTAATGTCACCCCAGTGGTGCAGTCAGTAAGTTGTCTTCTCTGGGGATGCAAAGTTACAGGGTTCAAATCCACAAATGTCCAAGTCCTACTTGCTCACAATGTCGCAATTCGTGGATGTGCACTTGGTGTGTTTTCAAGTGCTTCTTGACAATTAAATAAGAAACAAGCATCCATTCTCACCATCTGCTTGGAATCTGTCAATGTGGCTTTAATTTGGGGCCGGGCATCTCTGTTGCCAGTCCATCTTGGAATTGCCAATGTTATTCTTCGTCTTCCTAGGAAATCTGCCTTCCCATGCGTGAAAGTAAACAAAATTTTGCACATAGGTCCAGTCCCATGCCAAACATCCTCAACAGGAATTGTGGGCCAATAGTCCTGTCTAAAGTTTAAAACTTTGACAGTTGAGCAGAATAGTTCACATGCTTTGAGATGCCAGGAATTATGAAGTCCATCACTTTTTTTTCCTCCAAAACCATAAAAGTAATTAAACCTATTTCCTCCCACATTTTTTACGCAATCAACACCAAATTTACCACACTGCATCTTCAGACTGTCCACCACAGAGATTTTTGAAATTTAAAAAATTGAGCCCACAGTGCATCAAAATGTTTTACCGTGAACAGTACGGTAAACAGCTACTGCAAATTCTCAATAAAATTAATCTCTGATGTTTATGAAAAAAATTACAACATTTTGTTATGTTAGATGTAGTGTGGTAAATTTCTAAATTGTATCTCAAAAACAGAATTTTTGACTGTATTTTGAATTCTATTCTTATGTAAACCATTGCAGTCAATAGAAATAGAGCATATTTAAACATCAGTTTGTCATTTATGGAGCAATCAATCTTTGTAAAAAATATATTACAGAAATCGTTATGTTGTCTAGATGAAGTCCACACTTCTCAGAATTTTGTCTTGATAACTGAATTTTTGACACTAGTTTGAAATCTGCCCTTAAGCCGTTATTGCAACCCTGTTGGTTAAGTCTTAGTGTGAAGCCACCTCCAAGTTTCCTGTCTCTGCGGGTAGCTGAAAGTGATTGCAATGTGCCATTATTGACAAAGGTTGTGGGTTCAAGACCTGGGTGATGCAAAATGAACATCTTATATCAGTAGTCATCAACCCTGCTCCTGGAGAGCTACTGCCATGCATGTTTTAGCTATCTCCCCACTCTAACACACCTGATTCTAATTATTAACTCATTATCCAGCCTTTGACAAGCTTCAGATGTGTTTATATTGGAATATTGGAATACATTTGCAGAATATATAATTTAATCCAAATAAGGAAGATGTTATAGAGACTTTCTTTTTGGTGTCTTGGGGGTGGAGGGACTCATGGCCTCAGTAGCTATTTCTAAAATCTTGACTATGGCCCTTCTTGCAGAGTCCACTAACCGCCACAATATTGTCATTGATTTGCTGCAGAAATAATGAAAAATTCTACAGTGATTCCGTCAGAATGACATTTTGTTTTACATGGGGTTGCTGAGCATGAAATGCAACACCTTACTTCACACACAATTTCACTTTTTCACACCTGTAAGCTGTTTAGTGCAATCTGTTGGCCACTGAACAGCTCAAATGGTGACCCAATTGATGCACCAATTACAAAATGTAATTATTTTTTTTTTAAATTCCCTTCTTTGGTCTCAATTTTAAAATTATGTTGTTAAAGCTCTGAATCAATTACATTTTTATTTTATTTTATTTAGCTATTGGTTGTTTTGTCTAGTTAAATAATCAATTAATCAAATCAGATATATTTATAGATTGATTATCCATTTATTTGTAAATATTTCGTTGTATTGTAAAATTAAAATTAATTTAATTGATTTATATTATAATTTGCCAAGCTAACTAGATCATCCATACTCTTCATCCTCGCTTTGATATTTATATATTTTTTGTAACTTATTTACTTATTTTATTTCCTTATGTATTTGATTTGCAGTTTCAAACTGTGCAATTAAGAGAGTAGTACTATTTACACGATGGAAGCTGAGTGTGCATTGTGTTCTATGGACGGTCTACTATTTTCCTTTGGACCTAAATGCCGCATTACTGGTGACGTTGCGGAAGGAAAACAAACATGGCGTCGGGACAGCAATGGGTGTTGGTGGAAATGGTGCAGGCATTTTATGAGGTAAGTTTCTCCTCTCTACAACTCTATCGGATAAAATCATTTTATGACGTTTCCAAGTAGATTCTTCGTACGTTTAGCTACACTTTGATGTTTTAATTTTGTCCTACGCTGTTAATTGTAAACTTCTCAGTCAGGAAGTATCCGTGGCCTAGGGAAGGTGTTTGATACACTCGCAGCCAATCGCCTGTTGTGTGTTAGCTGCTCGCGGTGTTACTGTTCACGTATGGACCAGTCAACGCGAAGAGGCAAAATGACAAGGAAGTTGCCTGATTCTTGAAATTCCTTAGCTTCGTCTGTAACTAGCCACAAAAGTAGAAAATGGGATCGAAACAAATTAATTGTACGAGTTACAGCGTCGAAGCCAAGATTAATAGTGAAGCTGAATGTGTAACGTGATTATTTATGTCTACAAATTGTACTTTGCTGCCTAGTGAGCGTGAAAATTCATGTAACGTTAACGTTACTTAGGCTACTAAGTTACATAATTGTACACGAATACATTTAAGGATGTTTTTGTCCTTAAAAATCTGTACAATTGGTATTTTAGGTAGATGTCCGGTTTTATAGTAAAGGTTCTATAGTTTTAGACCAAACCAGAATGTCGTATAAAGCTGCAGCAGAGAAACTCCCAAACTATGCTGATGGCCTTATGTCACCTGTCTGCTTCATTTATAATAAAGAGATTTAGTAGACACTGTTGTCCAGAACGATTTACAAAACGGTGGCATGACAATCCACTGTCTCTTTATAATGTCTTTTGTCAGTGTCATTTGTTTCTAATTGCTGCAGTTGCTGGGTTTGTGTTACTGAAAAGTGCTGTGGTCTAACTTCAGACCTAACTAAACATACATGCCAGGTGTATGACATTACTAATTTTGGTTTATTGTGACTAAGCTGAAGGTGGGGTTCTATTCTATATGCTTTTAGGACTGCAATAGGAGACGTGCTACATATGTTTGGCATCCTTGTACATGTCCATGGAATTTTGTATAGGATGATGACATGTCTTACTTTCTTACTTTAAAACTCTCAAAAAATGCATTTACTAAAACACCTATTTCCCAGAATTTCCCTCACTATTTAAGTAATGTGTGAGTTATGTATTGTACAGTGTTTGGTTTGGTTTAGTGACAACATTCTACTATATTTAATAAAATTCAACATATTAGACTTTGTCAAGTCCTGAACGTCCTTCTATCATTGTCTCTGGTGTTTTCTCTCAGTCTAACATCAATTAGACTGAGAGAAAACCATGTCCAGACAGACATGTAAAGTCTGACATGAATAAATATTAGAAAACATGAGCTTAAAAACTAGAAAATGTAATAATTTTAAAAAAAATTCAGAGACACCTCAAACATCGAATTATAAAAGGCAGGTTTTATGACATCATTATAGAATGAGACAATGCTGGACAATATACCTGAGGGAATTACTGCAGAATGCGAATGCGCTATGCATTCTTTTTATTTTGCTGGATGTGTAATCTGAAAAGTTAGTTCGTCCAGTCCAAGTGAAGTCTCTGACTGGTCGACTCTCTAATCTAGTGCATTTTGTGTGACAAGAATGCAAAGAAACGATGACAGTTAGTTTTAGACGTGTTCAACTTGAAATTGAATATTGAAGTGGAATGGTTACTTTAATTTCATGATACAATAAACTGTCCCTGCTAAAAGATCAAATGGCAACTGGGGGAAAAAATAAAAGTAAATCTTACAGATGTCAAGCCATGTTGGTTTGGTCAACATGATAAGTTATTAGACATAGATTACCACAATTCAAAGATGGGATTCTAAATATTCTAAATTCTAGTTCAAAATATTTTTATGTAATTTTTGCTCTGGGTTATAGTTATAAAATCGACAGGATTTAACGACACTCCACACCCGTTCACCAATCTGACACCAAAATAATGTTTATATCCCTGTCTTTCTCAGGCTCCTGCTTATCACCTGATTCTGGAGGGGATCCTCATACTGTGGATCATCAGACTTCTGTTCTCCAAAACCTACAAACTGCATGAGACGTATAAACTGACCGAGAAGGTAAACTCAGCACAGTGCAGTGACGAACAAACCGCATTAGTGTTTCTGTGTATGTCACCAAACAGCTGTCATGTGGTTCCATGTTACAGGAAAAGGAGGACCTGATTGAGGAGTGGCAGCCAGAGCCTCTTGTTCCTCCTGTTTTCAAAGACCATCCCTCCCTCAACTATGGTGTTGTCACAGGGTAAAATACACAGGACACCCCTCTGCTTTATTTAGTGATTTTAAATATTGGCTGAAGCCAAATGTCTACAAGGACCAAGGGTCCATCTAAGTGTGCTCACAGACAGCTCACAGAAGTGTTCTCTGTCATCACTCCTGGGCTGCGAGGAGATCAAATGCAATATGAGTTGACCCTGTGATGCAGTATTTATCTGACTAGTTCTGAACAGAATTTTGCAATTTGAGAGCAATATCAAGCCTCACTCTATAAATTAAGTTAATCATTGAAAATAAAATAAAAATAGAAGTCTTAAAATATATTTGATATATATCTTAATTGTGTTGAATGTACTGGTAGTTTTCCATACCTAATATTATTATACATATTGTCAGTGATATAATTGGGGTGGACACAATAATAGATGCACCTGTTAGTATAACACAATACATTTCAACAGCACCGCAAACTACATCCTCCAAAATGACCATTTTAATCAACATCTCTCTAAAACAGGACAAATGTATAACCTTCATGAAGGTAGGATTTATTGCAGAACTGTTGTATAAGACTGCATTAGTTTTTGCTGGGTGTACCTGATAAACTGACAACTGAGTGTAGTCTAAATTCAGTACAAACGCATGCAGCAAAAATCAGTTAAATCCACAGAACTATTTTAGATTCTAGTGCAGATCTCAAAGTTTCCAACAATAAAAATGATGCTGCAGACATGCAGAAGATTTCAATCTTATGAAATGCTGCAGCAATAAAAACATTGACTCTAGGGTTTGAATATTTAACTCGGTGTAAACATGATTTAGCTTCAATGAAAAGCGACAATAACATGATACACAATGTACTGTCAGACACAGTGGAAGAAGATGATTTTAACCTTAAAACAACTTAAGGGGGAAATTAAGGGAAACTGTTAAGGGGTTACACACTTTGCAACCACAAACAAATTTAGACGACATCTGCACAATTACTCTGTCATGATCACGAAATTTTTGTGGACGATTAATTGTCATACAAATAATTGCGATTAATGATTTAATTTTCTTTTTCTGTTCATTTTATGCCACTATTATAGTATGAGCCTAATAATAGTTTAATAATATACATACACCTTATGAAGAAGAAGAGCTGGTCCAAGACACTTAATGTAGAAGGACACTTGTTTTTATTTTCAAAAGTTAATATTCAAGCATCTAAGTATTTTAATGCAAATTATTTAATTAGAAGAGCTAGATGGAAGCTACAAAATTTGTCAAAATGGCCACAATATATAGCTAAAAAGGTTTTACATTGTGTTTTTTTTCTTTTTGTCCATAAAGAGTTTATCCAAAAAATGCGTTTGAGAATAAATAATGATTTAGCAAATACATGACATATCAGCTGCTTGGTCTGATTATATTGCACAACAATTCTAAACTGGGACGGTGTAGTCCCTCATTCGTCCAGGAGTGTTCTATCGTAGAAAAGTTTTCAGTCGTAGTCATCTGGACACTGTTCAATCAAGTTCAATCAGAATTAAGACGAGAGAAGAGTTGGTTTGAACGGGGCGTCAAGGAAGCCATTTTTGTGAAGAAAGAGAACCCCTCTTTGAACAGAAATGGTGGTCTGAGATTTAATCTGCCCAAAGTCTATCAGAGTGTATTATCACCTTGGTCACGCCTATCACATGCTAATCAGGCATGTGATAGGCGTCAGTTTCAGGTGAAACTAGCTATTAACAGATACTCAGGCAGATTCCCTCCTGAGGGCAGGGCTTATGTAACTCAGAGTATCTTAAATTTCCAGTTCCCGTCCAATTTTTTCACAATTGAGAATGACTTCCGGATGGGAGCCGAAACGTCTTGATTCTGAAAACAGTGTCCAGATGACTACGACTGAAACCTTTTCTACAATTCTAAACTGGGTTTAAACATACTGAAATTTATCAGCAAAAGACTGTCTGTAAATGATCAATGATGAAAAAGACCTGTTATTGGCACCAAAAGTAAATGCAATGCGATGTGCGTTTCCATCCACTACCTTTATGCGAATAATAGTAGTTAAGCTCCTTGAGATAAACAACTTGTGGCCCTAATTCTTCACTCAGGTGCCATTAAACCATAGCAGACGCAGGGGGCGCAATGAGATGACGTCATTAAAAGAGCGCCAGTCAAATCACGAATTGAGCAGTTTCCACAAGTACACCTAAATAAGAAATTAAAATAACGTTAGATACCCCCCAGGTAGTCAATAAAGTTCTTACTGTGATTTAGAGACAGTGCACACTTAAAACCTAAGATTCTTTGCCAAGAGATGACAAGACAGTACAAACACAGAGTCACGAGTTACCCTTTAATCAGGTGGGATGTAATATAAGCTTCCATTACAAGGAAGACTCAAAGATACTGGTGTTCTTCCAGGGATCTGCTGTAGCCACTCCTCCAGTTTGGGGGTCACTGCCCCGAGTGCTCTGATGACCACTGTCGCCTTCACCTTCCAAGCCTTCTCCAGCTCTTCTCTGAGCCCTTGGTATTTCTCTAGTTTCTCATGTTCCTTTTTCCTGATGTTGCCATCACTTGGTATTGCCACGTCAACCACAACGGCTTTCCTCTGCTGTTTGTCCACCACCACGATGTCGGGTTGGTTCGCCATTACCGTTCTGTCAGAATCTGGAAGTCCTACAGGATCTTGGCTCGGTCATTCTCTACCACCTTTGGAGGTGTTTCCCACTTTGACCTTGGGGTTTCCAGTCCATACTCCATGCAGATGTTCCTGTACACTATGCCAGCCACTTGGTTATGGCGCTCCATGTATGCTTTCCCTGCCAGCATCTTACACCCTGCAGTTATGTGCTGGGTTGTCTCAGGGGCCTCTTTGCACAGCTTGGGTCTTGTCTGGTGTGGTAGATCTGGGCCTCTATTGTTCTGGTGCTCAGGGCCTGCTCCTGTGCAGCCATGATGAGTGCCTCTGTGCTGTCCTTCAGTCCAGCCCGCTCTAGCCATTGGTAGGATTTCTTGATATCAGCCACTTCAGTTATGTTCCGGTGGTACATCCCATGTAGGGGTTTGTCCTCCTATGATGGTCCCTCCTCCAGCACCTCTTCCTCTGTTAACCATTGCCTGAGACATTCACTGAACACGTCATCTGTTGGGGCCTTATCTTTGATGTACTTGTTGATCTTGGATGCTTCATCCTGGATAGTGGCTCTCACACTCACTAGTCCACAGCCACCTTCCTTATGGCTATCGTACAGTCTCAGGGTGCTGGATTTGGGATGGAACCCTCCATGCATGGTGAGGAGCTTTCGTGTCTTAACGTCTGCGTTCTGTATCTCTTCCTTTGGCTACCTTATTATTCCCGCAGGGTATCTGATCACTGGCAGGGCGTAGCTGTTTATTGCCTGGGCCTTGTTCTTGCCATTGAGCTGACTTCTTAGGACTTGCCTTACTCGTTGGAGGTATTTGGCAGTTGCTGTTTTCCTTGTTACCTCTTCGAGGTTGCGATTTGCTTGTGGTATTCCAAGGTACTTGTAACCATCCTCAATGTCTGCTATTGTTCCTTCTGGGAGTGAGACCCCTTCTGTGTGGACTACCTTCCCTCTCTTCTTCACCATTCGACTGCACTTCTCAAGCCTGAATGACATCAGTCAGAGCTGTAGATCCTGGTGGTGTGGATCAGTGAGTCGATGTCCCGCTCGCTCTTAGCGTATAGCTTGATGTCATCCATGTAGAGGAGGTGACTGATGGTGGCCCCGTTCCTGAGTCGGTATCCATAGCCAGTCTTGTTGATTATTTGGCTGAGGGGGTTCAGACCTATGCAGAACAGCAGTGGGGACAGAGCATCTCCTTGGTGTATGCCACATTTGATGGACACTTGTGCAAGTGGCCTCAAGGGTGGTTTTCCACAGCCTCATCGAGTTTGAGAGCACCTGACTCAGACCTTGTTTGGCCAGGCGACGTCTGAGCCGGCATCTCATATCTTTCATTGTCACTTTCATGCATTGTCATTGCATGAGGTAGGCAGTAGCGTGAAGGGTCTTGCCTAAGGACCCACACTGGATGATGGGTCATTGCTCATTGCGCCCCGAGGGGGATTCGAACCTGAGTCGACCTTTACATGTCATAGCTAACCCTGGAGCCCCATAATGTTCCAAACAGATGTGGTCCCAGTCCAATTGATATATTATAGATACATACTCTAAACTACAACACATGCAACTTCAACATGGATTGACCGATATTCAACCTAACAACGTTATCTAAGAAAGATAAATTAGTTACAAATGAATAATTTACCACTCTGAAATATCTTGCTCCAGTATCTGTTGTGAAGGTGGTTTGGGTTGTTAGAACATGTACAGCTGAACTGAAGCCATATAGTTACCGGCTGAAGCATCTTTGTTTTGGATCACACTACCTTGCTTGTCAGGACCTTACCTACTCTGCTTCTGATTGGCTAGTAGTCCTTACCTAGGTACTGCACATGTGCAACTCCCAACAAAGATCGAATAGAAGTGAGATGCCTCACTTGTTAGCTAAAACGGAGCGTTCGAGACACAGGGTCAAAAGAGGTGCTGCAGTATGAGCAAAAATATGGTGTTTTTTGAAAATTAAACCATGTAAACCTATTCTGGTACAACCCTAAAATTAAATTATGAACCTGAAAATGAGCATAATATGACCACTTTAAAATAACACATTTAGTAGAATGGTGGTATGAGGTAGTTTTCTAGTTGCTTTGCTCTCTAGCTAGAACCCCATTAAACTGACATGGCTGACATTATCGGCTGATTATAGCTTATCACAGATATACAGTGGTGTGAAAAAGTGTTTGCCCCCTTCCTGATTTCTCTTTTTTTTTTTTTTTGCACGTTTGTCACACTTAAATGTTTCAGATCATCAAACAAATTTAAATATTAGTCAAAGATAACACAAGTAAACACAAAATGCAGTTTTTTAAATGAAGGTTGTTGTTATTATTAAGGGAAAACAAAATCCAAACCTACATGGCACTGTGTGAAATAGTGATTGCATCCTAAACCTAATAACTGGTTGGGCCACCCTTAGCAGCAACAACTGCAATCAAGCATTTGCGATAACTTGCAATGAGTCTTTTACAGCGCTGTGGAGGAATTTTGGCCCACTCATCTTTGAAGAATTGTTGTAATTCAGCCAGACTGGAGGGTTTTCGAGCATGAACTGCCTTTTTAAGGTCATGCCACAGCATCTCAATAGGATTCAGGTCAGGACTTTGACTAGGCCACTCCAAAGTCTTCATTTTGTTCTTCTTCAGCCATTCCATTACAAAGTCTGTCCACCAGTGAGCACTTTATTTTCACACTGTAAAATGTCCTGCTCACTACATATCTGGGTTACAATTTTTTAAAGAAACAAATGTTCAAGAACCCCTAACAAAATTGATATCGGACTCAAAAAAATGCGTTGGTTTTGTTCTGAAAATTCATCTCATTCCTCTCCTTCTCATTCACTGTTATCTGCCACCTGTGTTTAAATAGTACTGTTCTCAATGGCCAAATCAACCAAACTAAAAGAGGAAATGGATACTCAGATACTTTCAGACATGCTCGGTGTCTGTGTTTGCCACTTGCTTTTCTTTACAACATTAATCATGCCAGTGTTCCTGCAGGTTATAGCCATCTCACAACAATTTGTGTAATGTGACAAAAAAAAATCTTAACTCATGGTTCACTTAAGTGCTTTTTTGAACTTTTAACCACATCCCATGGGGATTTCTAAGGTCAAGAATGAACTTTCATGTGTTCTTTACATTACTTTATCACTCAGTCATTATGCAATTTCTTTGTGCAGATTTGTTTGAAACTTAACATCACCATGCAACAAAATAATGAAAGCACAATAAAAGTAGTCATGTTGCTCACTGTAATGGATTACCCAACTTTAGCATGTTTCATGTCTCAGTGAGTTGATGTTAAATGGACCCAAAATCAAAATACAAATTTTTCCTCTCACCTTTTAGTGCTATTTATCCATCTAGATTGTTTTGGTGTGAGGTGCCAAGTTTTAGAGATACCGGCCGTAGATTATTATTTTTTTTTAATATAATGGGACTATATGGCACTGCTCTGGTGGTGATCAAAGTGCCAAAAAAATAAATTTGAAAAACTCAACATCAATGTCTCTTTCCAGAAATCATGACCCGGTTACTGAAGATAATCCACAGATTTGTTGAGAGTAGTTTCATGTAGGAACTATTATAGTTTCGATAGTATGTAATTGGACTGAAAATGTACGACAATGGCATGGTCCTTATTTAAAAACTAGATGTTGTTTTGTGTTCTGAACTCTATACACTGTTACAGTGTGTTTTACAATAAGCTAAGCATTTAAACACATTGTTTTCCATTACAGACCTCCCAGCCACAAAATCATAATCAATGGAAAAGAGTGTATTAACTTTGCATCATTTAACTTCCTTGGTCTCCTCGACCATGAGCGGGTTAAGGTCAGTATTTATTATTTAAGCCATTACTACCTGTAATTGTAGTTTTTTCCTTCATTTTGTGTGTGCTTGGAACTTTTGAATAAATAATTTTTCTTCTCCTCATTACAGCAAAAAGCTTTGGCCTCACTGAAGAAATATGGTGTGGGCACATGCGGTCCAAGAGGCTTCTATGGAACATTTGGTGAGTGAAAAATTCTTCTGTGTTTCTTCTATTCTATTTTATATGTTCTTCTATTAACATTCCAATATCTGATATCCAGATAATTCACTAGACTGTAGAAAAACACAGAGACTGAGGTGGGACCAACTGGTAGCAGCCACCAAGGCTGACAGTGATAGACTGAGACCTGTTTAATGCTCTTTAAGTCTTGTCTTGCAATCCAGTGTTTTCCCTACATAGAGCCATCTGTGGTGCACCGCCACAGTTTTACCCACTACAGAATGAGAAATAACATAAATTCATCATGAAATGTTGAATCGATTTGATAAAGTTAAGAAACAGAGATGCTGTCGCAGATATTGGTGAAGAGTGTTTGTTCTGGTGTATTACCACCAATAAAGTCCTGTTATGATCTGTCTGGATTAATTAACAACCTACGATTAATCAGGGTGAGTGTAGTTAACGAGAACGAGAGAGGCATTGTTCTGGACAGTATTTTATCCAGTCCAAAATTACTGCTGGTGGCTGTAATCAACGGCACACTCCCTGCTTAATAGCCTATAAATCCTGTTGGTCACGAAGCCTACAGAACCTCTTACCTGTAGTTCACATTTCAACAGTCCGTTAAGCTCCCAGCCTCAGCTTTTCCGTTTTTTTCTCTTCATATGTACAGACTTCCAATTATGACTGTGTCCTTGGTTTTTATCAAGATAGCCAAAAAACTTTTCCTGTTCCACAATTAAGTGCACAGAGTGCATTAATTCCAACACCAGAAATACTTCCACCTTAAAAACTAAGGTTTCTGTAAAAAGGGACCATAATTATTTTATCATTAATTACATCTTTATTTGTACATTTGCGGTTAATGTACTTTTAAAATTATATCTTATTTGACCCCCTACCGACCTCCACAAATAACCCTCACACCTTGGAGAAACTCTGCTGTGGAATAGTAATTTATGCAAACTCCACTAAGATGTACATTAGAAGCAGATACATTTGCTATTCTTGTAGAAAAAAAATCATTGGCTTTGTATTTGGAATGAAGTTGAGGCTTTTCACCTTAACTGTTGGAACCATCATAAGAGGAATTAACCACATCTTAAAGGCACCTTGTGGAGTTTTCTTGTAAATAAACACAGTTGTGTTTTTTACCAAAACCAACTGTTGAATACATTTCCTTCCTCCATAAAACACTTGCAAAGCCAGTGTTTTTTAAATAGTTTGAAACCTGTGATGTTTACATCCATGTTTGCCAGCTAACAGTCTTTGTCTTCTTTGCATTTCTAGGCAGGAATGTGTATCGCCTCACCAATGTGCATGAAACAGAAACAAAACAGACACCGACTTATAAAACCATTGCTCATAGTGTTACCAGTCAAAAACTCCACAGGATACCTTTAGGGCACAGTGGTTATTATACTATAGTGGTTGGGATAATAATCATATTTAAAATGACTGTCTTTTATTTACACGCAGCATTACATTAAATGCCTTATATCTTCACTGAATCAGGGTAATTTTTGCCTTGCAACAAGCTACTGTATTCTCTGCAAGCCTGAATATGTTCTGTCATAGTAAATGCAAATTAACAGTGAACTCTGGTGTAACTTATTAGTTTCAACTACTTTCTTGTTTCCCTCCCCCAGATGTTCATCTGGAGCTGGAGAGTCGTCTGGCCAAATTCATGAAAACAGAAGAGGCCATCATCTATTCGTATGGCTTTGCAACCATTGCTAGTGCAATCCCTGCCTACTCCAAGAGGGGGGACATCATCTTTGTGTAAGTACTGTCTGTACTAACATGTCTTAAGCAATATTAAACCAGGATTCAGCGATCAGATTTAAAAAAACACCCTATACAATTACTGTCAATCAGGCTTAGTTCTTTAATGGTTCAGTGTAGAAAAACACATCTACCATCTGCAGCCTGCATATGTTTATTTGTAAGCATGACTCGTTGGATTTGTGTTCCATATTTTCATGTTTTTAGTTTTGTGTTGTGTGTTCAGGGATGAAGCGGCTTGCTTCTCCATCCAGAAGGGTCTTCAAGCGTCCCGCAGCTTCATCAAATACTTCAAACACAATGACATGGAGGATTTGGAGAGGCTGCTCAAAGAGCAGGAGCTGGAGGACCAGAAGGTAAGTACAGGGTTGTTAAGTTTGAGAAAATAATTATTGGGGGTGGGTGTCACACTGTGCTTTCATGCTTGTAAGTGTAGCCCAGAATGTTTGAACTGCAAATTGTATTTTTACCTGTTTTTTTTTAATGAATGTTGTATGTCTTACTGTCTTTCTTGTCAACGTCTCATACACTAACATACTTTGTTTCTGTTGCAGAATCCTCGTAAAGCTCGAGTGACCCGGAAGTTCATTGTAGTGGAGGGGCTGTACATCAACACTGCAGACATCTGTCCTCTCCCTGAACTGGTAATTAGAAAACGAATGGACCTCAAAGGTTGCAAATTATTCTCCACACTAAACCTAATCTCCTTGATTTTTAAACTGATTATTCCTCAATAAGAGCTGTCAAGGGCCCCGTGATTTAGTGTATCAACAGTACAATTCTGTCTCATTCCGAAATCATGGACATGAGACCGTTTCAGCCTCAAATTGTTTTACTCAGGTAAAAGAAAGCATTGGTGGACAACAATCATTTTTGGGACTACAGTTCCTATTGTTGCTCAAATATCTTAAGTGTCCTTCAGTCAGTGTAGTACGGGTGTTGTAACCGCAGTTTTCCTTTTTTGTGTGAGAGGTTATGGTTTTTTTAAAAACATATTTCCCACTGGTTGTAATGCTGATTACAGGCAAAACTAAACATGGCTTATTTCCAAATGAAGTGAAGATTCAAGAGGACCCAACATTGCTATGTATGAACATTTACCTTTATGTAACACATTCAAACTGCTATCTAGCTGATCTGAAGAATCCTTTGCCAGTAGCATTTACAAACAGTGGTCTAAAAGTAAGGAACTGCAGTTGTTTTCATGATGTTGACAGCATTGAGCAATGTTGATTTTCTATCTTCCGAACAGTTTGGGCTGGTGACATTAGCAGCCTAATTGATGCAACTAAGCAATCAGCTGGTAAAATCCAAAGCTTGAAATGGCAAAAATGCCTCTCCTTTTTGGAGTAATTCTACACATATTAGACGTCGCCCACACCACATTACTTAATTATGTGTTTGCCACTGTTGCTCCAGCAATTTAGGTAGCCATTACTGTTAATCACAATTACAAAAGCAGCTGCACATGTGAACAACTACGTGTCAGCTTCACAGTCAGCCTTTGCACAATAAGCGGTCAAGATTAAAGATGTACAGCTCATACTATAGATAACAGAGTGTCGATGCCTGAACCGCTGTTGCATTAGTCACAAATGTGGAAAATGTATCTAACATGGCATGATTACTCCAGGGCTGTCATATGTCTAAATGTCTCTGTTCTGTTGCCTATTTATTGTGTTTGTGTAACCTCCCAGGTAAAGCTGAAGTACAAGTACAAGGTGCGGATCTTTCTGGAGGAGAGCATGTCTTTTGGTGTCTTGGGAGAACACGGCCGAGGAGTCACAGAACACTTTGGGGTCAATGTAAGTACACTCAGCTTAAAATAAAGAAATACTGTATATTGGCACAGTAAAAGGCTAAGCAGCTGATTAAAAATTTACTGACTAACACTATTTTGTTTGTTGGGAGCTCTGCTGTAGTCATATCAGTAGCTCAACAGCTACACTCATAAAATTCATAATAAAACAATGTGTGTCAGCTTTTCGACGTTAAAAACAGCGGACACTGAGTAGGTGGTCAGTTCCAACTCACTTCCAAGAACTTCTCATCACTTCAAAAATTAAATTCATTTATTTAACAAATTGTAATAAAAAAATTAACAAATAATGATTACCAGAAGCCGTTATAACTTAGTATCAGTCAAAAAATGTTCCCCACATTTCTCATTAAACATTGTCAACTTATTTGAAGTCCAGTCTCAATAATGTGATTAGTCTGTAAGGTTCAAAATGAAAACTTACTGATGAGATTAGTCCACCCAAAGAAACAAAACATTTTCAAGTTCATCAAACTACCACGTGTGGCAGCGTGTATGCTAAGAGTGCGCCGATCAGGATTTTTGGGGCCGATTACCAATCGCTGGGTCTATTTAAAGCCTTCTATTTATTGTGTAGCATTATTTATTTATTTATTTATTTATTTATTTATTTAACTATTCTTAACAACATTGTATATTAAGAATTAAAATTCAGAGATGAGAAAGTATCATGATTTGACAGCTGTTTATTGGCAGGCAACATATTCCACTCTCTCTCTTAGAGACACAGCTTAAACCATAGCAGCCTACGCTTGGTTATTGAGAGCAGCTTAGAACTTAACAAATAGTGTTTCCCACAGAATGACACAGTGTAACTGTGGCGTGGAGGGGGATATATTTCTATCTCTACTAGGTTATTTCTTATTTCTACTTAAATCTCCACCTTATTTTAGTGTTTACTCATAAACTACTTTTCAGTGTTGCTTTACCTGGTCCGTGCTTGTAAAATATCCACTGTGTGGAATCCAGGCCGCTGCGTTAAGGACTCAGCCTTGAAACATGGTACGCACTCTACCAGGTGAACTACCGGTGTGCCCCTGACGCAGCTTTTCCAAAACAAATCAGCGATGTATTGCACTTGCTTCCATCTTCTGTGGATTTACAAGTCCTCCTCCTTGAATACACTGGGTGGTAGTATTGAGCCCCTTTCACACTGAACAAAAAACCCATTAACGCCCAATAACATCTGGCTTTTGTCTTCAGTGGGAAAAGGTACAATCATCATTCATTCCCGGGTCAAATTACGGGTATTTATCGGCTCCAGCTCCGATCAGCAGTGATGGAAACATGACACCTGGGTGGACACACAGTTTTTGGCGTGATGCTATGATGTGCGTTGAAGTTCTGGACATTGGCGCTTAAATAGCCAGGAACATTATTTATTGTTTTTTACAGTCTATGGGAACATTGTGCAACAGCGTTTTTGTTCTTCTTATGATGCAAGATGCAACACTGGCAAGACAGCAAGGTGAGAGAGCTTCTCCTGATTTGAGGGGAAGAGGAAATAACAGTTACTGGCACAGTGAGAAACGTGTGATGTGCATGTAATAAACAAATTAAAGGCGCAGAAGAACAGAGGTGAAATGGGATGAGTGGATTGGCCGTTCTATGAGCTCTGCACTAGCCAGCCCTGTTAGGCTCTTTAGCGTCTAGTTCTTCAGTGGTGGTCTCGTCGTCTTCATGTTCTCCCAGCTTGACTGTGGAGGAAGATTGCGAAATAGAACGGGACACCGAAGGTAACGTAAGAGCGGAGGTTACGCAGGGTCTGGAGGCAGATGACGGTACGGAGGGTCTGATCGAGGATGAATCAGCTGAGGAAGATGGACCAGAGACCACCAGGACACAGCCTTCACAATCAAGCGGTAAGTTAAACTACTTTATTCTTTTTTTGTTTTAAGTAAAGGCCCCAAACATGCCTGTTTCTGTGTGTAACTCATTCCATTGAGGGCCTAGTGTATGCCTGTGATGTGGTTACAATGAGTAAAGTGTAACAAGACTGAGCTAGCAAGCTAATTTTAGTATTTAAGTATTAAGAAACTTTTTTCCCCCAATGTCTTTGCTAGCTGTGGTTTAACCAGCAAACCAAACTCTGGACCACTCGAGGGCTCAGTGTATGCAGCTTGTTGTTGCAACCATACCTTGCACCAGCTGGATTTTACTTTGTTGAAGTTGGGAGTGAGATCAGCTGCTGTATGGAATGGTTTAAACAAAAGCATGCATGCACTCGGTCCATGCTGATATGAGTTTGAGACCCCTGGTGTACACAAAGGCAACTTGCCTGCCCCGGTTTGTTGTTGTGAGTCGTCTTGATTGATTTATTTATTTTATAATTATTATTAGGCTACAGTGTTCTGGTCAGAAAACTGAGAGGACGAGGATGGAACACGCTTCTGCTGCAATAACTACCGCCATGGCAGAGCTGAAGGAGATGGACAGAGCTACAGCGGCACACAATGATGCACATGTAACCGGGCTCAGCTCTTGTTTACTATAGTAGACACTGGGTGGTACAGATGCCTGTATCACTACATCTAAATCAGTGACCACATGGGCTAACACGAGACTGTAGATTCATTCACAGGAGAAATGAGTATTAAGTAGCAAGTGTAAAGAAGACACATAGACCAACAGGTACGGTTTTTAAAAAAGTTGTCAATGCATTGACTGTTTGTATGAAGAGAAGAAAACAAAAATAAACATATAATAACCGTAAACAATGTATTGCTTCTCTTTTTGAATGGATTCACTCACAGTGTATAACCAAACAACACTTACAAACAATGGTTAGTAGTCACTTAGTTATGGATCAAATTAAAATCTAAGTTTATCCAATATTGGCATTTATCCCAGGGTTAGGCTACCAAACAAGACTTATTCACACACTATGCTTTTTATGACCCTTTGTATATTAGCAACACACCTTTTAACATCAGTGTATCAAAACACCTTTGAACTTATCAAAAAATACCTGGAATAGTTTCAATTCCCAAATATCTATCAACAGATAAATAAAATTAACTTCAACACAATAAACAATGACTATAGTAATGAACTGTTTGAATTTTTGAAGTGGGAATGAAAATAGATCTTTTCTGTGTGGATTGTGCACCAATTTTACACCAATATGGCTATGCAAAGGTACTCAGAAGGCTAATTTCTTAAACATATAACTTTATTAAGGAATATTGTTAAATATACATTTAACCAATTCTAGAAATGTACACTGAGAAAATAAAGAATAAATAAAAATAAAATAAATAGTAAGAATAAAATAAATAGCTAAATAACATCAGCACTGTTCAGTATGTCAGTTGCTGAAGTAGCAGAAAATGCCATGGAAATACTCAAGTAAAGTACAAGTACCTCTGAACTGTTCTTAAGTACAGTACTAAATGTACTTAGTTACATTCCACCACTGCTCTCTACTAAACCACATATTCTCTACTCTATCAAGCTATGAGATTCATGCTACAGCTTTGTTCTGATTCTGAACCATTATTTCAATCGATTGAACTCCAATCAGAAACACTTTTTTCTTGCTTATCTAAACATGTCATCTGTAGCAATATTTCACTGTTAATGTGAACTGTCACAAACATTAACTCTGCTGCCGAGTCAAGAGATAAACAGCGCCTCTGCTATTAACGTTCAGGGGAAACGTTCAACGTATCCGGTCCACAGTTCCCAGCATGCACTGCTTAGTGCTGAAAGCAGTTTAAGTTAGCTGCCTTATGTTCCAAAATGCAAATGTTACTTTTAGTGTTTGTAATGTGTCTGTTCAGAACATGGTGGTTTATGTTGGTAGTTTTCATTTTTATGCTGGTTAACAGTTTTAACCATTAGTGAGCTGTTACATTACCAGCTGTATTTTATTGGTCTTATTGGGGTGCTCTTGAGAGCTGCTTCTTCTTTCTCGTGTTACATTGCTTGTCACTATAGTGACAGTGCACTCTGCTGGATAAATGTTGTAGTGACACCAATATATTTACTCAGGTATTTCTTACTGCCTAATATAGGAAAAGAAAACCGTTTTCTATTGGCTCATATTGGATATCGTACACGCCGATACAGATATATCTGCGATGGGCCAAAATGACCAATAAATTGGTTGGGCTCAGTCCTACCAGTGTTTCAGATGAAAACAGTTCAGATCTTTCAGCATCATCCCATCAATTAGCTTGGCTCGCCAAAACTGCTGAACTGCTAACTATATCAACTGAATCACTTCAGTTGATATAGTTAATTCACTTTGCATTGAAACTCTTATGTGTTGCCAAGAAGCAAACAAAGACACTCCAAACTTTGATTGAGCATGCATGCGTTTCATTCATTGCAATCCATTGTAAGCGTGGCGGCTCGACTTAAATTTGCCAGCTTTTCGACGTTAAAAACCGCAGGCACTGAATAAGTGGTCAGTTCCAACTCACTTCCAAGAACTTCTCATCACTTCAAAAATTAAATTCATTTATTTAACAAACTCAAAAATGTTCCAAACATTGTTCTAAATTAACTTCATAAAGAAATGAAAACAAAAATCCATTCATGTCATAAAAAGTCAAATTGTGGTCAAAACACTATCTCAACCACGGCTTCAGTTGCCCAACATTTTTACTGAAAGACGGTGTAGTCCCTCATTCGTCCAGGAGTGTTCAATCGTAGAAAAGGTTTCAGTCGTAGTCATCTGGACACTGTTTTCAGAATCAAGACGTTTCAGCTCCCATCCGGAAGTCATTCTCAATTGTGAAAATGGTCTGAGAACTCAAGCTACTCTGTGATGCTTAAGCCCTGCCCTCAGGGAGGACTCTTCCTGAGAGTCTGCTGTTTACCCTGCCTAGTTTCACCTGAAACTGACCTTCTTTTGTTTTCATGATGGCCCAGTAATTAGGCCTATTGTTTTCTGGCTGCACCTCCGTCATCACTGTTAAGTACCTGATTAGCATATGATTGGCTTGACCATGGTGTTAATACACTGTGGTAAACCGTTGGCAAGTTGAATCTCAGACCACCATTTCTGTTCAAAGAGGGGTTTTCTTTTTTCACAAAAATGGCTTCTTTGACTCCTCTTTCGAACCAACGCTTCTCTCTACTTAGAATCTTCAGCTCACTGTCTTCAAATGTGTGGTTTGTAGCTTTTAGATGCAAATGCACATTTTTACTGAAACCACACCCACATTACCTGCATCAAATAGCTAACGGTGGGGCGGTGCATGACATGCGCGCTAAGTCTCTATAATATAAGAAACAAATGCAACCCAAAGTTATAAAACAAATTCATATCAATATTAATTTGAATACCAAAATATATGCTCATAATATTTATCAAAAAGCAAAGCCAAAACATTTCTTTTAAAGGCTACAATACAATATGTTTATCCCAGTGTCTTTGTCTTATGTTATTAACTTCCCTTTTTGTTAATGCTAGGCTCTAAGCCTCATGCCTACACCTGTCTGCCTTCCTCTGGTGTGCAGCAACATGTGTGCTGATAAAAAATAGTTGAATTCATTGTTTTCAATAATGACTTATTGTAAGAATGTTACTAATATATTTGATTTGATAAACTTTTCCAATAAACAAAGAGATGACACAAATGGCATTTGGATCCAGAGTATGCTTGGTCAGTCTCTCAAATTTGAAAACATTTTGGGCATATTTGTTTCCATTGTGTATATGTGTCTCATGTGTAACATGGTACCATTTCTGCACCATGCAGATAGATGACATTGACCTGATCAGTGCTAACATGGAGAACGCTATTGCCTCCATCGGAGGCTTCTGCTGCGGACGCTCCTTTGTCATCGACCACCAGGTAAATACAACAAGAGAACTGATACATGTTAAATAAATGACTAAAGTTGTCTGCTCTGTCTGCAAGGGTTGAGCAAAGTTTCGATTAAATTGGTAATCAAGCTAATGCATGTATGGCTGCCCACATAAAGCTTTGACACATAGTCTGAGAGATTATATCCACAAATGTAACTAATGACATTAGTTAGGCTCCTTCCCATTTAGGTGAGCCAGTAAGCCATGCCACAAGTCAGTATGTCCACTATAAGAAAGTCTATTGCAGTACTGCATGTTTAAGATAATCTTGATCTTTTGCTGGTTTTTACTGGCTTGTTTGTTAATTTATTGCAGTCAGTTGTTGACAATTATCACAAGTTATTGTGAGTAGATGCGATCTTCACGGTATAAATATGTTATTGTTCAGTAGCCCTAATGTGCGTAAATTATGCTACTACTCATCATAATGGTTTGTTCCCCAGCTGGTTTTCTAAAATAGTGCATGGACTGTTTTTCTGCATGGACATCTATAATTATTGCACATATTTTTTTGTGGATTCCTAATATTTTCCCTTGATGGCATCTAGATTTTTGGTCTATTACTTTTAATATGGTACAACAATAAACTAGTCTTATTGAGGGGACCTTTTAAGAAGTATCCAAAAACAGAGTTATAGGGGTGTGAACAGTTTACAGCAGACAACAATCTGTAAACCTGTAAAGAATGTTAACATCCTGGTCCAAACCTCAGTCCAGTCCACTTCAGAATAGCTGTTCACTGAGACTCCCTATGAAACTGGACAAATAAAATAAAACTTGTCCACATGGACTGTAACTGGTGCTGTAAACGGTGCTTCTACTAAATATTGTCTTGAAGGGGGTGAAATCAAATGCAGTCAGTTATTTTCTATTTGCTACTTTTAATTTTGGCCAATTTATAGGCATTGGTTTTTACTTTTTACATTTACACCAGTGTGACCAGTGTCAAAATACTAATCCTACTGACATCCACATCTCCTGTGTTTTGTAGCGTCTGTCAGGCCAGGGCTACTGTTTCTCTGCCTCCCTGCCTCCCATGTTGGCTGCTGCTGCCATCGAGGCCCTCAACATCATGGAGGAGGATCCAGGTACAGGCTCTGTCTTTAACTGCTTTCTCCTCTATGCATCTTTCCATCTTGGGGCCATTTTATTTACCTCAACTGTAGAGAGGTATTAATTTGAGTAAGTGCTTTCCTTTTCTAATTCCCGCTGATTAGAAATTTATTTTAGTAAGAAACAGTTTGGTTTTCAGATCTGTTCCCACTCCTCCATCTATCTTCATCTGTTTTGCAGATATTTTCACTGTCCTGAGGGAAAAGTGCAAACTTGTTTGCAAGGCTTTACAGGGGTAAGTTTATCTATACTAGGATGTCTTTTTTCTGTGATTACAGTCTGTCAGTGTTGGTTGAATAAAGACATCTATTTATGTGTGAATTTATCTAAAAGTTTAAATTTGACTGCTGCTGGTGAAACTGACTAAGGGGGATATTTATGTGCAAAATATGGACCACACCTGATTTATCACCACAGACTGACCACTGCAGGAAACTGTGTCTGAAATAATAGTCTGTAAAAATTGTCTGGGGGAAAAAAAGCAGGTGCAAAATATATAGTGCTGCATATAACAACAAATTAAAAGATGCTTTACAAAGTTACTTTACAGCAGCTCTCTGTTCTGCACAACACAAGGCAAAAGAGCAGCAGCTGATTTCACCTTTCTGTTTTTCTCAGTGGCCTCCTGCTTATTTTTTCTGACTGTTGATGACTCACAGCAGCTCCAGTCCAGTGTTTTATGATCGAAGCAGACAATGATGCTTATTAAATAGGCCTGTTAATTACTTTTTTGTGCTGATAACATTAGGCTTTAGAATAATTCCTCACATGCGGGTTACCTCTTGTGGGATGAATACTCAGTTACAGTTCCAGAAGTGTTTTCTCTTCAACCAATAGTCCTAGCAGAAAAACTCATCCGTCCGTATTATGCATACTTAAACAAACAAAAACCTCTGTTCTTTGATCAAAAAGTTATTTGTATACAAGGAGAACAGTACAGGAGAAAGAGCACATCCTTGAGGAGCACATGTACTAAAAGTAAGCAAGTCAGGCTTTGTTCCACTGACACAGACTCTGTGGAGCAAGAGAGGACGTCATTGTAACTCTCCACTAGCTTCTCTGCTGCAGCATCATTATTTGGACCAGGCACATAAATGAACCTCCACACAGGTTACAGCCCCCCAGTGAAGCTCATTGCTGGCAGGAGAAAATGAAAGCAGGTGGCAGCTGCCAGTGTATCAGAGGAAACACATGACTGTCCACATCATATCCAGGCCAGCAGAGGGAGTTAGCAGGGACAAGGATACAAAGCATTTTACAATCGAAATGATCTTTGAAGTTTCAGTCTTGCTTTTCCCAGTATGTTGTGATTTTTGTTTGACCTGATTATCCACGTATGACAGAACTCCAGGTCTGAAGTTAGTAGGAGTATCGTTTGCACCGGCTCTTCACTTACAGCTGGAGAGATGTTCAGGCTCCAGAGACTCTGACATGCAGCTGCTCCGCACCATTGTAGATTATGTAAGTCTTCTCTGTTTCAGCTGATTGCATCACTCCCAGTAATTTTTTAATTTCTAGTCCGAAACCTCTATTTTGTTAAAACATACACAGAAGTTCCAAACAATATCAAGATGAAACTCTTTTTTGACAAGGCTCCTCATAACAATTTCAGCTTTGTCAAAGTTTTAGTGTCTCATAGTAGGTTTCATGTTTTCTGTATCAGTGTTTGGAAAGACAAGTGGCCCTGACCCTTGCTCGTTACCTGGAGAAAGAGGAGCGTTTCCTCCCCCCACCCAGGTAAGGGCCTCTACCTTACTGTGCAGTTGATACAGTGTATCAAAATAAATAATTGTCTTGAGTCTCTTCTTGTACTTTCTTACATATGTGTCCCGCTTTCCCACTGTACAATACTAATTCTAACCCCTCACAGCTGTCTTACACACGATCTTTATTCAATCTATTATATGACTTCTAAAAACAATTGGCTGCACCAGTAATGATTAGGCTGTGTTGTAGTAAATAAGAGAAATATACACTTACCCTTTATCAACAAATACCATGTGCAGAGCCAAACCAATGATGAATGTATCCACTAACACGTGTTGTGTGTGTATCAAAGCCTGATATATCTTATTAGCCTGTACCATAGAGCTCCATGGTTGTCCGAAACTGTTAAAAACACATCAATGAGCCACATCGTTGCATGGGCTAACATGTTCCTTTATTAGCATGAACACACACACACTGTAGTTTATTTTGACCTCTCAAAGTATTGAGAGACAGACTAACACATTGTTGGTTTTGGTCTTTTCAGGGAATTTTATGACAATAAGAAAAATAGAGCATGACACGATACTTATTCTTATTAAAGTATTCTGTGTTCATTGTCAACCGACCCTATTTACATCCACTGGAAAAGTGAAAGGGCAGAGAAGATATGTGGGAAGAGATGGTGGTAATTCTCCAGTAAAAGAATAAATGAATAAAACATGAGCGCAAAGACCAGCCTTATTCAACTCTTGCAAAAGCTTCATACTTATACAGGGTTAATGCAGAACATGTAAAGTTCAGTGAAATTTTTACTATGGAAATGAGTGTCAGAATTTTTAAGTGGCATCATTTGTGTAGATGACGTTAGCCTTGACACTGCTCCACTTGTGTGTCCTCAGTATCAGAGTGGTGGTCACCATTGAACAGACGGAGGAGGACATCCAGAAGGCCGTGTCTTGTATCAAAGAGGCAGCTTCAGCTGTCCTTAAATGACAATCTAGTGTTTTTCACTGCTGAAACTAAGCAGACATCACTGGAGCTTTAGCAGGAGTCCACTCAGTGGACTGGGTAGGACACCACTGTGAGGGGAACACTCCCGACCACACACTTTCATCCACATCCCTGCACACTGAACGTGTCATGAGGATCTTTTCTGATAAATACACATATCTCCTAGCCTTGCTTTTGTTTGTTACTTAATAATTCTTTGCCTTTGGTCTAATTTATCATGTGTCATAATCATACTACATGTACTACGTGTTGTATATTGTTATGAATGTAAGTGTGGGCATTCAGCAGGACTGTGAACAATAATGGCCCCAGGCCACTAATAAAGAAAAACTGCTGCAGTGAGAACTAGACCTGAACTCCACAGACCAAATGACTTGTTGCTTTTCATGTACTGACCAAAGAGGATACATTGTGCTCATTGTTTTATTTAGTATGTCTGCAGAGTACTAGCACATGAACTGTACACAATGGTTGTGAGTTTATATGCCACTGGTAATTTTACCACAGACACTGAGTTTTACACCTGGATTTTTTGTTCTTTGTTTTTCAGTCGATGTTACTGCTCTTTTGTTAGAGGTCATTGCATTTCTGACCACTTTACTTTCATGAAATGTAAATATCTAAATAAATCTGATTTAACTTGAGTAGTTAAAGTGAGTGTTGTTTTTTTTTGTGTGTGGATTGATCATGTATTTGTTTTAGGTTAAGACGATTTGAAGTTTTTAGCTCTAAAACCATTTCATATTTTGACAAGACCACCAACCAAAAACCCAACAGGATTTTTATTTTTTTTCCCACAACGTGACCTGGGTAGTGACCTGAGTTCAAACAGATACAAATATATAAGCAGAAATATTCTGGGTTTCCTATTTGCAGACCAGTGTCTTTTTACACTCAAGTAGCAAATTACAAAATGTGCTGCTAAGGTCCCCACAGGTTTCTGCTTTAATGCTGATTACAGCAATATAATACAAAGTGTCTACAGTGCTCCATTCAATATGAACTACACATATCTGCAAGGACAACGCGCTAATTAAAGGGTTACTCCAGTAATTTAGTATTCCACTTCCATAAAGTTGGGGGACTAACAAGAGACGGGGGGAAAAACAAAACAGATCAAACTTGATGCAGCAGAGGTTGCAACATCCTGACTTTTAACTTCTAGTATTGGTCCAAAAACACTGGATCCTACGTCTCCCATAATGCTATATAAAGCATATTTTCATTGGCCCTTCCTTGTCTTGTAAATTGCTGTGTCCCAAATTATCACTAATTCTAAGCAGGTTTTGAGGATGTAGTGTGTTTACACTGGAAAACCAGAAAGTATGCATACTAAATATTTTTGAGTGAGTTTTGTTGATGCACACTATTCTCCCACAATGCAAAAAGGAAATGGAAGACCTGCTCACAGCTGGAAAATAAATACACTGGTTTTATTGTTTGTTTATTTCCAAAACAAATTCTGTAAATTGTTTCACAGTGATTAAACAGCTCTGGAAAGATCTAGGAAAACATAGAAGTGAGTATTGCATTCTAGATATAATATTTTGATGTCTATTTGTGAAATGTAATTGGATGTGACGTTCCATAATTGCAGTTTGATTGACATCCAACTAACATTTCCTGTTAGTATAAAATGGTTAAGTAGCCTGTGTTGATTTTTGGTATACCAACTGCTAAAACAGTATACTATGATGATGTATGTATGGATTTGGGACACAGCATAAGTCTTTTAAACCTCACACCTCGAGTTTGTAACACAGGCTTTTCTCAGATGAAGCTCCTCCAGAGCCACAGAAGACATTATACAACTGTTCATCATTACCAGTAAACTGATCTTAACGTGTAAAATCTGTAGAGTTCTGCTTTAAGTAAAAGTACGGGCATATTATCAACAAGATGTTCTTACGTATCAAAAGTAAAAGTCTTCATTATGCAGCAGAAATGCCCCTTTCAGTGTAAGTAACAAAAAATAGAAATACTCAAGTAAAGTACAGTCCTTCAGCATGACTAAGTCATCAACTTAATTTTGTAATCTTTAACTTTGAGAGTATACAGCTGCAGAGATGACTGAGTTTTTCGTAAATACAGAACTTCCAGAAAGTGAGTGTGTGGATTTGTTTTATGAGAGGAAGAAATCCAAAGAGTTTCCCTTCGGGGATCAGTGAAGTATTTCTGATTCTGAAATGGTCAAGAGTTAATTTAGTAAATTTAGAGATTAGGGAACTAATTTCCACAAAAGGCACAAACTAATATATCAAATGTCAAATGTAATATAAATATATCTTGAACAGGAACTTGAACAGTAAGATTTAAAGGCATCTGATGCCATTTACACCATGTATATTACATTTGAGATGCCTTTAGATTAAGTCACTCAACCTCTATAACCATAGGCCCATGTGTCTTATGTGCCAACTGAGATGTTTGACCTGATGGCAGACACAGAACAACATTTCTGCTCTGTGAGTTTCAAGTCTGATTGGAGGATATCAGAACCCTGATTGGCCTAAAGTCAGATGTAAAATCAAATACAAATACAGGAACAAAACTGCTAATAGGATTTCTTTAGACTAAATAGGTTTACAACCGACTAAATGTACGCCATTTAGGCAACAACAAATAAAACATTCAAGTTTTGTAGTAGGCTGGCTGTTCAGCTACCTTCGTTCCGTCTCTAGATGGGGCCCTCTACAAAAACGTTACCGCACTTCTGTGTGTGCGTGTAAGTACGCGCGTGCGTCCGCTTCAGTTTTCCAAGCTAGTTCTTTTTTTTTTTCCAGCGCGAGGACAGAAGCCACTTTGGGATCAATACAGCTCTGAAGAAGCCGCGCGGCTCCCAACGTCTCTGCCGGACTGTACACGGGATGAACGCGGGTTTGTTTTCCTCTCCGAACCCGCATCTGTCCCGCACCTTCATGTCTGACTCTTCAGCGACCTGGAAAGTGCGCTCTCTCTCCGGGCCTGGCTGCTGACTTGGAAATCAAAAAAGAAGAGAAGATCCAGAAGAAGAAGCTCAGCTACTAAAACTGGATGAAACTATCTTCCGTCTTATTTTCCCGCACACTTTTGGGAGTGAAAACTGACGCTATGACCTCCCTGAAGAGTTTGCTCTGGATGCTTTTCTTGTTTCCAAATCTGAGATGTGACGGTAAGTCTCTTTCATACTGCGAGCTTCTAAAAGACAGAATTCCGGATTAAGAAGAAGTTATGCACAGCACAACATGTAGCCCAGTCAATAAGCAATAAACTGATATATGGTGAAGTTACTGCAAATTCTGCATCACCTTCCTTCACATTCTGTGAAACTTGAAAAAGAGAAGTCCCCGTGTTTTCTTCGTGCGCTGAGTTGATCTTACACAATAGATGGAGCTTTTTCTCTGGACTTTTTCTTGTTGCAGTTAAAGTAAAAAGTTCACAGAGTTGTATCAGATCCATTGTCTTGCTTGGAGCTGGAGATTTCATGCTTTTCACCAAGACATGGCATCCCTTACAACAGCGTAAATACCTTAAAACTCTGAGTCACACACACTTTAATATAAAAGGCAGCTCCCTTAATTAAGTGTTTAAAACTTTTGAGCATTTATTTAAGAACCGACGGTTGTATTTTGTAGTTGTCTTGTTTGCCCCCTAACAGTAGGCTATTTGTTTCGTGCACATTTCACCTTAATGTTGAAAATGCTTATGATGGTTTTAAGGGGAAAGGGGTGTGTGTGTGGGGGGGGGGGCTCTCTCCCCTATACGTTTCTGTGATCACTTAAACTCTTTGTCCTCTTTCAGCTTGTTGACATGTGTTCCTTGCAGCTCCTAGTCTTCATAAAAAAGGTGCTTGTTTCAGACTCAAAGGGCCACTGTGTCGTTGTCATGTTAATTGAATGCATAGCTCAAGGTGATCTTGCGTCTTTTGTCAGTCATGCTAATTCATTTACTCCCCCTGCGGGGGTGAGAACTGTGGAGATTTCCTGTTTTCAGCGCTGGCTCTGAGGACTTACCATTTGGTATGGAGTGAAAGGGGAGCGGGAGGTGGGGGGCAGGGGGCTAAATGATTAGCACCCCCACCCTCCCCCTTTTCCCCTTCTTGGCTCTGCAAGCAGCATGAATTTCTATTATGACCTCACTGAGGACTGAAGAAGCAGTGCAGAGGAAAAGAAATAAGACAAGGTGAACACAATGAGGTTCATCTTCTAAATAACTGCTTGTAGGACATTCTAGTGTATATTCATGTTTTAGCACCAGCGCCCAAAAGTCTAAGGGCTGGTCAATATGGTTGAAACCAATTTCAGAAGAAGTACTTTATTTATCCCTCTATGGGGAATTCAATTTTTTTTTTATCACAAAATTAAGTGTTGTTTTCCAAATTGGAAAACATTGTTATTAATGAATGTCATACTTTCATGCTTACAAGAAATGCATGTGAAATTAATGTTTTCACATGTATGAATGTATTTCATACATGTATGAAAATCACACATGCTGATATCACTAATGTACAAATCTCAATATGTGAATTTATAAAACGCTGTTACATGTGCTATTAAATGTGAAATTTTTGTTTTAACATTGGAGGTTCCACATGTCACATAAATAGGCTACCTGAAAATCACATGAACATATGACATGTGAGCAATAATTTTGAATGATCGCCCATTTCTTATAGCATACCATATGGTTTTGGTGTTTTAACTTGGTTTTCCTGCCTTTAAGGCAGCCATGGGCTTCCATTCGTTGAACTATAAAAATCAACCTGTAAAACCTTGATACATGGTTGAGTAAAGTCATCCATAGCAGCAAACATATTGTCTGCTTGTATTGTTTCAAGTCTCTATTCAATTCAGTTCAATTTTATGTATATACACCAATTCATAACAGAAGTTATCTCATTGCACTTTCATATAGAGCAGTTCTAGACTGTACTCTTTATAATATAATTTACAGAGACCCAACAAATCCCACCATGAGCAAGCACTTGGTAATAGTGGCAAGGAAAAACTTCCTTTTAACAGGCAGAAACCTTGAGCAAAACCAGACTCAGGGTGGGCGGCCATCTGCCTTGACTGGTTAGGTTGAGAAAGAGAGAGAGCAGGAGGAAAGAGAACATACAATAGCAAATTCCACATAGAGATTTAATGTTAATGGTAGCGGTAATAATATTAATAAAATAATAATAGTAATAATAATGATAGCAATAATAATGATAAGAATAATAATAACAAGACCAATAATAGAAAAGTCTCTTCAACTTAGTTTTCATAGTGTAGTGAAATTAATGGAAACTAATGGCTGTGGAAGGTAGAAAATACACTTTTAAAATATTCTAAGGGCTCTACAACAACATGCATGTATGAGCTATGACTGCACGAGTGGAAACAAGTAGTGAGTAGTCTGTATTCCAATACAACAAACATATTGGAAAGACAAACCATTTTCACACCACTGCGAATCTGATTATATTAATATCTGTTTTCATGTGCCAGGAATACAAATTGAGAATGTGTCTTTCATCTTTTGCTTTGCACTGGCGTCAGCTAGTTGTTTTAGCGTGTGGAAGAAGGAGGTGAAAATTAAAAAGAAATAGCAGTCATTGCGTGAAATCGCTGATTTCCCAGGATGATACCAGGATAAAAATCTGTATTTGAATAACAAGTTAATAAACTGAAATGATGTGCGAGCACTGTATGGAGGAAGAACCAGAAACAGTTGAAAGCCCAGGCAGCAGCTGTGAATGAAGTGTATGCTTGTTACTGATGAGTACTCACAGCGACATGACTCCCCATGTTGGGGTTAGAGTAGATAGGCAGAGCTGCTGCTGGTGGAAATGGGGCCAGAGGGCCTTCCTTTGCTGTGGGCGTACCTGCGTATCATTGTTCATTTAGCAAAGAAACCAAATATTAAATGTTGTTCAAAGGAAGTGTACAAAAACTCAATTTAAATAAAAAAATGTCTTAATAATAAATAATCAGAAACTATCTGATTAAAAATGAGTGAACAAGATTACAAATTTGAAAAAGCACTCATTGACACCTTTTGGTACCAGGCCTCATTCATAAACCTACAGGGTCTAGGTTTACCAGTACAGTACGTACAGATACATACAATACATACGTACCAGTGAACAAGATGTGACGTTAAGGAATAAGGGGGTAACAACCTGGGAACTTAAAAAGGATTTACACTGTAGGTATTTTTAACTACCGGGTACCTATTTTATAATTATGGGGTACATGACTGTGTTTCTGGGTACATATATTTGTCATTCTACAACACAGGGCTGCACAATGAAATTAATGCTGTAGCCCCATTCATGCTACACACATAACACACAGAACATATATACAAATATTTAAAATTAGAATAGAAAAAAATAAAAACAATGTATACAGTTAGTTATATACATATATTATACAAGAGTTCCATGTCATTTATTTATAGTGGAGTGCGGAGGATGAGGTGGAGTTGAGGAGTCTCACAGCCTGAGGAAGGAAGTGTTGTGGGCGGGGGTGCTGTATGGAGGTATGTGGACCCAAAAGCAGATGACGAGGAAGCGGAAGTAGCTGGATGACTACCGTGTTTATTGTTGGGTGGAATGCAGGCAAGAACAGGCAGAGGTGAGCAGACAGGTAATGAGCAGACAAAATCCAAGAATCCTGGGTGGGCGGAGGGGGTCCGGAGGAGGGATTCAAGGGCCAGGTGGGAGACTTGAAGTGGATGGCCCGGGGCTGGACAGGTGCGGAGCTGGGGACCTCGGGCGGACGGCCCGGGAGCTGGACAGGTGCGGAGCTGGGGACCTCGGGCGGACGGCCCGGAGCTGGACAGGTGCGGAGCTGCGGACCTCGGGCGGACGGCCCGGGAGCTGGACAGGTGCGGAGCTGGGGACCTCGGGCGGACGGCCCGGGGGCTGGACAGGTGCGGAGCTGGGGACCTCAGAGCTGATCTCCGGAGGAGCAGGAGCCATTCCTCCCTGTCTCTGCTGGATGGCTCCAGCCATTCCTCCCTGTCTCTGCTGGATGGCAGCAGCCATCACACCCTGTCCTCTCCTCCGCCGCTGGATCGCAGCCGCACCCTGTCCTCTCCTCTGCCGCTGGATCGCAGCCGCACCCTGTCCTCGCCTCCGCCGCTGGATCGCAGCCGCACCCTGTCCTCGCCTCCGCCGCTGGATCGCAGCCGCACCCTGTCCTCGCCTCCGCCGCTGGATCGCAGCAGCCTTCGCTCCCTGTCGCCACTGGATCGCAGCCGCACCCTGTAGTCGCTGCCGCTGGATATCAGCCGCACCCTGGACTCTCCGCCGGACCTCAGCAGCCCCCTGGACCCCCTGCTGGATCGCAGCCGACTCGTTTCCCGGCTGGATCGCAGCAGTTCCCTGAACTCTCTGCTGGATCGCAGCCGACTCGTTTCCCGGCTGGATCGCAGCAGCTCCTTACTCCCAGGCCTGAGGTTCCGAAGACAGCACCATGTCCGGAGGTCCAGTCGCCAGTGCGATGTCCTGCTGCCACGCCGGTTCCAGTCCCTGCTGGGTCGCAGCAGCCCCTTGGTCCAGTCCCTGCTGGGTCGCAGCAGCTTCTTGGTCCAGAGCCGGCTCCATGTCCAGCCATCCAGCCGCCGGCTCCCTGTCCCGAGGCCCAGCCGCCGGCTCCCTGTCCCGAGGCCCAGTCGCCGGCTCCAGATCCAGCCACCTCACCACCCTGTCTTGATGTCCCGCCGTCACTGGCTCCCCGTCCTGACGTCTCATTGCCAGTCCCCGGCCCCGCTGTACCGCCATTGGTCCCTGAGTGGATGGTCAGGCCTCCAGAAAGGGTCAGTGTCAGCCGCCCGCCTCCAGTGACTCTGCGTGTTCGTCGCCGGCCTCCAGTGACTCTCCGTGTTCGTCGCCGGCCTCCAGTGACTCTCCATGTTCGTCGCCGGCCTCCAGAAGGGCTCCGTCTTCGTCGCCGGCCTCCAGTGACTCTCCGTGTTCGTCGCCGGCCTTCAGAAGGGCTCCGTCTGCGTCGCCGGCCTCCGGAGATCAGCTCTGAGGTCCCCAGCTCCGCACCTGTTCAGCCCCCGGGCCGTCCGCCCGAGGTCCCCAGCTCCACACCTGTCCAGCCCCGGGCCGTCCGCCCCAAGTCTCCCACCTGGCCCTTGAATCCCTCCTCCGGACCCCCCTCCACCCACCCTGTGTTTTCCCTCCAGTTTTGATTGTTGGTCCTCCCTTGATTGTTTGCACCTGTGTCTCGTTGTCTCACCTCCCCTTGGGTATTTAGTCTGGGTCTTTTCTTTGTTCTGTGTCGGATCATTGTTGTACACATGGTGTTGTTCCTTGCCGAGCCTGTGACTGTGAGTTTATCTTGGATTCTTTGTTCTCCGGTGATTCTTGTTTGGATTCTGGATTCTGGATTTTGGATTTTGGATTTTGGATTTTGGATTTTGCCTGTTCCCTTGTGTACTGTTTTTCTTCCTTGGACTCACGCCACTGCTTTCACCCATGCTATCTGGTACTCATCTGCATTTTATCTGCTCATTACTTGTCTGCTCAACTCTGCCTGTTGCCTGCATTCCACCCCACAATAAACACGGTAGTCATCCAGCTACTTCCGCTTCCTCGTCATCTGCTTTTGGGTCCACATACTTCTCTATTTAGCACCTCGCCTCACGACAGGAAGCTGCTCTGTAGTCTGGTGGTACGACAGCAGATACTTCTGCATTGCCTGCCAGATGACAGCAAGGTGAACAGGATGTGGCTGGGGTGGGTATTGTCTTTTAGTATCCTTTGGGCTCTGCGCAGGCACCTCACCTCACCGATATCACTGATGCTCGGTAGGTTGGTACCAATGATCTTCTGAGTGGTTTTAATCAGCTGCTGCAAAGCCCTCCTGTCCTGGGCCGTGCACATCCCATGCCAGTTTGTGATGTTTCCAGTCAGGATGCTTTCTATTGCTCCTCCGTAAACGTTAACAAGAACTTGGCACGAGAATTTTGCCTTCTTAAGTTTCCTTAAGAAATACAGTCGTTTTTGAGCTTTCTTTTCCAGGGTGGAGATGTGTGATGACCATGACAGGTTCTCTGTGATGCTGATTCCCAGGAACCTAAAACTGTTCACCTGCTCCACTGATGTAGACAGGAGTGTGTGTCTTTGCCTCCTTTTTCCTAAAATCAACAATCAGCTCCTTGGTTTTGCTGACATTGAGCAGTAGGTTGTTCTCTGTGCACCACTCTGCAAGATTGTTGATTTCCTCACAATATGAAGTCTCATTGTAGTTTGTAATCCGGCATATGATGGTAGTGTTGTCCGCAAATTTCTCTCTATGTCGGGGATTGCAGTCATGAACAGCATGAACAGGAGTGGGCTGAGCACACAGCTCAATGTTGAGCACTAGAGTGGAGGAGGTGTGACCACCAATCCGAACTGTCTGGGGTATGTTTAAGAGGAAGTCCAATATCCAGTTGCAGAGTGTAGTACTCGAGAGCTAAGTTTCCCAATCAGTTTCATGGGGGAAATTGTGTTGAATGCTGAGCTGAAATCAACAAATGGCATGATGATATAGGTGTTGCTATTTTCAAGGTATGTGAAGACTGAGTGGAGGGCAGTGGAGATGGCATCCTCTGTGGATCTGTTGGTTCTGTATGCAAACTGGTTGAGGGTCCAGGTTGGCTGCGATGTTGATCTTTATGTGCTGGAGAACCAGTTTCTCAAAGCACTTCATCAGAATAGGGGTGAGTGCTACAGGGCGGTAAAGTTGTTTAGACCAGACACTGCAGACCTTTTTGGTACAGGGACGAAGCAGGTGGGAACAATCTCCTGAGACAGTGATATGTTAAAAATGTCCATAATGACATCTACTAGCTGATTGGCACATGTTCTTAGTACACAGCCAGGGATGTTATCAGCAGCTTTACTCACATTCACTCTCAGCAGGATTCTTCTCACATTCGCTGTGGATACTGACAGTGGCCGGTCCTCTGGAGGCAGAGTAGACCTGACAGCTGACTCTTTGTTGAGGAGATCAAAGCAAGCATAAAATGTGTTTAGCTCATCTGGCGATGTGGCCTCACTCACGATGGGGGCGCTCCTGCTTTTGAAAGCCTGTGATGGTCTGGATCACTTGGCACATATCTTTGGTGTTGTTGGTGTTGAGGTCCCTCTCCAGTCTCTCATGATGTCTTTGCTTTGCCTCCTTGATGCCAGCTTTCAGTCTCGCTCTAGCTGTGCTGTATGCTTCCTTGTCACCTGACCGAAAGGCAGATTTTTTGGCTCTAAGTAGAGCCCTCACCTCTGCATTCATCCACGCATTTTGGCTGGGTAATGATTTTATTGTCTTTGTGATAACCACATCATCCACACATTAGCTGATGTACAGGTCACAAATGAGTGTTGTAGTTAAAACTATGTAGGTAGCCTATCCTCTTTTTGTTACTACTACTACTTACCCTCCGGTGTTGATAAGTAGTAGGCTATATGGTAATTTTGAAATACATTACAGCAGATTTATGAGGTGCTACAGAACTCATTAGGCCATCTTCCCCCAAACTCCAGCTTTGTTGCTCAGTAGGTCATACTGAACCCTATAATGTTAGAATAGGTACCTGGTAGTTAAAAAACCTACAGTATAAATTCTTTTGAAGTTCCCAGATTGTTACCACTTATTCCTTAACTTAACATCTTGTTCGCTTGTACCAACATGTATGTATCGGTGCATACTGTACTGGTACAGAATCAGAATCAGAAATGCTTTATTGATCACAATACTTTATTGATTAAGTATGTACGGTATAATAATGTAATAATGTAATATTATAAGTAATAAGTAATAGTGCATGTACTGTCAAGTTAAGTGTAGCTTATGAAGATGATTATGAGACGGTGGATATCTATTAGTACACAAAATTACATTGTAAATTGGGAAGGTGCCAGTGCCAGGTGTAAGTCCAGTTGTAACAGAGTAACAGATTAATGTGTTTAAAGGCTTTTCAGATGCCAAAACACTGCACAACAGTTTGTAAAACTCACAGATTGGATTTTACAACTTTGGAAAGTTATCATGGCGGCAACTATTTTATCTTTTGTCATGACGATCGCAAGATAAATAGTAGAAATATGGTGTTTATGTTACAAAATAATCCACCAGGAATGTGCGTTGTATGTATTTGATTGGTCAACACAGCACCTTGCTGATGTCACGCTGTGTTGCAATAAAAGTTGAGCCTGGTTCAACTTTTTTGCTGCACGACCCAGTGTTGTTTTGCTGGAGCCACCTGTGTTGGTACCCCTGCAAGCGGACTGGCACCACCAAATGAATGAGAGGGCTGCGGTTTTTTTTCACACTGGGCTCAAGTCAGTCTGAATGCAGCCTAACTGCTGAGATCTCAGAATGCGGCAATTTTGCTACATGTAGGTCTAGCTAGAAACGAAAAGTTTTGAATAATCCCAGGTTATGCAGATTTATTTGGAATAGAAAATGAAGGTGAATGGTACATTTTTTTTTACCCAAATTGTCTGTTGTAAACATCCTTCATTGTAGTTCGCAGAAGTACTTCCTGCTTCAACTTTGACATACTATATCTACTGTGCACACAGTTGTCCTTTGCAATGACGGATTATCACTGCGCTCACTTTCAGTTTTCTCCTCCTAAAGTGGTCCAGTTGAACCTAATTTTAGTGATGTAGCCTTACTGAGAGTTCTTAGCTATTACTTTGGTGAGTACAATGTTATTATAACCAGTTATAAAGACTGTAGTTTTCCTTTAATGATACAACTTGTTGCTACAATCTAAGCAAAACCATCCCAACCAGTGAATTTTTGGAGTGTTGCTCCTTTCCTTAAACCATTTTAGAAAGCAGACATAAAACAGCAGGTGAGAGTGATTCATGTGGAGTCTCATTCTTAGTTAGGGGAAACAAACTATTCATGCTGTTGGAATCAGATGCCCCAAGACTCAGTTTAATAAATACAGGCGGAACCTGTCTGTGGTTTGAAGTAGCTTCTGTATGAACTAATGGCTTTGTTATTTAGCTACAGGCCAGGCACTGATGTAACACAAACATAAGGAGAGATGATTAACTGTTGCATGTCACACACAGTACAAGCTTTTCCCAAAGTTTTATTGCCCACACCATCTACTCTATTACACTCTGGTTTACCTCCTGTCCATGTTTCCCCTTTCCTGTCTAGCTGTGAAGTGAAGCAATGCATAGCACTGGACAAGCCAGAGGAGTTAGCTATAGGTCAGTCCATTAATCTGGAGTTTGTGGAAATGTGGGAAGTGTTCAGGGTATGTATTAAGTAACATAAAATTGAAACTCAATAATAATAATAATTTATTTTATATAGCACCTTTTCAAAACAAGGTTTACAAGGTGCTTTACAGTGTAAAAACAACAGGAATCAAGAGTTAAACATAAAAACACTAAGAACAATAGCACCATCGATAGAATTAGCAATAAAACACAGTAATAAAACATAACAATAAAAATAAAACGTTAAGACAAATGGTGTGGGAAGGTAAAATAGAGGATCACAGGAAGTCTAGACTATAAAAGTGCGTTTTGAGAAGAGACTTAAATGAAGAGTTAGACTTAGCCATTTTAATCTCCTCTGGAAGGTTGTTCCAAAGTCTGGGGGCCCTGATAGCAAATGCTCTGTCACCTTTGTTTTTTAGTCTGGAATTAGGAACCACCAGGAGAGCAGCATTTGAGGACCTCAGGGCCTGTGGTGGCACATGGGGAGTTAAAAGGTCATAAATATAGCTTAGGGCCAAACCATTCTGGGGTTTAAAAAATAAGTAAAACAAGTAAAAGTATAGTAAAAAAGTAAACTTTTAAAATAAACTCTAAAACTAACTGGCAGCCAGTGTGCAAAGATGACAGGACAGGTGTGATGTGCTCTCTTTTTCTGGTACCTGTTGAAATCCTGGCGGCTGTATTTTGGATTAATTGTAGAGAGGAGAGAGACTTTGCTGCAGACAGAAAAAAGGGAGTTGCAATAATGTAGCCGCGATGAAATAAAAGCATGAATGACATGAATGGTTGATGGTAGACAGGAATGGCTTAATTTAGAAATGTTCCCAAGTTGAAAAACCATGACTGAAAGACAGATTTGATATGGCTGTTTAAGTGAGGTAATAAAATGGGAGTATGAACTTAGTATGTTTGTAATTTGAGTGTTGGCAGAATCAGTGCCAAATAAAAGTATTGCAGTCTTTTTGAGATGAGCTGAAGGAAATTTTGAGCGATCCATTTATGAATGTCCTCGAGACAGTTTATAAGTGAAATATTTCATTATAGTTTTTTGGGTAACAGCTGAGTAAATGTGTTACGTTCCTTTCCACCACTGATTTCTGTGTTTATTTCCTTGTTCATTGTTTTTTTTCCTGTGTATGGGGATTAATAAAGTTATTTATTTATCTTTAGAGTGTATTGTAAACTGTATATCACATGTACTGCCCCTCCCTCCAAAGAGAAGCCTGAGAGTGTTCTATTAATTACAGTTTTCTCTTCCAAATTTCACCTGGGGTACGTTTAATATTACTTTTTCAGCTGCCTCATCACAGGGTTTCATAGCCGACCTTCTTCCATCAGTGCTAGTGTCTAGTCATCCTGATTGCAAGAGTGGTGACTTTTTCCTAAGTTGTAGCTAATTGCTGGCTGGTGACAAGCACTCAAAGCAGTGTGAAACTGCTTGAGGAAGGCTGTAGGGCGTTATTGTGTTGATAAACACAGACCTGTACCACGACCGAGCCCCAGAGAGATGCAGTCTTTGATACATGCAGTTGTAAATGATGACAAATTGAAAAACTAGAACTCCTGGTCATCCAACCACTTGGGTGAAATTAAACTCCAATATTATGCAATGTAACATGGGATAAATATTATAGTATCAGTCTAAATGGGCCACACGAAGCCCCCAACAACAGCACTGAGCTGTACTGCTATTTCTGCGTAGTGGCCATGGTCACAACTGCAGATTGTGATGCCCTCTGGCCCAGAAAGACTTTGCCAAACATCTCTATTATAAAAGGAAACAGCTGTAATGCCATTATGTGTATGTGCAACAAGGAGGGTTGAGCCATCTGCTATGACTGGGTCAAGCACAGGTTTTTCTCTGAAAAGTGGTAAGAGTGACACGTTTTGAGTCAGGGAAGGTAGAGAGAGTCAACAGATTCAAATTATAACTGGTCTGTGAGGGAGGGGGGTGTTTAGTATGTGTTTGTTGGATCATCTAACTGCATCTGAAAACTGCATCTGACAATTTTTGTAACTTTCTGAAACAGACAATAATAGTCATGCCCACTTCACACAGTGATTGGTCAGGTGTGTGGAGGTAAGAAAGCAACGAGAGAGCAGATTTTAACAGGATATTTTCACTTTTCGTGTGAACAACTGAGTGCAACACTATGAACTCTTCTGAGGATAGATTGTCTGAAAGTATGATCTGATATCCCCATTTGTACGATTCATCATGTTTTCATGTCTTGCCCCTCTCTATGACAGCAGGCTTTTCACTCCGCCTTTGTGTGTGGCCATTCAGAACACGCAGAAACACTCTGACTTTAGTCGTGGTTGGAAAACACGTCATGTGACCTAATTCATTTGAAGCATACTACGCTTTAACACAGGCAGGTCAGTCCATATGAAACTGCATTTGGCATGTTCTCAGCCTGCTGCCAGTAAACACCAGCATACTCAGGGAATGAGTGATGGTCAGTTTGTGCAATAGCACCCCCACTAAACGGAGATACTATCAAGACATGGTGAGAGCAGACAAGACATACAAATTTCAATAAACAAGATGTACATTAAACAAACTTCTTGTAAACCTCATCTCTGTAAATATACCTGGGCACAAAATTCTCTGTCCTGGTAGTAAAACTCTTAATTTGTACTTAAATTGTACTTGGTGTTATGACTTTGAGTAACACCAATTTAAATCAGACTAATTAAAGTGGAAATGAAAAAAAAGTTCACATGCCTGCTCACAATTAATGTAAGCTTTGGTTCAGGCTTTGTCTCTGTTTACCCTCCCAACACTCAAATATGCCTTGGTGCTGGTTACGAGCATACTGAAGACCTACTTAAAGCAACTTCAAGGAACTTTCATTTTGTGTTGATTCTGGCGGCCCCTGTGGACAAAAGTGGTAGTGTTTGCACCACCTAGTGTAAAGATCTTGAATTGGCTAGCGTGTGCATTCTTTTTGGAAGCGAGTGAAAAAAAGACGCAACTTTTTTTTCTCTTATAAACACAGCTGTTTGCAGGATGCATAGTGATGAGGTAATGTATCTATTTGTGACTACATAAGATTAATAACAACATAAAATGTTACATCATAAGCCAGTTCTATTACAGTAATGTCCACCGTGACTATACCTCCATTCCACGTCTCACAAAGTATTTCATAAATAAAATAGACATATTACATACCTGTCTAGGAGGAAGAGGGCCAATTCAGGATCAGTTTTGAATCCTTTCAAATCCTGCAATTCTCTAAACTCTTCCGGGGCTCTTCCGGTCTGCCTGCCTTAAATTGTTTCATCTGATTTCACGGGGAATCGGACCCGGTGACAGGCATTTAGAATAACTATATAGAAATAGCCGATCTTCTCGCTGATGGTCTTGTTTGCTTATGTAGGTCATATAGATGCATCAGTATTAAATTGAGACTGTTTCATAACTAGTTCAAAACTCCTTGTAGTACTTTTAAGCTAAAAATGTGTATATTGTTGCTTAAGGGTGTGACTGGAAGTTATGACAGACTGCACCAAGTTTAAGTAAACTACAGCAAAAGTAGTTTTATATATCCCATACCATTATATATTTATTATTCAGGCGTATTACATTACAGCAACTGCAACAACCTATCTGCATCATTTTGGATGTCCAACAATATTATCACAGATATTGTGAATATTCAGTACATTGCCCAGCCCTAGGGGCGTATCACATAGATTGGCCAGCCGTGTACTGTCTCCAGTCTCTTATGTGAAAGCAGTGTCTTTTATCACTGCCAGCTCAGAGGTTATCCATGGCATTCATCAGTGAACATGGACTGTGGCAAGAGAAGGAATGTGAGAACTGAAGAGCTTTTTAACTCTTTCCTGTATTTGTTGGTGTGAGGTGACAACACAAAGAAATGACTGTCAGGAAGCATACTGCTCTATGCTGGTATGTCTTGGGTCTGGTACTAATTACAATCCTGGATTTGGGACTAATTAGAGCAATGCAAGACATTCCCATTGACAGGGCTCACTGTGGGTTGACTCATAAACAGGATGGACTTTGTTAACATACTGCTACAAAAGTTGCATGTTTAAGACATATTAGTTTGCTGGCTGTTTGTACAAAATTCCTGTTTATTTGGTGATCAGTTGTTTAAATAATCATAGAGCAAGGTTTGAATATATCTGTGCCAGTGCTGCTGCTTTAAAGACTGTATTTGACTACAACATGCATTCTTGCTTATCTAGACTGCATTTTGAAAAGAAACCATAGAGGCATAATGTTAACATATGCTGCTAATTACTGGAGCTGGTAAGCAGAAACAGACAAGGCCTACAAGTGTTTGTAGGAGGAAAGGTAGTATGACATGGGTTGACTGTAGAACCCCCTGTTCCTCTAATGCTTCATTGTGTTGTTGCAACCTTCTGTATATGTTTATGTGTGAAGTGTAAACAGGACAGACATTTTGCATCTGAGTACATAACAGTGCTGAAGAGGTGAACAGAAAGAAGAGGGAACAACTATAGAAGAAAACTGACAAAAGCAGAGACAAAAGTATGAAGTTGAGAAACCAAGGTTTTCTGAAGCTTCCCTTAGTGCAAAGGATTTTTAGGCCATGTTGGTTTATAAGGATACTGCTACATGCCAGAGCAATAAAATTACAGAAACATTTGGGACAACACAAGAATCCATAAAGTTGACCCAAATTTATCAAAATAGTTAAAAGAGACAGGGCACAGAAACACCACTCAATGCAGAAATACAAGTTTATAAAAATTAGTTTAAGGGAAGTCACAAAGTAGCAAGACAAATTTCAACAGGCAGGCTGTTCCAGAGGTTGGGGGTAACTGTAACAGAGGTAAACAGAGAGTTAAAACCAGTTCAAATCAGAGAGAGATACAAATTATCCAGTTTTTGAAACAATACAAACACGAATGGGTTCCTGCGGACTGCCAGCACATAGCCCAAAATTTATGACAGCATGGACTGTAATTTATGCCCGCAACGACAGACATATGAACAAGTCCATGTATGCAGACACCCAGTGTAGTATAAAAAAGAACTGCATGCATGTCCTCTGTCTGGGTCCATTTTTGGACTATATCTGCTCCTTATGCTTAATAGAGGGTGCCTGGTCAAGTCAAACTAGATTAATTAAATTCTAATGAGTTTAATGACCCGAACAGGACTTTTTCAGCTTTACTTCATTGACTTGGAAGGAGTTATTAGACATCCAACAGTCAATCAGACAATTTTTAAGGATGTCAAAGTGTTTGTTGGTCCTGATATTACAGATACATATAGTTGCATGTAATGAAAAGAAATATTATGATTACGTATTATTCAGCCAAGTGGGAGCATGTAGATACCGAATAGAAGGGGACCAAGGACAGAGCCTTGAAGTACTCCACAGTTCAGAGGGGCAGTGGATGATGTGAAACTGTTGGGGAGGTAAGAGATAAAGATAAGGATGCATTTTTGAATGTGTCTGTTGCTTTAATGTAGATGTGGCCAGCTCACAGGTTGGGATAGGCTTGGTGAGGAGGTTAAAGTTCGGCATATACTCCCATAAATTGTGTCAGGAAGTCTTCATACTGTAGGGGAAACTATCAATGTTCCTGTGCTGGACAGGTTTTTTAACCAGCAAGACACACAGCCTGTTTTTCGGCTGAGCAGGGAGGCCCTGGCAGTGCTGCTGGACCTTGTCAACCAGGAACGGTGACATGAATGGGGTGCCACAATTGAGACCCTGGTGTTTATCTTCTGCTGGCTGGCAAGCAGGGCATCACACAGGGTGGTCTCCAGAGGGTTTGGATTGCCTCATTCCGCTATTTACCGCATCGCCCACAGAGTAAATGAGGAGGTGGTGGCCATTCGCCACAAGACACCCCGAACACCCTCTGGAGATCACCCCAGATAATGTCCCACTGATAGACGACACGAGGGTCTTTGTTGTGGCAGCCCATCCAGGTCCAGCAGCACCACCAGGGACTCCCTGCTCAGCTGAAGAAAAATACACATAAACACATTTTCTAAGGCCTCATATATATGAAATTGAATTTATGTTGCAGCAGTGGGTTTCCCACTCATGCCCTCTCGTGACCCTAGACACTTGTAATCCTAAGGCTGAGGAAATCAATCATGGCAGATATCAACAACAGCAGCAAAATACGTTTTAGCAAAAGTGTGTTTATTGACTTGCATGATAAACAAATATAATTTCAAAATCACATGTACATACTTTATATATAAAAAATGTCACAAAGAATGTATTATTGTTATTTTAAGACAATTTTATGCCATTGATGATAATGATAAGCATAATAGTGCAAGTACACCCTTTTAATCAACTTAAAATTCTTAAGAATATTCAGACATTGGAATGTGACAAAAATATTAAAACATCATGAGGAGTACATTATGATTAGACCTTCTCACTGTAAGTCAAAATACATGCCTTTTTTACTCCCTTTTTTAAAAATATAAAAGTACAAAAAACATTGTGTAGCCACCATCTCCACCATGTCATTTATCTTTAATGTTGTGGCTTATATAGGAACATGGTCCTTCTTACCTTCATGCATCCATACCTAACTTTCACATTTTAAGATGGTAAAATATGTCAATTAATCAATGATGATCGATGATTGAAATCTGATAACCATTTGTTATGACAGTTATCAGTCCCTGCTGTTTAGGGAGGAACTTACAACTGGAAGGTAAATTTGTTGCTTTCTGTGTCGAGTGGTCCCTACTGACCAAAGAAGTTCATTTTAGCAAATAGGGTGAATTTATAGTGTGAGTGTGGGGACTTTAGGGGGGTAGAGCATGTCTTTGCGAATTAGTCTGGCTAGATTTCATAGAAGGGCAGGCAGATTTAGTCTGCAGTAGACAGAACACACAGTGTGTTGGGGAGCTTTGTGGTGGGAGGTTTTATCAGTTGTTTGGTAAGGATCACCTCTTGAACTGTGTTACATAAATTGTATAGTCTGTTAAGGGAGAGACAGCCCCACCCCTTCGAACCCCGCTACGCACACCCAGAAGTCAAAGGTTAGCTGGAGCACTTGAAACTGCCAGGCCTTTTGTGTCTTAGTTTGTATATTTAAGACGTTTTGTCAAAACAGTTATTAATCAAGAATTTTTTGCTGGAGAAAACATAAAAGTCTAAGTTTATCTGTGCGTGAAGAAGAAGTTGTGGATGTTTTTAATCTTTCTGAATTCCAACATGTGCCTGGCAATTGTCTTTTTGGATTAGAAGATATTTGGAGCCACAGGCAGTTTGAGTCTGTTAAAGTGTCCTGTTAAAGTGTTCCAGGATGTGTTCTCATGTTTTATGGCGCATACTTCTCTACCTGTGTAACTGTCTTCAGAGGGGCTTTTTTGTATTTATGTATATTGGATACTGGATCCCTCACACATTCCTCCTTAACTTAATTAATAGAAACAGGGTTCTTTCCAAACATGTGCAGCTCAGCACAGTTTCTCTTGGATCTTGGATTTTTCAGTATCAAAGCAAATTGCTGATGATGGTGAAAACCTTTTATCTCTCCGATGAAGACCTTTTAGGAAACAGAAAAACAGATGTGCGTTCTGCCAGATAGTGATGCAGTTTTCATATAAGCATTTATAAAAGAGTTTCATGAGCCAAACAGCTGATCTAAAAGCATGAAGATCACCAAATATGGAGATACAAGGTTTCACTCAGTAATCTGTATTCATTGTTACCTTTGATTAACAAGTGATAATCAAAGTAAGGCTCATCCAACACCCTCGCCCCGCAACCCTTTATCCCATGCATATGTATAGCAATCAGGCATTTGCTCATAGTGGTGTATTTAAAAGCATACGTACTAATAGTGAGTTAAAGGCTGCTGGATTTCCTTTGTATTGTAGAAAATGCCGCTCATCCAAGAGGCTTCATCAGTTTTGCACAGCGGTGGAAAAATACTAAAATAATTTACCTTATGCTGAAGTATTAATACCACAATTGAAAAACAGTCCCATTAAAAGTCCAGCATTAAAAATTTGACTCAATCTCTGTGATCCTTCCATCTTTACAAACTCACGTAGGATTTCTGCTCAAACTCACAGAACTTAATTTTAAATTCTAGTGGAGACAACAAAGTTTCCAAAGATACCGAATCTGCCCGAATCTGCTGAATTTTGGGGGAATGTGGACAAAATGATGCACCCGACACCTAAACGTATTTCTTTTTGATGGATACCATAAAACCACGGAGTCTTGGAGTTGAATATTTAATTCAGTGGAAACATCATCACTATCACTAGAGTTGGAGCAGATTGACAGTTGGTTAAATATGTGATAATGACATACAGTGTGAAATTTGTTTTTCCAAACTTAAGATAATAATAGGAAATTTAAAGGGAAATCAACAGTACCTAATTCAGTACAGCAAAAAAAGAAATGTAAGATGGAATAAGATAGAAAGACAGGAGTAAATTAGATAATTAGCTTTGGGGATATGACAATATAAACTACTGAGACAATGCAAATTTGTCAGCTATCAGAGATTTTGTCATACATTTGTGCTTGGTAGCTATCAGTTTAATATCTGTGTTTGTGTTAGACCATTGTGGGCATTGTTGCAAATCAATGACCAGGACTGATTTATGGCCATATTGGCATTTTATGATTTTGTATTGATATGATGAAGTACTTTGAATTGTCAGGTATTTAACTCACTGGTTTAACCAAAAACAGAGATATCATGATCTAAAATTAAGTTTTTTTTATCCATATGGGCCACTTCTATGAATAATAAAACAACAATGTTAAATGATTTAAAAAGTCCCAAATCATCATTTAGAGACAAAAAATTAACTAGAATGATTAAAGGGGAACTCCACCGATCTTACACATCAAAGTGTTGGGGAGTACTTCTGCATCTGTGAAAAACGTTGTGTAAAGCCTTTTGTGTCTCCAGAGGGAACTGTGTGAAGTCTGATAAATGTCCTCCAGTGATGTCACTTGTAGAGTCTAACAACTACAAGTTTGAAAATGAAAAAAATCTGGGGGTGTCTGTAGCCCGCTCCTCATCGCTGCTTGAGGAATATGTGGAATAAAAAAGACAATATCTCTGATTCTGCTGCATTGATTTTGATCCCTTTTTTTAAACTGTCCATCATGACTCCGAGAATGTTATAGGAGTGCAATGCTAAATCGTTGGAATACTCCTTTAACTTGCACATGTAATGACCATTTTGTAGCTTTTTTTGCCAATATCCTTTTTAACAGAATAATTTAAAAGCACATTTAATCAATCACTTTATAGTTTTGCATACAATTATTAATAAAAAATTAAGCATTCATTAACTAATTAGAATTAACTACTGAATGTTTATAATTACTCCGGTGACAAACTCGTCACCCTATAAGAGGCCACAAAGCCAAATGCTGTTATTTAGCAGTAACAGAAGCAGAAGAATGGGTCAGTGGACTTCACTCTAGCTTCACTTTACACTTCAGTAGGCCTGCAAGAGGAAAAAAGAAGAGAATAAGACTGAAAAACATTGACTGAAGATGTGTAGCAAAAAGAGAAGGGTAACATTTTGTAAGTTTGTGTTGATTGATTGATCTGTTTAAACTGAAGCATATCTGTTCATGGTAACAGACAAGTAAAATATGCTGAGAGCCCTCAGTAAGCGGTGGTTGGCCTTTACAGTCTGCCATGGGTCTGTGGAAATATGTTAACAGCAGGCTTTTCAAACTAATAGTCTGTCCCTCCTCCTACAGCAGATGCTTTGTTAATCATAGTTCAGAGACGGGGGCCAAAGAGGAAAAGAGAGGAAAATGGGAGCAGAGTTTTCTCGTTTGTTAAATCTCTGTAATATTCTGCTGTGTGGTACCTTTCTGCTCCACATTTCTGATCTTCCCGTAGACTGTTTGGGTGAAGGAAAGAATGACTAAGAGCTGGTTTGGAGAAAGATAAACAATTGACACTAGAGGTTTGTTTTACAGGCATCCAAAAGCTTTCTTTTTCAAGACTGACCCTAGTTTTCCACAGACCTAGCGTGGTATGCACATGCTTATCAGAGAGCCAATAAAATGCAAAACACTCAGCCCGTCCCCCCATCACGACCTTCCCAGTCTCATTTATTGTCTTGTCTTTGAGCCTCCAAATGGCTAAATATTTGAAGGGAAGTGTCTGCTTTTTTATGAGATGGCTATTGTTGTTTTAACTCAGTCAGGGGGATGGAGTTACCCCTGTGTAAGCTGCCTCTGTGATGAGGGCTCACAGGGTGGGAAGATAGCATCAGAGCCAGTTAAGTGGAAATTCCATTGCAGGCAAGTGATACCATCTGACATTTCAGAGTGCCATGATACAGTCATTATGTCAAGACTGTAAACTTGTTTTGCATGCATGTTTATGTCTAGATGATAAGAGTGATGGAACCTGTGGGATGTGCTTGTGGGCATGTCCTACTACAACGTCAGAAAGATGTGGAGGGAAGAGGTTACAGAAGCTGTTTGACAATCCAAAAAGCACTTTGTTTTGAAGTATACTGAGCCCTTAACATCAACATTAAGGCCACATTAATCAGGGGGTTTTGTTGAACTCCCCAACAAGCTTCAAATCACACACTTCATATTATGTACCAATGGACATATTATGTCCTTGTAAAGTTGACATAGCTAATGTATTAGCAAACTATATCCAGCAGACACAGAGCAGAATTATCGTGCATTTGGAGTTGTGTTTGTGTCCACCTGATGAATGTAAGTTCAATATTCTCTGTTCATTTAGCCCTGGTTTGGGCTCCACCAACTCTTGAGAAAAATGTCTGACTCTTTAGTTGCTAAATGCTCTACTGTGTTTAGCAAGCTAGTCGCTATCTGCTGTTTGGTCCTGTACAGTGGTAGTGTACAGTGGCTTTATCAGAGCATTTTCACTGAAAACAGCAGCCTGCTGCTGCTGGAAACAAGGAGCGATAAGACTGAATCAAACAGTAAACTTGTGGGCCATGAAACCAAAATTACAAAAACTTTCCACAGCGTTGATGGGGCAGAGTTACAAAGTTATAAATTACTGTGGGTTTGTCACTACAAGCAGAACCTAAAGCCAGTGGAGGTTAGCTGTGTCTTTTTAAATTAAATATTCATAGACTCTTCTGGATATTTAAGGAGCATTTCTGACCTAACAAGGTCACAGAAGGTCAGCATTGTTACCTGGTTTAGCCTCTACATTTTCAACACACTGACACAATATAGCTAATGCACTGACAGTTTCCAATCTGATTAGTGTGATAAAGGCTCAACAAAAAACAAGCTTCGATTTTAGAGAGAGAACTTTAATATTAGCGTGCACAAGGGAATTCAAGTGGTATTTTTGCATACACGTCTGGTTATACACATCAGCAGCCATGAGCAGCCAGAAGTGCTACAGATCTTAAGACAATGCAAGCTGAGCTGGTCTCAGTCTGATTTTGGGCAAAATACTATGTGCAGTCAGTGCTGCCATAATAGAAACACCTCCAAATAAGGTGCAGTATAACACAATAGTAAGGTGTAATGTGTAGCAATGTGAGCAGTGCTATTTTAGAAACAAAATTTGTTACACTCTCATAAAGTTGGGGGACTGTCATGGCACAGGTAGTATAGGTAAAATTATTTGTTTTTAGGTCTAAGGGATATAATTACCACTGAGCCTTAGGGCTGTACCAGGTACTAACAGGCCACAACATACACTGAATGCCTTGTTTGCCACTCAAGAAAGGATGCAGGCCTTATCTGCAGCAGGTGAGCTCAGCTAGCTTTCCGCCATCGCTTCACTTGTTCCCCGCAATGTCATCAACTCAACTGTGTGATCGGGTCAGCCCTGCTCAGGTCTGCTCCAGTCCTCTCCTCGTTTTGGCAACTGTACACTGTGCATTTGGGTTAACAAATAGACGCATGATAGAAACTAAACCAAAATACTTCAGGGATGAGGGTTATCATTCATTGTGCATCACAGCCTCAACAAGTTGCTCTGTGCATTCATCTGCAGCATGCCACTCTCATGCGTCTATATCTCAACTCTAGCACTCTCCCCTTGGTGTCTGCCCTCAGATCTGCCACTCTACAGAGCTTTTTAGCCTCTTTTATTCCCTTGTTTTGGTTTTTAAGGCTCACAACTTTAATGTTTATTTTCAGTCTCAGCGCTCTCATCAACCTTGTTTCTAGCTGCAGCATGAAGCTGTTTTTAGCAAATAAGCTCCACTATACCCACTATACTCTACCTGCCCCGCTTCAAACAGCAGACAGAGTTAGAGACTAACTGGTAAAAAAGTGGAGCATTTAGCAGCTAAAGAGCCAAACATATTTCTCAAGAGAGCAGCAAGGAGAGTGAATATTGGACTTAGATTTGTCAGGTCCTCAGAAACATGACTTCAAATGAATGTCAATTGCTCTGTGTCTGCTGGATTTGTCATTAGGCATTGCATTGCTCAGAGTTCTAGCCATAACAAATTTATAAGATGTGGATGTGATGGTGGCTGTGTATCTGTAAGCATGTTTTGATGTTTTTCTGCCTTCTAGTGGTCAAAAAATGATTAAAGCAGCTTTAAATTTTTGGTTGAAAGTAGCTTTAGAATATCAGTCCCAATTATGTTTAAAACCAGACAAAATCAGAAAAAAAATCATGTTATTAAGTATTTATTTTATTTGACCTGATTTCTGTTGGAGCCACATAACAAATAGCCTTGAGTGAGTTCATGGTATGTAACTTCAGGGCAGTTTGAGTTTTTTTCACCTTTCATCAGCTACACTGACCCTTAGCCTTTATGAGGGGTCATAATTTCAGGGCATCTTCTGTGTCTTGTTTCACAGTTGAGAGAAGTTGTGTGTTGGACAGGACAAATTAAGTGATTTGTTGAACAAATTCCAACACGTTACATTCAGACTTTCCATCCCACTCTTAACTGGCTTGGGAGAGTAATAATTTCCACACTGATTTTTGTGTGTGTCTGTATTGGCCTCATTTCAGTCCCTTTCCCTGATAGCTCAGTCCACCAGACAGGACATTGCTTGTGGTGGTCACAAATGGCTTCTCTGCAAAATTAGCCTGTCATTAAGTTTATGGAAGGGTGGTTCACCATTTCTGTCTTCTGCAGGGCCAACATCTGCCATTCCTGTTTCAACCAGTAACAGACTGAGGAAGATATGCTCAACCCACATTGCGCAATTATCTAATTTCATAACAGTTCTGCTTCAGCTACTGACTCTGTCAGGGAAGAGTGAAAAGATGAAGTAGATCTTTTGAAGGTTTGGTTTCTTAGCAATAACACATTTTTGCTCCAGTGTGTTGGTTTGTCCATCCTGAACTGGGACAGTTACTGGCCAGATATATATAAAATTTGCTTTTCATCATCACCAGAGGATGATTCCTAATCTTTTTGGTGACCTTTCCTCTAGTGTCATCATAGGCCAAAATTTCATGTATCTAAATAAATATTTTCATTTTGGGCACTCATCTCCTCTCACACCACCCTAATGAGTACATGGGCTTTAATTTTCTGAGCACATTCATGTTCCAAGGTGGCTAAACCCTCTTTTTTATTATTATTTAATTTTAATGTGATCTCCTCTAACCCTCAGGACAAACTTTATAGTTTTGAGGCTTAGCGCTGGTAAAGCTCTAAATGGATGCATGAAAAAAAAAAAACTTTAATGCATAAATGCAATATATAAAATCAAAGCTTAAAATTATCTTTTTGGATCACAAGGCAAAATGGCTACTGGATTTAAATTTCCAGCCATTTAGAATTTTGACCAGCCAACATGCTTCTTCATCTTAACCAGATTAAGAATCATTGCATGAATTTCAACCTATTTATTGTTGTATGTATATAGAAAGGCATATTTAAGTACATCTATAACATGTCATTTCAGTGATCATGTGTGATCAGTTGTATTGATATACAAAATACAAATGCAAAGTCTTAGGCATCAGGAAGTTAGCTTTTTAACATTACTTTATGGGCAGAAGTACACATCCCCATGGTAAATGGACTGTACTTATATAGCGCCTTTCTAGTCTTCCTGACTACTCAAAGCGCTTCAAATCCCATCCACATTATAGAACATGAAACAAATGTTTTCAATCCAGTTTCAAACAGTTTCTACATCAGAAACCTAATGAATCATAAACAAATCATAAACCTGAATAACTCAAAGACTATATTGTAGATAATAATTTACTTGTGAACAAACTTGAGATAGTACAATATAGTACGTTCATGAAACAGCATGTAATGATGTTGCTGATGTTCTGTGCCTTACTCTGTGTAGGCTGAATATATATTATGGCCATTATATGTGTGGTAGTATCTCTTTGATCGAGTATATCACTTTGCATCACTCATTGAAGAAGACATGCTTCCTAGGAAAATGACATTTTGTATTGACATTGACTACATTGAACAGAACCATATCAGTATGAAACAAAAAAATATTATTTTGAGAACAATGTAGGTATGTCTGTATACAATATAAAACCTCAAAACAGCAGTGTAAGCTTTCTTTCTAAGACAGCACGTATCTGTGTAACTGAGGAAGCCCTGTGTAACTCCCATGACAGAAAACTGAGAGGTTGACCAGGGTGAGAGAGACAGAGGAGGCACACAGTGGGGTCTGAATTGGATATCTAGAAGAGGGCGGTTGACCAGGATTTCACATACTTAGATTGGGGAAATAATGTGTGCCCCTCCAGCTACACTGAGACCATAGCAATGTATACAGTCTGAACCGCAGCAGGTCAAGTGCCAGATTAACAGATAGAATGCAGTTGGTTGTGCTGATGCTTTTAGAGCACGAAGAAAAGTAAAAGCACTTTAAAATGAATGAAGACACAGTCTTACACACCACACAAGCTAGTGCTGCAGAGGCTTAATAATTAGAAGAACCACGTAAAACTTTGTAATGCTAAACATCAAAGAAAATGAAATTTGGCTGTCTCAAATTATGACCACTTTAATGTAGTACAATGTAAAAATGCAACCGTTTCTGTAAGTTTTGGCCTTCCATTCACACCAATAGTTCTTTTGCTGCAGGTTCTTAATAGGGATGGGACTTTTCATCGACATAAACAACGTTATTAGGTGCAGCCCTAGTACTTAACAATGTATAACCTGGAGCTTCCCATAACCTGAACATTTAAGACCTTAAGTCCTTGTGAGGACATGATACGAGGATCTACCTGTATTTCTACAGTATTTTACAAGCTGCAGTGAGACCAACTTTTATTTGTCATATCCACTGCATGCATTTACTTTTTTCACTGCACTTTTTGGCTGTGTGTTGTATACCCACTTCTGTCAGATGCTGAGAAATCTTATGGTCCACCTTTTGGTTTGTTTGAAAAAATTATGCATTGGCACTGTCAACCAGGAGAGATGGTACCAGATAAGTTTTACAGTACAGACAGGCAGGGGACACAGATATGGACCAGAATGTTCTTTATTGAATGACAGCCAGATATAGTGGGTGTGGAGGGAGGGAAGTCTGTAGGAGGGAGATCACTGGAGGCAAGCAGGGAGATCGCTGGAGGGAGACAGGAGAAACAAAGTGTTATGCCAAGTGGCATGGAAAGTCCTAAACTTGAACAAGGTCAGACAAATACTGAGGTGAGTGCAGGTCTTTTATACTGGCTGTGATTGGAACTAATGGGGAGGAGGAGTGTAATTGGGAGCAGGTGTAGGTGATTAGTGGATGGTGGAGCTTGCCGTATCTGTGACAATAAGATGATCAACAATCTTCAGTTGCTCAGCAGGATGTACTCCATACAGATATAGTGATTTTTTAAAAACTCATCATGGCTGCTTACAGCTTTATAATACTCCATTGACCACTCATATTCTTGAAGAGAAGAAAAGTAGTGGTTGAGTTTGACACTTGGTTATTTGCTTCCATCCATTGAGGTTTAACTTAGCCAGCAACATAAGTTCTGCCTCTAAAGTAGCTCTGCGTTCGAGAAATGCAACAAACTCCAGTCTGCTCTCTGCAAACTGTTAAATCAACCCTCGCCGAAAACTCAAGGAAATGTTGGAAGTGAGGGCAGAAAATGTAGAGGGGTGGAGGATGGGGAGTAACAGAGACAAAGGTTAGAGGACTGAGGAACAGGAGGACACACACACACATACAAGCAGTTTAAACAGGAGAGGGAAGGAAAGTGTTGAGGTGTGCCAGAGGGCCCTCAGTCAAAACCCCAGTAGATGGAGCCGTGGCTTGGCCTCTCAGATCTCAAAGGGCCCTTTCATGGCGGAGGCAGCAGGCTGTTGGAATGCAGCAGCCAGCAGTCTTATTCAGCTCTGGAAAAGCATCCTATTGCCCCCAATCTCTCAATTTCCAAGCCTGTGGATACATGTAATCAATCACAGCTACTGCTTGATGTGACGCCTGCGACCAGGCTTTAGGAAGCTCAACCCAGTTCTTGGTTGTCTTGGTTTCTTCTAGTGTACTGACAGAACATTAGTTTACTATACTGTATGTGTTGTAGGCCGCATGGTAGATAGGTGGGCTCAATGGCATCTGGCAGCAGCTACTTAACAGGAGTAAAATCTTGGCCCCTACAGGTTGCAGTGTTCATTACAACATACTGATGAAGACTGATTAGTCTTACTGGTAGTGGTGGTTGTACTGAAATTTAGTGCTGAGTGTGGCACTAGAAGAAAGTTAGTTGCCATCATTTATTTAACCCTGAAATGCATACCTTGGGTCTTTTGCGACCTGGGACTATATTAAACCCTGTCTAATTAATTTATGTCATTCAATTAAGCACTCAACTCCCTGGTATTCCTCAAACGATTTGTCTTTAACAATGTTCTGGTGTCATAATTTCAAAAATTATCAAAATAATTGTTTTTTAAATGTCTTTCTCTAAGAAGTTTACAGGATCGCAAGAGACCCGAGTTATACGAGTGTTACATTTTTTATTCACTGTATGCTGGATGCAAGTGATAGAAGGTAATGATGTGTTTTCCTGTTTGGCTTCATGATGGCACTGTTGTCTCACTGTTATTATGAATATATACAGACACAATGGTGAAAAAGTTTGTTTATATTAGCTTACTATCACAGTAACATGATGGTGTAGTGCAGCACTTAATATTGGAGGGTTTTGATTACATAGCTCTGCAAATGAAGATATACCTGAGGCCACTGATGATGAGGAATTTGTAGTTGTGCCATTTATGAATCAGATAATTTAAAAGCGGAATTGGAGTATGAGAATGACGAAGCTAGCTCAGACGACATGAGCTTTGAATGGGACAAGTCAAGATACGATCCAACTAGCGGTCCAAGAGAAGTTAGGACTAATGAGGGAACCGTGTCTTGTTACCTCAACTGCCTCAACCTTGCTATAAATGCGAAGATTTCCAACTTGGGAAGCCAAAAGATCTCACAAGTGTTGCACTTTCCTGGAAAACCTTGGCCCTTCAGGCCACAGCTTGAGAAAAGGACAGAGGTGTCATGACTTCCAAAAGCTGATGGATGCTCTAAAAGTCTTTGGTTTGTCCAGAGACAGAACCGCTTCAGCCGATGAGCTCCCATAAAAACACTGGAGATGCCACATCTGTCCATCCATGCTGGACTGTGAAACAGTGGGGCAGTGCATGCAGTTTGCACAACCATGTTGCAATGACCACTAGTAAGTGGCTGTAATTAGTGATTAATGTGCTGACTAATTTGTGTTTTGTAGGTGCCAGTCTATGAGAAGTTACAGAAGCCTATGTGTAACATGAAATATAACAGGCTACACTGACAGAATGAATTTCGAAAAACAATAATAATAACAATAATCTGACATCTATAAATGATTGTAAAAATTAAATAAATGGCGAAAAAAAGATATTTGTTATTGTTAATAATGCAAGCGAAACCCACCCAAAACTCCTTAGTGACGGTGTCTGCCCCCGACCACTTAAATTAATAAAATCAAAAGTTAACAGAAGAGTAGTTATATATAAAAACCTAAACAAAATTACCACCGCTGAAATAGCAAAACAAAATAGCTAACCTCCTCTTTCTCTCTAAGATCCTTAAGAAAGCAGTCGCCAATCATTTGTGTGACTTTCTGCAGAGCAACAGTTTATTTGAGGATTTTCAGTCAGGATTTAGAGTGCATCATAGCACAGAGACAGCACTGGTGAAAATTACAAATGACCTTCTCATTGCATCGGACAATGGACTTGTCCTGTTAGATCTTAGTGTTCAGCACTAAGATCTAATTCGACACCATTGACCATCACATCCTATTAGAGAGACTGGAAGATTTAATTGGCATTAAAGGAACCGCACTAGGCTGGTTTGAATCCCATCTATCAGATTGATCTCAGTTTGTACATGTTAACGATGAATCCTCCAAGCACGCCAAAGATGGTCACGGAGTTCTGCAAGGTTCTGTGCTTGAACGATTCTATTCACCTTATATATGCTTCTTTTATGCAATATTAGTACGAAACACTCCATAAACTTTCAGTGTTATGCGGATGATACCCAATTATATCTATTGATCAAGCCAAATGAAACTAATCAGTTAGCTAAACTTCAAGCATGCCTTAAGGACATAAAAACCTGGATGATCTGCAATTTTCTGATGTTAAACTCAGACAAAACAGAAGTTATTATACTTGGCCCCAAACACCTCTGAGACACGTTATCTAAAGATATAGTTACTCTTGATGGCATTGACCTGGCCTGCAGCACAACCGTAAGGAATCTCTTTGGTTATCAAAGGTTATCTTTGATCAGCATTTGTCCTTTAACTCTCATGTAAAACAAACAAACTTCAACGATTTGTTTTTCTTCTCTTAGTCAGAATCATCTACAGACTTGATAAAAGAAAAGGTGATTACTTGACTGATAATGGCAATCAAAAGTGACATCAAATCAACAGAGATCCATAATAACATAATTTCAGTTAGATGGGAAATAGTTTCAATCTAACCTGATCAAAATTATTTATGACATATGAAGTACATGTGTAGTCGCTATAACATACTGTACTTTCATTGTATTAAAAAAGGGGAGGGCCTTTATATGGCCTTAAAATAATATCATAATATTTTAAAGTATTTTTGTTTTTGTGGCGTTAATCCACCACTCCACTTCTTCCCACTGTACAAAAATTTTGCCAAAATATACGGGAGCTGCTATTTTATGCTAGTGATGTCATTTGGAGCCAGAGTGTGCGTAGTAGTTATGGGAGTAGGAGCCACGGTATTGAGGTCCCACTCATACACCTGGCTGACTCATTTACAAGCAGGGCACAGCTGTCAATCATGCTGTGAAACCCCCTTTTTATAGCATCAAATAACTAATTAGAACCAAACTTATAAGAAAAACGAACACTTGAACATACATCAGCGTGATAAGAACTACCTAAAATGACAGAAACCATCTTTGATACAGACAGCTTTCGTGTTAGCTTGTTCGTAACAATTCGCTATTAGGTTAACAAGTGCGCTGTGGTTGTAACAACAACTGTGGACAAAGCAGGTGGAAATATTGCTTTTCTACTTTTTACTAGAGTTGTCATCAATTGGAGTCAAACGTTACCTTCTCTTCACCTGGTACACTGTCTCCACTGCGGCCTCTCTGCTCTGCTATTCACCCAAGTGTGTGTGTGTAGGAGCTGAGCCCCAGCCTCGGGGCAAACATGCAGAGGAGAGAACAGTGAAGCTAGCGCAACCATAACAATTTGTTTTTATGGATCTACACGATTCACATGGGTCACATTTTCAGGTCGGAAAATCCAGAATTCCAGATTAATCCAGAAAAATCACAAACTCCTAGGGCTTATCATATAATGTGCATGCCAACTAAGCATAATGTACATTTCCATTGCTTTAATTTAATAAATTCAACTATATAAACGTGCTATCTACAACATGTAGAAAAGATTTCAGTCGTAGTCATCTGGACACTGTTTTCAGAATCAAAACGTTTCGGCTCCCATCCGGAAGTCATTCTCAATTGTGAGTTGACTTCCGGATGGGAGCCGAAACGTCTTGATTCTGAAAACAGTGTCCAGATGACTACGACTGAAACCTTTTCTACGATAGAACACTCCTGGACGAATGAGGGACTACACCGTCTTATCTACAACATGTGTTGTTCTGGATTACTCATCCAAGTGTGTCCTATTTCGATCGCTGTGGGAGTTTGTGTGTTAATGTCCCAGCAATACTATTTTGTATTAACACACAAGTGCTACAAGATGGCAATAGGTACATTTGAAGTACCGTATGGGAACTGTACAAGTCACTGACTTTTTCACAACACAGTCCTGCAAATGTTTCACGATAAAAGCCTTGTTAGGAAATGAATGGATTCTGTCCACTGAAACGCTAGAGGGCTTTTAATTTTAAACAGATAAAGGAAGTATTGAGTTTGTATTAACAGTATAATGCAGTAACAGAAATTTAACAGGGCAAATGGGAGCAGATCAGAAAAGAAAGAGGCTTCACACTAAAATATGACCAAATATACTTATCAAACAGAGGAATTAGAAATAAAGTCCTGTCTCTAATATAAGCTTGCCTCAAATAAAGGCCTCATACCCTCTGCAGTTGAAGTAAGTAAATGCGATAATTTGAGAATTTATGGTATGTGTTTAGGACATTTAAACTGCCTATCCAAATTTTGATTGGCGCATGGAACTATGCAGCAAGTCTAGAGTGAATATACACTATACTGGGGAACAGCACAGTGTCAAAAATTGTACCAGCACAATCAATTATTATTATAATATTATATATTATATTTTATTAACAATAGTATAAAGTTTAGTTTTTGCATGTAGCCTGTACAGTATTTATTTCCTTATGACAATTCCACAGAGGCCGTTAGTCCGTTTAGTTTCGTATTGCATACAGTACAGTATATTTTTCATAAAATGGTAATGGTATGGTAATAAACATATAACCCTGTTAAACCATGATCAAAGATTAGCTTCTGTGCTTCACAGTATTTTAAAACATACTATACTTGAGGTGCCAACGTACAGCTATCTTAAGCCCATTAAGGCTATGGAGATGGGGTTTTTTGGACTGTGACTGTTTATTGTTTATTGCTGGAAGGACAAACACAAACATTACTAATGACATGAATGTTGTGGAATTGCGGAGTTGTAGTTTTTCCGATCATGTAGCCTGCTTTGTTGATTATTCACTGTACATTCATCAGTCAAAAATCTGTAGTGTACTCTACCCATGGTGGATTGACTCCAGAAAAACCTGAACGCAGCGTGACATGACATCAAAACCCAAGCTCTATAGGCCGCAACAACTGTGCAGTATTGGGTTTACCTGTGCATTGGCGAGTGTAAACTGAGCGCCCCCTGCAATTTGTTGTCAGCACACACACTCACAACATTTGTTAGTGCTACTATTGTAATTTAAATTTGCATCTGCTGTGTCAGAATGAAATACCAAACATATACTATACTAAAATAAATTTAGATTTAATTTTTTTAATTTCCAAGTACATTGCTTTTCATTGTGACTGGGGTCACAACTACTGATTATTTTCATTATGGAGTACTCGATTGATTACAGATTTGATTTTTAAATTCATGACCCAATGAAAAGCAATGCATTTAAAATGGGTTTTGAATGCGATTCATGTGACAGCAAATGTATAGCAGGGAATCTACGATGCACACTATTTTTCTTTGATGGCACTGTATGTAGACCAGTGTTATTATGTCATATGAAGATAACGTATGACAGTTTATGTATATACATAATAGAAATAAGTATAAAAATGTACCTGTGTGCTTTGACACCCCAAAGCACACTCGGAAGAAATAAAGTCAGCCATTTTTGCGCAGTAGAATGTTGTGATGCCTAAGCAACCAATTGTGAAGTTAAAAGCACAAAACATAAATGTTGCTGCAAAAGACTAGCACAATGCTTTATCTGAAATTTAACAGAGAAGTAATTTGGCAATATTTATTATAATATAATTATTAATATTATGTTTATAATTATTGGTGAATACTTATGTAAAAGAATATATAAACAAATTCACTATCATACCAGCATAACGAAAAAGTTCAGAATGACTCAGGTCTGCCAGAGAATCTGGCCAAGAGGACCTGAGGACAAAAAAAAAAAGAAAAACAACTTGAGTGCTTGTTCCCATGGTTCCGGCCCATAACTACTTTGATTCAGGTGACTGACCATGAGTTCCAAATGACACTGCCCACTCCCGAATGTACACAGCCTTACAGCCTTACTGCTTGCTCCAGATATGGTCAGCACAGACCATATCTGGAACAGGCAGTAAAATAGGTGTAACTGTAACACGGATCTGGATCTGTGCTACCCACTCAGGATGAGCTACCAGTTAGCTTAGTTAGAGTTACCTTAGTTTGGGCTCTGTACAAATTAATAACAGAAGGTCAGCAATACAAACTGGAGGTGTCGAAAGACGTGGGCATCCACCATGCAGGGCGGGTTTAATGAAAAGACGCTGTTGGGTGCATTATGAGAAATGTAGGATGTAGGCGGTGTTTTTGGAGCTTGACGCATACTGTGGACTAAAAGTCAGGATATCTCAGCTTCTGCTGCTTCACTGCCATTCTTTTTGTATCTCTCTCTCTCTCTCTGGTGTATTCCCCAACTATATGGAAATGCAATAATGAATCACTGGAGTACACCTTTAATATCTAATCTGTGTAGCTTATCTGTATCTTAAGTTTGCCTATACACTTAATTGAGAATGTGAACAGATCACTCTTTGTTGTTTCCATTCGGTTTTTAGTTGGTGACTTCTGCCGTAGATCTATAACAGATGAGAGCAGTGGGATGTGTACCTAAGTACAATTTTGACATATTTGTAGTTTACTTGAGTGTTTCCATTTCATGCTACTTTCTACTTCTACTATTACATTTCAGAGGGAAATATTGTACTTTTTACTCCACTACATTAATTTGACAGCTTGAGTTACTAGTTACTTTTTACATAAAAAACACATGATATGTTTATATGATATGATGCAGTACTATACTTCTAATCTACCCAGTGGTAGTATCTGAAATTGGCTCCACATTGACGAACATTAAAATGCTCTTACGTGTATTCGTTAGTGATAAAAACAGAATAATATAATATTCTCTAATAATATAACACTGTGAAAGGAGCCATTCTGCATGAGTACTTTTACTTTTGATACTTTAAGTACATTTTGCTGATAATACTTCTGTTCCTTTACTTAAATAACATTTTGAATTCAGGACATTTATGTGTAATGGAGTATTTTTAGACTATGGTATTTCTACTTTTACTTAAATAAAGGATCTGAGAACTTCTTCCACCACTGTGTTTAGAAGACATTGCAAGGATGTCTAAAAGTTAGTGCTGGTCAGACATACTTAATATTGCTGAGGATATGCTAGAGATGATCTACGGGCCATGGCCAAGTCTGTAAATACAAATCCAGCCTCTGACTCAGAAATATTTTGTGAAATAATCCATCCTTCTCATACTGAAGGAGACGTGTCTCCATGTCTGCCTAGATCTATGACTGGATTAAACTCCAATCTATAGATGAAAGTGTGGCTCCTAAAAGGAATGCTGTATAGTTTTGTTCACTGACGTCCTCAGCACCACCAATTTCCTACCACCCACATCTGTCAAGCACATGGTCTGTATCACAGGAAAGGCAGGAGCCAATGCCAAGCCAAGTCGAGCTATTAACCGAGCCATACATTGTGTCTGCTCACATGCGTCTGATTAGCTCCCAGGGAGAGTCAGGCATAATCATACAGAGCAGCCAGAGTATCCATTACACATATTATAAAATAAAGCAAAAAATATGTATTGTGTATATCATAGCAAAAACCCAGTTTGCCTCGCAGCTGAAATGAGAGAAGTGGCAGAGAACACTGAAACAGACTTTCCAATTATTGTTACTGTTATGTTGTCAGGTGGACCATGTCCTCTAAAGATTCAGATTCAGAATTCTTTATTGTCCTCTGTAGAGGAAATTTGTTTTCACAGTCTGTACAAAAGTAATATTCAAAAGGAGGTATAAACAAACAACAAACATTACAACAACACAAGTTTATTACAGTGTGCCCAGGCTATTTAAAGCATGTATAGCTGAGGGCACAAAACTAAAGACAACAAAATATCATCCTAAAACCATGCTCAAAATATGACTTAAGCCATTTTATGTCTGTCATATTTTTCTGTTGTATCATTGCCTGTATGTGTTCTTATTGTATTTTTCCCTGTCAGTGGAGAGGCCTAAATGTCTCAGTATGCTTCAAGGAAACAAACAAAATGTTTCTTTGGTAATTTCGGTAAAGCAAACCTTTAAACAGACCAGGAGATATAGTGCTTAATACAACATCTCAAACATTAATATAAATCACCCTAAATATGCTGCCAGTGGCAGACAATATCTTTTTTTGTTAGAGTTTAAAGAACAATGAAATTCCTGTCCATGCATAAAGTAGACATTTTTGCACAACAACTACAGTAACTTATAGTACAATAAAATGTGATTTTAATTGTATTATTTTTTGCCTTATTTTGTTGTCCTTTGTTTTAACGATTAGAGATATTGTGTTCAGTATATGGATACCCTCATGCATACCTTCAATGCATAAAATAACAATATATATTGCAGCAAAACTGAAAACTCCCTGTATTAATCCCCTGACACAATAGAAATTGTTTTTTGATTCTTTGATGGAGCTCAGGACTCATCCTGAGGATGGCTGCTTTATTCCAAATGATTTCACTATTGAACTTGGAATCTGTGTGTTACAGCTTATCTGTCTGATGTGTTGAACATTAATTGCTGCGTTGGGATATTTAAATAATTATTGAAGTTAACAATGCCGTGCCATGTGCGTAAAATACGCACAGTGTCTCTCTCAATTTGGAGACACACATATCAATCTTGCTGCTGTGTGATGACTACAGGTATTTAATCCACTGAAAGCAAAGGAGCAATTTAGCCCCTGAATGTAGCCCCCAATTTCGACATTGGAAAGGTGTGGGGAATGGGGTTTTAGACACAGTTTGACAATCATGATCAAAATCCAAAATTTAGTTTGAATAATTATGAAGACTTTAAGATGGTGTTGTCGGTCAGTTGTTTACTCTGTCTATCTGGTCCAGAGCATGATGTCTGGCCACATAGAATTTATTATACATATTCATGGTCCATAGAGAAGGGTGTCTGATAATTTGGGTGACCATTTCTCTAGTGCCACGCCGGGACAAAATGTCCCTTAGAACAAGGTATGTTGTCATGAAATTTACTTAGCACATTCATTCTCCCCACAGGATGAATCATTTGGACATTCTGTGAACTCAGTCATATTCTAATTGACAGATTGCCCTGAACGTTACTGAGAACATTTATGCTCCCAAGAGGATGAACTGTTAATATAAAGGTGAATAAAAGCACCACCAGAAACTTCATTTTTTACTGCAAAGCCTCAAATAGTTCCTTAAGTAGTTCCTTTTGTCCAACACTTTTGTATTATTTATAATACATTTTGCAGCCTCTGTACCACCACTGAGTCAGACTTGTCTTATTTTATTTCAGCTTTAGTTTTAACTCTTGTATCCTCTCTATGGCTATTTCTGCAGCTGATCCAGGTCTGTCATTGGATACAGATGGTCTGGCTGAAGCTCAGAGTGGAACTGCACCCACAGCTGAAGGTAAAATAAATACTTTTCTCATTTTGTTTTCTGAGCTGTTATCAGTGTGTACATTCAGTTCAAAAATCCCCTACCAACACCTCTAAAGCGCACTAATCAATATGTATCTCATATCAGTATGTATCTCATTTGTTTAATCCATACAAACACAGAGATGTAGAAATATTTTAGGGGGAGCTACTTCTTGATGAACAACAACCAAGCGCAGTGACTGTGCACGGTTTTCTGGAGTCTTGTCATCACACTGAGGTTGCCAGGTTTGGCACTATTGTGCTTATACAGACACCAAAAGCTGTGCTCATTATCTGCATCTGTCTGAGAGTTGCAGCTAGGGGCGCTATAGCATGAAACAACAAGAGAAAGCTGACCTTTTCCGTTTGGGTTCTGTGATGGCCGCACCTGCTGCTACGCAACTGATTTAAATGTTGGTAACCCTCCTGTACTCACCTTAGTTTTCTTTATAGTTTAAACTTAATAGTTAATTTACTCCTCATTTAGTTTGTTGACCATATGCACGTTACATTCACATTGTACATACATCAATCGGATAAATGATGACACAACTTTTGTTTCATACATCATACTCAATTTATTTTGTATTTTTGGCGGTACATACGTTTCTATTTGTAGTGCACATTTATTTAACTTCCCTACAGTCACTTTAGTTTTTGATTTAGTTAAGTTCGCCTTAAGTTGGCCTAATTTCTATTTCTTGAGTTACCAGTGCTGAGGGTAATGCTGCTGGTTGCTGCTGCTGGAAGGGCATCTTGTCAGCCCTGAGCAAAAGATGCCACCCCTGAAGCAAAGCTGTTCAATACAGAAAATGGCCAAACAGACTGTACCAAGTGCATGCCACACCATGAAGGAAGAGGTGGCGAAGTGTCATAAATATGCCTATACATATGGTTCTCCTTAATATATACCCATGATACTGACATGTTTAGCTAGAGCTTTGTCAAACTGTTCAGCCATGCGACAGACTGAGCTGGCAGGCATGAGGAAAAGATGCACCCCCTGAAGCAGAGCTCTTAAATACAGGAAGTGGCAAATCAGACTATACCAAGATATCATGGGGGTGTTGGGATTTCTAGTTTAGAGATTTAGTTTATTTCTTTTATAGTATATTATATTATTAGTTTGTATATTATACATATTACTTTGTTGGTGGTTTTGTTTTGGTTACTTGTTAAAATATTTATACTGATTAACTGTCCTGATTTGTAGTTTAGGTGGTAGTGTTTGTCTTTGTGTTACCGCTTTCTTTCTAGAATGGTCTGATCAGCCATTATATATGTTTAGAGGGTCGAATGGGGATCGATAATAGGCCTGGAGGTGTCAAGGAACCCAGGGAGTAAGACTCAGGGTGGGGGCATGTCTCGATGAGCTTCGGCTTCATCATTCCCCAAAGGGAGCTTCATGTGGCGAGATGGGAGTGGGCCCTTCGGATGTTGTTGAGGTGGCTGTGGTAAGCTTGTGATGCACAGAAATTCCTTGCCTGGAGCACACGTTGAGTAGGTTCTTCTGGTTTATCATTTGTGTTTCTGTGCTTGCATGGACCATGTTTGGGGCCAATCTGTGGGCAGTTTCCCTGAGTCATCTAAAGAGAAGGCTGTAGTACAGGGAAGTTGCTAGGTACGTGTCCTGCGTCTCTGACGTATTAAGGTCTTTTCACACGGGAAGCGATTGATGCGCCTAGTAATTCATTTTCAATGGGAGGCGAGCAGGCAGGTAGGGAGGCGCAGGCAGACAGGCAGAGCGACATGCGGGCGCAATCCCGTGAAACGGACGCGGTCGTGCTCATCTCACGCACACGCCTATCCGCTGACAGAGTTGAATTGGTTTGAACTTTTTTCTACATATTTTGATTTCAGGAATATGATTTATTTTATTTTAACATTTTAGATTTGTTTCCAGTAAGATATTATTGCGTTTATATCTTGACTTTGCTGTTGTAAACATTACTTGCTGCTCTAGAACATTTAGTTATATTTAAAATATTCAATTCTAAGCCTGTTCTGAATTTTTTATTTTTTTAAACAATCTATTTTTTAAAAAGCAATTATTTAGTAATGAAAAAGATCTGATAAGAGTAACGATAAGAGTAGTAGTATCGATAAAATCCCTACCCATCCCTAAACACGAATTTAACGCTACAATTTGTCAAAAAACACAAATTTTATTGGAGACCCACTCATTTTCCCTGGGACCCACTCAAATGACCACCTGTGGGTCCCAGGGGCCCACTACATTGAAAATCTATCAACATCACTGTTATTATAATGATTATCAACATCTGCCTTGTCAGTTTCTGTTGAACACTGACAAATTGACGTGCTTAGATAAAAATCTATACAAATGGAGAGGAGGAGAGAGGAGCTCTGTGCATCATGTGAAGTCTCCTGGCAGTCTAGGAGCATAACTAAGGGATGGTTCAGGACTCACCCAAGCCAGCCCTAACTATAAGCTTTATCAAAGAGGAAAGTCCTTGAAGTTTGTTTCATGTGGGAGTTAAAGGATAAATCCCAATCAAAAATAACTCTGAGGTTCCTTACGGTGCTGCTGGAGGCCAGGGCAATGCCATCTAGAGTAACTATATCTTTAGATAATGTGTCTCAGAGGTGTTTGTGGCCAAGTACAATAACTTTGGGTTTGTCAGAGTTTAACATCGGAAAATTGCAGGCCATCCAGGTTTTTATGTCCTTAAGGCATGCTTGAAGTTTAGCTAACCGGTCATATGACTGGGCGAAGTGGATTCATTTAGGCTAACATATTCTTCTTGACCCAGCCAGGTTTCAGTAAGACAAAATAAGTCAATATGATACTCTGATATTAAATCGTTCACTAGTACAGCTTTAGGTGACAGAGATCTGATGTCTAACATTTAATTCTCCTATTTTGTTGTGTTATTTCAGCGGTGGTAATTTAGTTTAGGTTTTTATGTATAACTCATCTTCTGTTAACATTTGATTTTATTAATTTAAGTGGTCGGAGGGCAGTCACTAAAGAGTTTTGGGTGGGTAACTGCTCTGGAGCAGAGAAGCGTGTAGGACTGCAGTGTAGCTGAAGTTCATCCAGTTTATTGCACAGTGAACGAATGTTGGAGAGAAATATTCCCAGGGATGGTGTGTGAAGTCCGCACTGACGGAGGTGCGCACAAGTGCACCGGCACGTTTCCCTCTCCTCCGGCTTTTCACGTGATGAACAAAGGTGAGAGCACCTTTGACCAGAATGTCCAATAATTCAGAAAAGACGGAAATAAGTCTGTTGGTGTAGTTCCCCTGATGTTCATGAGCTCTTCTCTGGTGAAAGAGCTCTGGGTATCACATCAGAAAACTGAATTTACAGTTTATTTGTCTTTCCTCCTGTAGTCAGTGTTAATGAACTCATGGCAACAATCAGACCTCTTAGCTGTATTAAAGAGTTCATTAATGATTAGAAAGGTTTGTTAATGGTTGTACCTTCTGGTTTTTAAGCCCCTTAGCTCTGTCATGCAGCATGGTGGGTGTTCAGTGCGGCCTCCTGGCCTGTGAGCATCAATCATGTTATAATTTAAGGGGAAGTTTCAACACTGCTGCAGCAGGGTCTGTTTAATACCAGGGTAGGGAAATGGAATAGTAAAGTGAGGACTGTTTGCATTGACCCTCAGTTCTCCAGGGACCAAAGTGAGCACTGAGCAGTGATAGTTTTCATGAACATTCGGGAATCATTCTTTAGAACAGAGAGGAAACTCTCCAGGGCTTTCTAATTATTCTTTCCTTGTTATAATCATTATTTCAGGTGTAGTTTGAAAGCACATTGTTTATATATGACACTTATTTAAGTAGTAAGTGTAGTAAGGCTGTTCACCGAGGTCACTATTTGTAATTCAGTCAGCCAGATCACATGCAATAGATTATTATGGGAATATACAATATCTACAGCATTGATATTTGGCATCTAGGCTCTGAGGGAGGGAGTGGGGAGTGATGGTGCCTTTTCCAAAACAATACTTTTTTTCCTTATACCTTACTCTGAAGAATATAAACATGTTTTTCTATAACTTTTTTTTGTAAAATAAGCTAAAGTTTTCAAATACCAAATGTTTGGCAAACACAAGCAGATTTATGAGAACTTAGATAAAGTAGTTTTATAAATTTGATAAAACTGGTGAAATTTTGATTTAAACCAGAAATTATCTGAGTACACAAGATAATACATTTGACCAGACATTTGATGCCAACCTTTGGTACTTGACATTAGGAATTGGTGATATACATAAAATATAAGATATAGGTAATTTTACACCACAATATCAATATATGCATACTGTCATGTAGCACACTTTTTTCAGCTTCAATTGAGAGACTATAGACAAAATAACCAAAGTTGGTCTTAATACAGCTAAATATAATGTATGACAAATCAAGGTATTCATCACAATTCTGTAAAAATCTATAAAAGGTCCACTTACTAGCTTCTTCTAGACTTTCAACTGCATCTCACAGTCTCCATCAGCATCATACCTTGCTCAGTTGTCATCATGTGACCTAAGTATAAAATATATATTGAAAATATAATGTTTAAAATACATAGATATTGCTATTAAGCAGTCCTGCTAATTTATTTACAGTATTTACAGGCTTGTTACCCAGCAACGATTGTAAAATTGAAGCATAACAGCAAGCTGATGTCAAATTCACATGATCTTCAAATTCACATGATCTCTGTGATCTCTGTGTTTGCTGTGCGTTTTGTGGGTTTAATTTTCCCACAACAGAGCTCGTCCATACAACTCTCATATCTCAGATTTCACAGCCATCAGCACACGAATGCACCATAATTCAGCAGCTGTCTTAGACTAGTTTCACACTTATTTGGGCTGCTTTTTTGCCAAATATTATGTTGGATTTGTGATTATCTCCTTTATGAAGTCCTTATGTCATTTACTGCATTTCTTGAGTAGAAATTTCTTAGACAAACAGGCTGGTTGTCCAAGTGGACTAGGCTTTGGAAGCTTGCCAGAGAGCTGGCTCTGGGAGAAAGCTGCTTTTCATTACCTCTATCTCTTGGGGGTAGGACTAATCAATCAAGTACTCCAGACTTGATATATGAGACAGCCATACCTCCATAAACGTACCTTACTAGTCACAAAGTAGTTTGGCTTTTGATCAGGAATGATGATGTCTGAATCTCCCAGTGGATTAATGAAAGTTAGTCCATGTAGGCATGCTGCCTTTACCTCTATAGGATTACAGTATTACATTCGACTGGAGATTGATGATTGACAGTAGAGATGGAATGAGGGTCGGTGACAGAGGGAATACGAGTATGTCTGGGGTGCGGATGCAAGTGTAAGAAAGGCTTGCATGCCCAGATGGGTTGTAGGTGGAAGTCGTGGCTGTGAACTCAGAGCATCGCAAGAACAACAAACAGAAGAATGCTAGGAGAAACATGGATTCAAGAGTTCAGTCAATGGAAGGGGATAGGTATCCTGCGCAAAGGGTTTGGATGCATTGAATGAGGTGGTCTGCTGTCAGGGTAATTATTAAGGGGCAAGTTGAAGCTCTGCCATTTGTAGGCCTTTGATTAGTATATTGTTGTTAGGGTGAGAAATGGAAGGGGGTGGAACATGGTAAATGGTAATGGACTGTACTTATAGCGCCTTTCTAGTCTTTTCCGACTACTCAAAGCACTTCAACATATCACATTCATGCACATTCATACACTGATGGCATACTAAGTGCTCATCAGTCCAAGGTAACTAATCATTCATACACACACCCTCGGGAGCAATTTGGGGTTCAGTGTCTTGCCCAAGGACACTTCGACATGTCAAACATGACAAACTGCATGATGTCAAGTGACTGTGAATGGTCTTTATTTAGGCTATAATGTAGACGACTGCGTTATTGTCTGTGTGAATGAGGATGACCTTTTTGGACCAGTCATGTCCCCAAAGAAGGGCTGTAATTACGAAATGGTGGGATACCGCTCACAAAGAGCGGAAGAAGAATAGAGTGATGAAGGAACAGGGGCGGTTAGGGACAGCAGGTGTGAAAAGGAAGGAACAACCTTGTGGGTTAGTAAGAAATGGAGTAGGTTGGAAGGAGGAAGCTCCGTGGCTTGAGGCTGTTGAGACATTATGAACAGAGGTGCTTACGGTGTTTACTGTAATGGAGGAGGAAGAGGGGGCTGAGGGAGCCAAACGAGCTGTATGAGCAGTGGCTGAAGGAAGAGAAGAGGAAAGGATACTGGGCTGAAGGGAAGCATATGTGAGGGTAAAATGTGAAGCCTGCGGACGTAGGGATGAAAGAAATGAAGAAAATATACAAGACAAATCAGACACAGAGGGAGCAGGCACGGGGGGGGATACAACCAGGCAGTCATGAGTCAGGGCTGAAGAAGTCTGGAGCGGCTTGGTTGCGGTGGCCAGTGTGATGATGTCATCGGCGTTCAGCGTGGATTTGACCACGGGAACCTGGAATCGCTGGAGGATTCGAGCGGCTGACTGGAGGACTGCTGGAAATGGAAATGAAAGTTGGAAAAGTGTTTGAAAGAATGATGTTCTTTCAATACTACAATACCATTCATACTACAATCGACGGAACGCGAAAAGTATGCCCGAACCTTAAGTGAAACAATAGATGCTAACAGTCTGTCTGGAAACAAATGAACGTGAGAACTGACACAAACAGGTTAGATATATGTATATATATACAAATATATATATATTCAAATGAACAGAACATGGCAAAGACATCGATCAAACACACTGTTCAGCATAATCACACTTAAATAACGATCAGTGTGTGAAATAAACCATAACTGATTTTATTTAGTTCATATATGAACCGAAGTTATGATAGTAACTTCCTGAGTAGCCTACGTTACCAGACTCATTGTATTAATGTTACACCTTCTTTAACAAATCCAAATGTCATCACTGCAACGCTTTGTGAGGTAAGTTTAACCAAAACAGTGCTATCTAAAAAGGAATATGATGAAATTTATCTCTGGGTTTGGCACTTCATTCATGTAGGTGTTCACAGTGTGTTCACAGTGTGTGTGTCTGAAGGAAATTGTCTCATGTGAAACTAGCTTCCTCAGCAGTCAGTACTACACTAATGCATCCACATGCCAGCAGGACCAAGAGTAGCATTTTGGATTTTGGCATTTTTATGCAGAAGACAAATTTGGCATGTCCCTGACAGAGGTACAGCCAAGTTATATAGGGTGATGCAATGTTATGTAACATCATGCCGCTTACTTTGCCATTCTTGTCATGTAGCTACTTATCTGTCAAGTCAATTTTATTTATATTTCAAATTTTCTTCAAAATATGGTCATTGAGATAGCCTGAATGCAGAGCAACATTGATTCCCAAGGGTCAGAATACTCTGTCAGTCCTCAGTGTTTGTTTTCAGTCCTTTATTTACTACTGCAAGAAACATTGAATTGCATGTCAGCTGTTTCATCTTACCTTTCCTGCCCTGACCTCACACACTCATTCACTCATTCAGAGAGTTGCAGTACATCCTTAAAGTAAGGATGAAGACATTATAATTAAAGAGCTGTGTGGTGACATCACTCATCTGTAGCCTGCTCTGTGGAAAGCTCTGCTTTGGCGAGGATGAGAAGCTGGGCACACATCCCATTGTGTAAACTCCAGAGCCTGGCTGCAGCTTGAAATGCAGATGGTACTAAGAGCCAAGGGCTTTCTGAGTGTGTGTGTTTATTGATATCTCTGCACCCCAACCATTACTTATTATATCCTTATACAGCAATCTGCATAACTAACAGGGATCTTAGCAGAGAGTCAAGGGTACTGTAAAAATCTTAAAACATTCCTGTGTCAGCTCCGCAGTGCTGAAGTCCGCAGTTAGACAAGCAGTTAGACGATCAGACAGGTTGAAAACAAACCTGCAGATTAGTTAAACTTATTTGGAAAATAAAACAAAGGTGAACAGTAAACAGATGTAACATTAAATTACTTGCCCACGGACATCCAGCTTATTTTCTAGTTTGCCAAGATATGCTATTGTTGTTGTGCTGTTTGCTATAGCAGCAGGAGAGTTGTGAGTATCGCTGTCTGGAGGTGCTGTGCTGGCTCTGGGAAACCGTCTCGTCCTCTCTGGTTGTTAGCTTCACAGCAGCAATTGTAGGAACAGTTTGCTAACCCACAAACTAGCTAACGTTAGTTACATTACTTGCTGTGTTGTTGTTCACTCTATATCATATTATTTGTCATGGTATTGGATTTGAACCTTAAGGTGGGGCACCTTAAGGGGATTTTCAGGAATTCACTAAAGTCATTAGGATTCATCCCCTGGGAATCATGAATATCCATAAAAAATTCATGGCCAGTAGATAGAAATAGAACCAAAGCATTGAACAGATAGATGACAAACATCGCCATCACTAGGTCCTGCTTAAAGGGCCAAAAACACAAACAAAACTCACTGCTCCATTCAGCTGCCATTTTGGTAAAGTCGGCCAAGTTGTTGCTCTCTCTTTCTTACCTGTGATTATCATCAGTCTAAATGGGGGAAAAAAATCCTTATTGCCAATGTTTTGAGAATAACAAGAACCCTGTATCTGACTCCAAGGCTGTTTAAGGCAGAATAGTTTCAGTCAACAGTTGCTGAGCGGCCAGCAACTTCTCAGGCCTCCAGAAAGAGGAAACAGTGCTGGAGTAATTTTCCAATTGGAATATGAATGGCTCACTGCCCGTTCTCTAGTGGCCTGCAAACGTTTGTGCTTTTGTCCTCGTTTACCTTTGTTTTTTTCTTTCTCTGTCCTTGTCTCTTTCTGTTTTCTTTCCATTACTGAAGGCCATTTATCCAGCTTTATTTCATCTGCTGTCAGCTGCACTCACATCCTGCCCTCTTCTCACTGCAGAACTAAAGTCTGTGGTCTCTAATCAATTCTTGGAGGGAGAGCTGTGCTGGGGCCAGTAGTTGGTAGTGGGGGAAGGTTGGTGGGTCAGTCTATTGGTCCATCCATTCAGCACTAGAAACACATTTTCACGCCTTACCCACAGAGAATGAAGAAATGAATTTGCCAAGACGTTTTCTGCCACAGGTCCCCCTCCACCACAACATCCTCCTTATGTCTTCAAACTTTTTGTGTTGACTTTATTAAGATGTAATGTTCATGTATGTGTTAGTGAAATAATTTATTTTCCTTTTTTTAACTTTAGGGGTGGGGACAGACAAAAGACAGTGAACAGTACACAGCGCATTTTGGAGTCGGTTTAACACTTGATATTGAGAAGAACAAATTAGCCAAAAGTAGTAGGGGGACAAATTTCCATTCAGCAACAAATTTTCATTCAGCAACGTGTGATCCCCCACGGTGATTATGTGGCTGGTAATATCACTGAGAAAAAAACTTTACAAACAGCTAGCTACAAGAAGGAGCTAACTTTAAGCTCTGTCCACAAAGCTGTGAGGGTCAGTGTGGCGTATATTTTGTCATCTGCTCATGTCCGTGAGGATTAACGCAGGCGTCTGTGCACTGCCACATAATTTATGACTGCACATGAGACTGCACTGCGCTGACCACACATCCTGTTCGCATGTGCCACATGTGTGTCTGCTGTCCTTTAGTTTTTTTTGTTGCTAAGATACCTGTAAGTCAGCCTACAATACACATCCAAATATGAAATGACACCAACGGCTGGCACAACAGCAGATAGTAGCTCAATCCATCATAAGCAATTTTATTGTCCTTACTATCTAAAATGATAGATAGCTTTAGCTTATTAGCTTATCAGAACACTGATACAATGCATTTAATTCAACTACAGACAAACAACAAAAAAGAAGAAAAAAACAGAAACAGAATACACAGTTTCTTGGGTTCTGCAGTACTCAGACAACCATGCTGTATCGTCAGTTTTTCCAAACCAGACAAAATCTTGGTCCTGAGGGACACATGAAGAAAATATTTATTTCATCATGAATGTCTGCTTTGCGTAATCCACATATCCTTGTCACGCAAAGATGAATGTGTGTTCGGCTTTGGACAGTCAGTTATTGTTTATGTCTGTGTTCTCATGGAGAAAACATAGAAAATAAAGGGATGAGAAATAAAAGAGACTGAATAAATCTGAAGACAGAATCCCTATCTGCTTTTTATTTCTATTTATTTTAGTGAGCTCACAACATAACAATAAATCTACATGAGAAGTTCAAGAGAAACAAGTGAGGTCAGTGTCAGAGTCCCAACAATAATATTAATATTAACTTCTAATCTAAATCTAAATATTTGACATAACTGATAACATGATAAACAGGACTAGGCAAGCCCAAGCACAGATACAGCCTGCAGGCCATCTCTCACAAAAGGATACCTTTGTGTCCATAAATAGGCCTGGACCCTTATGGAAATTTGTTAGAGAGCAGAGCACTGAGCAGCTAAACTTGAATCAACACATCGTTTCATTATAACCATATAACATTATAAGCTTCACAAAGGGAAGATTTATTGCAAGATTGTTGTATTAGACTGCATTAGTTGTAGCTAGGTGGACCTAATAAACTGACAACTGAGTTTTGTTTTCTGGCTTAGAATTAACTCCGTCTTCTTTCTAACACTCGATAAGTATGTTATTTTCAGTCAGAGACACTTGCATTAAGGAATTTACCATTTTTACATACATACATACATGAAAAGGCTATGCTCTTTGAGAGAGCTCTTAAACAATCATTGCAGCAGCAAGGATTCTGCAGGAGAACTACTCCCCCCTCAACAAACACATAAACATTAGATCTTAGTTAAATCAACAATTCCAAAAATATAGCATATAAGGAGGAGGTTGAGGTGGTGAAGGCAGTTTCAGCAGCAAACAATGTTGGCATTAGTGCATCAGTAAATTGACAATAAGAAGTGTTATAATGGCTGTGCTGTACATCTGCATGAATATGATTAAACGTTGCAGCATGAATGAAACAGCTGATGATAAAAATAACACTGTTCTCTCTAAATGTCAGATTTCTGTAGACCCCATTTTGGCTCAGTTTTAATGCTTCCTTTAACCTTTAAACCATTGCGTTTCATCTCCTCAAGGTTATTTTTTGGAGTTCCAGGAGCCAGTCAACAACATCACCCACTTCCAGGGTCAGACAGCCACGCTACACTGCAAGGTAGCAGGAAACCCACGACCGTCCATCCGCTGGCTGAAGAACGACGCCCCTGTGGTTCAGGAGCAGGGACGCATAACCGTCCGCAAGACAGAGGCAGGATCCAAGCTCCGCATACAGGACCTGGACACGACAGACACTGGCTATTATCAGTGTGTCGCCTCCAACTCACTCAAGGTCATCTCTGCCACTGGCGTCCTGTACGTCAAACTAGGTATGGTTCACATTTATATTTATACAATGACTTAGTTATTTAGGCCTAAACCATATGGACTAAATGTTGAATGTTAAGTGTTTAATTTATACACTGTAATATACAGTATGAATGAGTGAAACACTTCATGATTGCCTGTTTTTTTAATCAACATCTGTTTACACAAAGTCAATAAGATCAGTAGCTTGTACAGAGAGCTTTTTCTTTGAGTGGCGATGTCATTAACCCTTAATGTTTTTTGCACTGTAAAAACTGTATGATCTAACATATTAATAGGAGTTTTTTAAGTAACCAAGAAGCCATGGTGGTCTTTTGCATGTAGAGTCATAAAGCTAAATAGGCCACTCTTGCTTGTTAACACAGTTTTTAATGTTTTATTTATGTTTTTATTTTGGAATCACAGGACAGATGCCCACATATGGCCCAGATGAACCGTAAGTGAACAACTTCTATCCATGAACGTGTTTGTCAGAGTGTGTGTGAATAAATGTCCCACAGCAACAGAATCAGAATCAGAAATACTTTATTGATCCCCGAAAGGATACTCTTTGTTACAGCAGCTCGCCTTTACGTCAGTGCACACAGGAGAAAGTACTAGCAAAAAATATAATACAATACACTATAAAACAGGTCAGAAAATAAATTAAGTACCAGGTGGGTATAAGTATAAGATAAAATAAGTGTGAGGTACCAAGTGGGTTTACCGGTTGATGATGATAATACAGTATAATAATACAATGTAATAATATAAGTAATAAGTAGTGCTGCAAGTACTGTCGAGTTAAGTGTAGCTTATTGAGATTATTAAGATATTGCATAGGTATATAATATCAATATCCATAAATAGGAAGAACTAACATAGGAAAACTAAATATTGCACTGGAGTAGTACACAGAATATTGCACAATTATTCAAGTATGGCAGAGATGTAATGATCAATGTCCAGTTTAGTGACCTAGGGTCATACAGACTAACACTTAGAGGGAGGAGTTAAAGAGTTTGATGGCCACAGGCAGGAATGACTTCCTGTGGCGCTCCGTGGTGCTTTTTGGTGGGATAAGTCTTCCGCTGAAGGTTCTCCTTTGCTTGACCAGCACGTCATGGAGTGGGTGGGAGACACTGTCCAAGATGTCATGTAGTTTGGCCAGCATCCTCCTCTCCGCCAGAGAGTCCAGCTCCACCCCCACAATGTCACTGGCCTTACGGATCAGTTTGTTGAGTCTGTTGGTGTCCGCTACCTTCAACCTGCTGCCCCAGCATGCAACAGCATACAGGATAGCACTGGCCACCACAGACTCATAAAACATCTTCAGCATTGTCTGGCAGATGTTGAAGGACCTCAGCCTCCTCAGAAAATTGAGGCGGCTCTGGCCCTTCCTGTAAGCTTGCGTGTTCTTGGTCCAGTCCAGTTTATTGTCCATGTGTACTCCCAGGTACTTGTAATCCTCCACAATGTCCACACTGACCCCCTGGATGGAAACTGGGGTCACTGGTGCCTTGGCCCTCCATAGATCTACAACCAGCTCCTTAGACTTTGTCGCATTGAGCTGCAGATGGTTCTGCTCACACCATGAGACAAAGTTCCCCACCACAGCCCTGTACTCATGACCACCGCTGATACATCCCACCACAGCAGAGTCATCAGAAAACTTCTGAAGGTGGCAGGACTCTGTGTGGTAGCTGAAGTCTGTGGTGTAGATGGTGAAGAGGAAGGGAGAGAGGACAGTCCCCTGAGGGGCCCCAGTGTTGCTGACCACGCTGTCCGAAACAAACGTGCTCCAAATTAAGTATATTTCCATCACAGAAGGGTTTTTTTAAACAAGTTTGGAAATTAAGATAATTTAAGTATCAACCTCTCACACCCTATAAGCCTTGAATGTGGCTATAAAAATTTAGTAGTGTCTGTAGTTTGTAGTGTCATTGACGAAGAACAGCATCTGCGGTCAGCTCGACAGCAATTACAATGTAATTAGGTTTTCACCGCAGGAAATCATCCCTAGAAACTTCTCAGACCACTACTGCAGTGTACCCCACTTCTCAGCTGTCCATACGTATGTTTGGTAAAGTCATAATTTTGCCAAAATATGGCTAAACACACTGCTTCCATCAGGGTCAAGGTACAAAAAATCATCAGAATGCGACAGCGCAAGACTGAAGCAATGTATTTATTCTGTCAAGATGTTTGACTGTTCAGAACATATTGAGCAGAGGTGTGGACAGTGGAGAAGTAGGTTGCATTGCAGGTGTGATTTGAGGAGGTTCTATGTACATATTGATACTTTTTTCTGTCGTAGAAAACACATCATTTAAAGCCTTATAAGAATTTATATCAACAACAACATTCAAAGTCAAAGAAAAAAATGGATCAATGCTTTTAAAAGTCTAGCAAATTATGTAAAGTTTATGGTCAACTCATTTGGTTAAGGTGTTTAATTTTTCAGATTCTGTTTAGGTTTTAGAATTATACTGCGGTAGGGATTAAAGTTTTAGCTTTAGAGTTCATTTGGTTTTGGAATTACGACAGCTAACAACCCTTTCCCTAATTAGACTAGCTAAAGGTTTGTAGTAGTAAGGATGGATTTGAAGGTTTGTATTCAGGAAATGACTGTAGTTAATAAATATCCTCAGTGTAGAAGTGCAAATGCATGTGTTTGTGGTTAGAAGTGCCTGCCCAAAGCTAAAATGGGCATGCAAAGACATGTCAGCTAACACTCATACCTTCACTGCTTTGACTGACTGTTAGAAATGGTGAAGACCTTGTGACTTGTGCTATGCTGCACTGAGTGATGCAACCAAACCATGAGGGTAGCAGGACATACATCTTTTCTTCTCTCTCTCTTGTGGGTTTTTCTTGGGGGGTGTAATTCATTTTGGGGGCCACTGGGGAGGGTACAATGACTTTTTTGTCTATTTAAGCTATAGCTGGTATACATTTACATTTTCCTGTATAGTTAATCAGAAAAGTCAAAGTAAAGTATTAGGTAGTTTTACTTTGTCACAATATCAGTATGAAGTCACAGGTGTCCTTTGTAACTGAAGAATTATTAAGTAGACCTACTGTGTCAAAGTAACACAGTAAGTAAAAGTAAGAGGCAGTCCTACTGTGTTTGGGGCTGCAGCTGTGTCCCTGTAAAAGTGTCAGAAGAGTCTAGTCTACCTATGTTACTATGACAATAACTGTGTGAGAATTATAGTATGAAGTAGGTCTACTTTATCACAACGCATAACAGTCACAGGCAGCCCAAATGTCACACTAAGACTATGAGGTATGCACACTCTTAAAATAATAAGGTAAGAGGTCTCTTGTATCACACTAAAAGTATGAGGTAGGCCAAAAGTGTGACATCAGCCTAATTATCATGATGACAGTATTCACAAAAACAGTAAGAGATACATAGGTCTGCTGTGTCAGAGAAACACCGAGGTACTGTAAGAGTAATGGTGTGAGGTAGTTTTATGCTTCATGGAGACATGGCTGTGTGGCTCGATACCAGACTCTGTGCTGCAGCTAGCAGGCCTCCAACTCTTCAGAGTGGATCACAACACAGAACTTTCGAAAACAAAAGGTGGAGGTTTCTGTTTTTACATCAACAGTGGCTGGTGTAATGATTTGACAGTGATTCAGCAGCAGTGTTCTCCTGATCTGGAATATTTATTCGTGAACTGTAAACACTTCTACTCCCCCCGTGAGTTTGTTTCATTCATTCTGGTCAGTGTTTACGTTCTACTGCAGGCCAACGTGCAGGACGCACAGTGCATGCTCGCAGACCAGATACTGTTTGTGGAGTGGACAAACCCGGACCCCTTAGTTTTTGTCCTCGGTGACTTTAACAAGGGAACTCTCAGCCATGAACTCTCCAAATACAGACAGTTTATTAAATGTCAGACCAAAGAGGAGAATATTCTCGATCAGTGTTACACTACAATAAATCCTGGATCCCACCGAGCATGGCTGCATTGCATTCTGGCTGCGACTCTGCTGCTGGAGCTGATCGCGGCCATTCTAGACAATGCTTGAGATCCCACCAGATGTGCTGCAGTGCATCCCAGAAGTGGCTCTCCGCTCTGCTCCGCGGTGAATGCGTGGCGAGTCTATTGACGGAAGCCGCATCAAGCTACAAAGAGCAGATGAACCAGGCAGGAAGTCAGACACAGAAACAGTATAGAGAATCCAGTTAATTTTCAAAATAAAACACCCTGTGCAGACTCCCAGTCGTATATCAACTAAAAACAAAACTAAAACAGATAAAAATAGAAACCATTTAACTACGTAGCCTACTTACCCATGGTAGTACCAAGTCAACAATGTCAGGCAGGCACATTGCTCTGCTTCTGAAATGCTCCTGGTGAGGTATGAAGCTGCTTGGAGGACGGAACAAAGCTGGCTTGCAGACGCAACGTTACAGAGCTGTGTCCAGTGGAATCCTGGTTTATATGCAGTGCCTATCCTGCCGTCCCCAGCACTGCACAGGGACACTCTGACCACATCATAGTCCACCTGATTCCTATATACAGGCAGAAATTAAAGCTCTGTAAACCTGTTGTGAGGACATCAAAGCAGTGGACCAGTGAAGCTATGGAGGACCTTCAGGTGTGCTTGAACTGCACTGACTGGGATGTTTTCAGGACTGCTACCAACAGTGTGGATAAGTTCACAGAAGCTGTGAGGTTATACATCACCTTCTGTGAGGACTGCTGTATACCATCACGCACCAGGGTGAGTTCGAACAATGACAAACCCTGGTTCACAGCTAAACTCAGACAGCTAAGGGTGGAAAAGCATTCAGTAGGGGAGACAGGGACAGGTTTAGGAAGTCAGAGTACAGGTTTAGCAAGGAGGTGAGAGAAGCTAAATGACTGTACTCAGAGAGACTACAACACCAGCTCTCAGCCAACGACTCTGCTTCTGTCTGGAAGGGGCTCAGACAGATCACCAACTACAAACCAAAAGCCCCCCATTCCATTAACAACGTGTGCCTGGCCAACCAACTGAATTAGTTTTAAGCTTTGAGAGACAATGGGACAGTCCTGACACCATTCCCTGTGACTCCATCCACCAGCTCCACCTCCCCCACCTCAGCAGGGGCCTGGGCCTCTCCACACCTGCCCACCCCAGAGGGTCCCCCCTTCCCTACTGCAACAACGACTCTCTCCATCCTGGAGAGGGACGTCAACAAACTGTTCAGGAGGTAGAACCTCCGCAAAGCAGCTGGGCCAGACTCTGTATCTCCATCCACCCTGAAGCACTGTGCTGATCAGCTGTCTCCGGTGTTCATGGACATCTTTAACACCTCACTGGAGACACGCATGTGCCAGCCTGCTTCAAATCTTCCACCATCATCCATGTCCCCAAAAAACCAAGGACCACAGGACTTAACGACTACAGACCCATTGCCCTGACCTCTATGGTAATGAAGTCTTTTGAGCTCCTTTTGTTGTCTCACCTCAAATCCATAACAGACTCACTGCTGGACCCCTTACAGTTGGCCTACAGAGCCAACAGGTCTGTAGACGATGCAGTAAACATGGCCCTCCACTTCATCCTCCTGCACCTGGACTCCTCAGGAACCTATGCCAGGATCCTGTTTGTCATCCCAGCTCTGCTGCAGGACAAGCTCTCCCAGCTGAGCGTCCCTGACTCCACCTGCTGGTGGATCACAGACGTCCTGTCTGACAGGAGGCAGCACGTGAGGCTGAGGAAACAGCACCGGTTCCCCTAAAGGCTGCATTTTTTTCCCCTCTGCTGTTCTCCCTGTATACCAACAGCTGCACCTCCAGTCACCAGTCCGTCGAGCTCCTGAAGTTTGCGGATGACACCACCCTGATTGGGCTCATCTCTGGCGGGGATGAGTCCGCCAACTGGTGGGAGATTGACCACCTGGTGACCTGATGCAGTCAGAACAACCTGGAGCTCAATGGTCTCAAGACAGTGGAGATGGTCGTGAATTACAGGAAGAACCCAGCTCCACCCGTCCCCCTTCATCGAGTGTGACTACCCAGTTGACACTGTGGAGTCCTTCCACTTCCTGGGCACCATCATCACCCAGGACTACCTGAACAGCTCTCTCACCAAGAAAGCCCAGCAGAGGATGTACTTCCTGCAGCATCTGAAGAAATTCAACCTGCCAAAGACAATGATGGTGCACTTCTACACCGCCATCATCAAGTTTATCTTCACCTTCTCCATCACCATCTGGTAAGCTGCTGCCACTGCCAAGGACAAGGGCAGATTGCAGAGTATCATTTGCTCCGCAGAAAAGGTGATTGGCTGCAATCTACCTTCCCTCCAGGACCTGTACGCCTCCAGGACCCTGAGGCATGCAGGGAAGATTGTGACTGACCCCTCCCACCCTGGACACAAACTTTCAGTCACTCCCCTCTGGGCAGGAGGCTGCGGTCCATCATGGCCAAAACCTCATGCCACAAAAACAGTTTCTTTCCATCTGCAGCTGTCACTACTGTGATTTTGTTATTGTTACTTGAAGGGTCAGTTGTTCCAAATAATGAAAATCATATTTTGTCACATGGTAAACCTCTGATCTTTAACGTAGTGCTACCTTCAGATATTAAACAGGACTGACACAGCTGAACACATTCTTGCTCTCAAGGGTTTTAAATTGTTGATGACCACGACCTTTCCTGCAGCACCACCCTCACGATGCGTTGTTTGTTTAGTCTAGCACTGAAGTATTACTGGGGGTAATGAACACTTTACTCTAGAGACTGAACAGTGCTTTATGCATGAGAATTTATTCATTTCAAACAACAGGTGAGGGTTGCGTTAAAGTAGTCACAACATAGGAAAGGGTGCAGCTATTTAAAACAATGAAATGGCATGTTCACCCTCCTCCTTTCTTATAATAAATCAGATTGTCCTTAAGCTTGATATGAGTACACAGTCTCTCAGTTTAGCTTTCTGTTCCACCTCATTCACACTGCCCAAACACAGATGCACACGATCAGAAAATGTCTAACATAACAGAGCTTCAGACCAACATAAATCAGAGTCTCTTTGCTTAAGGCTGGCACACAGACACATCACAGTACTAGATAACAGCTGGCTGGAGCTTCCAACTCTTTTGAAATGTGGACAAGCTTAAACATAACTGATGTTCACACTGTAAGTTCCATTCCAAAGTGAGATATTCAACATTAAAAACTGGCATACTGACTATTGCTTAAAGGAGTAATATGACATTTTGGGAAATACGTTTTCATTTCACTTTCACATTCAGTTCACTTTCTTGCTGAGAGTTAGATGAGATTGATACCACTCTCATGTCTATACAGTAAATATGTAACTACAGCCTGCAGCCTGGTTGCTTAGCTTAACATAAAGACTGGAAACAGGGGGAAACAGCTATCCTGGTTTTTTTCGAAAGGTATCCCCAGGGGACCAGTCATTTCCTGGAGTCTTCGCTGGTTGCCTGGCAACTGTTCCTGGCCGAGAAATAGTCCGGCACATAACCCCCGGTTTTTGTACAGATTAAACAAACAAGATATAGCATGTTAATTAGTGAGCTTTAGAGGTGCTGGTGGGTGAATTTTGCTAAACTTTCGACAAAGCCAGGCTAGCTGCTTCCTCCTGTTTAAAGTCTTTATGCTAAGCTAAGCTACGTGGCTGCTGGCCCCAGCTACATATTTATTTATCTGACAGACACAAGAGTGGTATCAATCTTCTCATGTAATTCTTGGCAAAAAAGCGAATAAGTGGATTTTCCAAAATGTTGAACTATTCCTTTAAGCGAAGGACGTTATGGGTTAATATGCAGGTTAGTAGATTAGGTTCTGGTACAAAAATATGATATGATATAAACAGTAGCATTCTGCAAAGAAACCCTTAATATGGACACACAGCAGCAACAAAATCTACACAGACCGGCCTCATACACATTCAGAGAGAGGAGAGAAAGAGACCTGAGCAGGAGTCATAGACTGCAAACAAACAAAGGTATCATTCTGGTTAGAATCATACAGGGTTCTTGCTTGAAAGAGGTGGTTATCATTCTCTGTTAAACATCCTGGTTGTTTACCAGCCATATTGTGCAAAGGCAATTGTCAATGTAATCATTTCCAAAGAATATGATACACAGAAACTACTTTTAATGCTTGTTAACATAATTATTATTACATTCATTTGTTTTATTTTATTAGATCCAAAAGGAATATTGAATTTTCAGTGTCCAAAACAAAATCAAAACAGACATTATTATAATAATACCAAATACTAAATGCTATCTGCTAAAGGGATTCATATGCAGGCCTGTTGGTTACTTTTACATTAACAGAGAGAGAACGGAGCATTCAAATGTTAAAGTATTAAAGGTGTATTATGAAATGTTATTATGGCAAAAGCTGTGAGACACTTGCACAATGTTATTGTCCTCCATGTCATATGCTAGTACACAGATGGATACATGCTGTAAATTTAAGTGGATAGTAAAGAAACCATCCATTTCCTGCCAGTTATCAGGTTCGGGGTCACGGTGGCAACAGTCTTAGCAAGGTAGCCAAGACAATCAACTGTTTCCTTTCAACTCAGAGGAGCAGTGGTCCTTGTTGATAAGAATCCATTACAGTTGGTAATTTGGTGACATTTGGTTATTGTGACCAATATGTACTAAGCAGGACATTTTACAAACTATGTAATGGTGACCCTGTTTCAAAATTACCTCAGATATATCTGTACTGACATTTCTTACTAGTTATCGGCCAACATATAAATTGATACCGATATATACGATAAGATCAAAACAGCTGATAATATCGGTCATGCTTATGGCCGGGTTAACCTGTTTGGGACCAGTGGGCAAAAATTTGGCGTTCAAGTGCTGCTGGTAAGGATAGAATTATGTGGACAACAAGAGTCATTGTCAGTATTTCTTTTATACTTAGCTGCTCAATGAGATTACCTGTGCAGCGTAAATCTGATTGGAGATAATCAAAAGCAAAAAGACTCCAGAGTCCTGTGTTCACAGAATAGGAGAAAGCAGCCAGCACATAATTCGCCATTAGCCAGCTTTGAGTGAGTGTGAATGAGTATGCAGGTCTTTACTGTGTGTATATCCCCTGCTTTGGGCTCAGCCTGTTTGTTTTGTTGATTAAGACTCAAGTCAGGCCTGGGAGACCTATCCCAGCACAAACATAACATAAGAACCTTAGCAAAGAGCACATTTTGAAAACAAGTTCAGATCAGTTGGTTTAACCAACACAACTTACTTTTTATTCAAGGAGTAGGTCCTTAGGTCCTTTGCTCAGTGTGTATTACTCATTTTATTTTATTTGTTAGTTAGGAAATGAATTGGGTATGGTCCCCATCTTCAGTGCCCAGTGCTTAACAATTATTTTCTGTCTTTCAGTGATTTTAGTTGTTTTCACATAAAGCTAAAAAGTATCATGATGATGACATCATGATGTAACACTTACTTTTCAGTATACAATACGCCCAATGTCAGTATTCTAGTGTTATCTTTTAGTGTCATAGGCTTTGTAATGATATCAAGTAACAATTAATGGCGGTAATTTACACTTTGCTCTTAAGCTTTTAAATAGGTGACTTAGACTGTGTTGTGACTGTACAATGCATGATATTTGTACTGGGACACTGGAAGGGCTTATGATGGGGGTCAGATTTTGCATAGGGCCCCAGGAAGGTCTGGGCCAGCTACGCAAGGAGTACTACAGGAAGTCATTTTCTACCAGCCATCATCAGACTTTACAATTCATCCACTGTGTTTCTGAGCAGGGCTAACATTGATTCATTTGTGGACCAACTGTTGTAGTCTAGTTGAGAGAATTGCTGGATTCAGATTTCCTGAATAGGTTTCCTGAATACGGTGCCTGTATTTCTCTTGTATTCATGATGTCAGTTTTTGCCTTGTTAGCAGTAGGATAACAATATTAGTCAGTGGGTTCTTCTGTCCGTCTACACTGTAGTCTAGAAAGCTATCTTGTCTTATATTGCCTTGAAATTTGACAAGGATGTTCATGGTCCCCAAATAATTCCGTTTTTGTCTGTGACCCTCTGATCTATTCTCTTCTGCAGACCAATATCTGTAATCAGGAAAATCACACTGCATCTGTGATACACAAGATGCTACCAGCATCCCTTTCCTGCTGCACCACACAAGAGACGTCTTCTTGAGTCTTGTATTGGTTGTGGTTGTGTGTGTTAGGGAAATGGTAACCCCTGCCTGTGTTCAAAGATGGTCTCTGGTGTTGGATGTGAATGTCCTCCTTGATCTCTCTGCGGTCGTCCACTGATTTCTGGTCGATGACCTTTGACCTCTTCCCAGTCAATGCTGTGAGCAGTTTTGGTCTGGTGTTCATAGACAGCTAACGGTATCTGTAGGGCAGGGTGACGGTGTGGTGACACTATATTTCCTATGTAGTATGATACCTATAGTTATTAGATTCTGAATGATAGTAGATTTTTCAGGCCAATATTTAAGAGTTTACAAAATCCTATAATAAAATATTGGCATAAACACTTTACACTCACATGTTCCCTTAAATGTGGCTATTAAACAACTGAGTCCGAGATATGTACTGAGCAGGACATTTTAATTAAAAAATAAACTTCTGAGTGCTCTTTGATGGACCAAGGCTGGACTACCAACAGAGCAAAGTTGGCCACTGCAACGTGATACTGGGATCCCAGACCCGCAGCAGCCCCCAAAACCCAGGCAAATAACGAAGCTGTCATGTCCAGTCAGCTGTGGGCACTAATGGGATCTTTGAGGTGACAGGACAGAGGGCAGAGATGTGGGGGGTCAACAGGGGCCCAACAGCAAATTTCTTTACCCTAACTGACATATACGCAGAAGCTAAAATTAGCAATTATATCATTGCCCTGGTAAATATATCAGTCAGGCTTACAGAGCATAGCTATACTAGTAGTTACTAGTAGTTGTGGCTGCTGTAAAAATGTCCAAAATCCAGTACACGTCTGTTTGTCAAATTCAGCAAATATCTCCTCACGGTCTGCTAGCTATCAGTTCAATGTGTGCACTGAAAAAGAAATCTGGTGTTTGTACACAGCCCTGGCTCTGTAAATGGGAAATAAACAAAGTAGCTCGAACCGAGCCACACAACACTATTCCAGCCATTCCAGTCATGATTTGTGTGTCAGGTAACATTAAATTACTTGCCCACGGACATTCAGCTTACTTTCTAGTTTGTCAAGATATGCTATTGTTGTTGTGCTGTTTGCTATAGTAGCAGAAGAGTTGTGAGTATGGAGCTGGAGTGGAGCTGGTGGGGCTGGTGTGCTGGCTCTGGGAAACCGTCTCATCCTCTCTGGCTGTTAGCTTTGCAGCAGCGACTGTAGGAACAGTTTGCTAACCCACAACCCAGCTAAGCTAACCCAGAACCTAGCTAACGTTAGTTAAATTACTTGCTGTGCTGTTGTATCATGGTATTTGTCATGGTATTGGATTTCTCCAGAATCGCATACCCCACCTTAGCTGGCTTAGTTTTTAGTTCTCTTTTTTTCTTTTTTGTGCTTTCTTTCTCTGCTTAAAAAAAACATTTGTGCCTGAAGCATAGTTTGTTTTCCTTTTCAGGTCACGTGAAAAAGGTTTCTGCCAGCCATACCGAGGCATTGCCTGTGCTCGCTTTATCGGCAACCAAAGCATCTATGTTGAGTCACTGCAGATGCAGGGGGAGAGTGAAAACCGCATCACAGGTAAGAAAATCCACTGGCTCTCTTAGTTGACATATTAAACATGTGGGAAACTGGCTCAAACGTGCTTTTTTTTCCTCCCTCCAAGCTGCCTTCACTATGATTGGCACCTCCACCCACCTATCGGATCAGTGCTCCAGGTTTGCCATCCCGTCCTTCTGCTACCACGTCTTCCCTCTGTGTGACGAGGACTCTCGGGGCCCTCGCCGGCGTCAGCTCTGTCGAGATGAGTGCGAAGCCCTGGAGAACAACCTGTGCCACGCAGAGTACACCATCGCCCGATCCAATCCCATGATCCTCATGCAGCTGGAGCTCCCCAGCTGCCACCTGCTGCCACGGCCGGGCACACCTGATGCTGCTTCCTGTATGAGGATAGGAGTGCCACCACAAAAACTGGGCCCATGTAGGTGGATGATACAGCATGCACACATTACAATTATTGATGTAAAAACACCCTGCTCATGAAATGAATGAACAAGTGTAACACTGTAAGTGTGGGCTGGTCAATTTACCAAGAATTTACTGAAACCGATGTCATTTATCCATTTAGTTAATTAATTCAGGATTCAGGATAATTAATTAATGCATTATTTAGAATTTTTACATTAAGCTCAAAAATGTGAAATATAAAAAACAGAACTGAATGAATAACAGAACAGTCCAGTTAAAATTTGTGACCATGTTTTATAAAGTTGCACACCACAGGACTATAACATGATGTGTCACTCCGCAAACCAGCTGAAAAATAGATAGTTCTGAATATGCAATCATTTTATAAATCCACAAAATGTAAGTCACCTCTCTTATAGTGTGTAGAAGGCGCATCCATACTGAGTCACTGTCTATTTTACAGATTCCCCCTCAGACCACAGCTGCTACAATGGAAGTGGGGCTGACTACAGGGGCACAGTCAGCATCACTAAATCTGGTCAACACTGCCAGCCGTGGAGCGCTCAGTACCCTCATGGTCACCATCTGTCCCAGGAATACCCCGAACTCTGGGGAAGTCACAACTTCTGTCGTAACCCAGGAGGTCAGATGGAGGCGCCCTGGTGCTTCACCCTGGACCCTCAGGTCAGGCTGGACCTGTGTGACATCCAGCCCTGCAGTAAGTACCATAATGCAATAATTGTACTCTTAATACTTACTTTGATTGTTAACATTTTCAGGTTATTCTAAGATAATGAATGTTTTGATAAAGGTCATTTTTTGTGAACAGTGGAAAAAAACAAAAACAGAGAGAAATTATCTAGATTGGTGTGGTGTTAGACAATAGTACCTTTTTTCTATCAATCTTCAAATCCTCTTCAAACCTACTCCACTTTGAAAGGCTACTAGTTCTGCATACTTTCAGGTACAGATGTCATTTAAACTTTAAACAGGTCACAAGAATTTCAACTATTACACTTTTTGATATCTTTTACAGTCTTTTCAATATTGCAGTTTATGTTTTATGCTTTTTTTAGTCCCTTTGAGTTTATAATGGATGTGTATTGGGCAAAATGTTCTGAGCTAGAGTGGGTGACATCATCACTAGAGTGCAGAGGATTTGTAAAATGTTCTGAAAATTTCCTCTTAAACTTGCTCTCATTCACACAAATTTCACTCTTCATACATCATTTTACACCAACACGCAGGAAAATTTGTGCTGGTTTTACACATAACTATGGAATCAAACGGACTTTCCTACACTGGGTCGTGGAATTGGCCGTTTTAGTAGTCCTCAGCCTTCATACCTGACTTCAGTCTGTCTGCAGCACCCATGATGTTGGTTTTATTCACAATTTTAACTTATTCTGGGAGCATTCTTTGTTGTTTTCACGAGATGGTCTTCACCCAAACAAGTCAGGTAGGCCACGCACCCTCTGCTGTCACTAACTCCCCCTTGTGGACTGAACATAGTCCTGCTATTTGGAGCCCGGATCCCTCTAGTGCTACTTTTAAAATTGTGGTAATTTCGCATAGGTCCTTAATACGAAACAGACACAGCTGACACAGCAATAATTATAATTTAATAAAGATCGCTCTAGTCTCAACTTCAGGTCTGACCCAGCACAGACTTGTGGGCTCTTCTCAATGGAAGAGCCCTCTCTAACAAAATGTTTATTTTAAATGATTTGATCTCTTCTCCTGATTTAGATTTTATGTGTTTAACTGAATCCTGGTTACGTCCTGGTGATCACTGTCAGCTGGCTGAATTGTGCCCTCCAGATTATGACTGCTTTAGCTGCCATAGGGTTTGTGGTCGAGGTGGGGGCCTTGTTACTGTCTATAGGAAGCATTTAAAATGTAACCTCATAGCTTGTAATGGTTTTTCCTCCTTTTGAAGTGCTCATGTTTAAACTTGGTGGGCCCCTCCCGGTCATATTTGCTATTATTTATCGCCCCCCTAAACCAGCTGGCTCCTTCAAGTTTTTATCCAATCTTGTTTTAAATTATGATAGAATTGTTCTTTGTGGTGTTTTTAATATTCATCTTGATGATTCTTCTAAAGCCCTTGCTGCTGATTTTTTAAATATCACTAACTCTTTTAACTTTCAATAACATGTGTCTGGCCAAACTCATTCCCGTGGCCACACCTTAGACCTAGTCTTTAGTCTGGGCCTGAAAACTCCATCTGTGGAAATCATGGACATGTTTGTATCTGATCACCTCTGCATTGTTTTTAACTGTGAATTAGAGGCTGCAAGTACTGAATTATCCCGCTCTGAGTACACACAAATCCTTAATGAGCATAATGCCTCAAGATTCTGTACACTGTTCAATTCTCCTGGGAATGTGTTTCCCGATTCCTCCGACACCAACGATTTGGTTGAATCTTTTAACTACCTGTGTTCTTCAACCTTAGAGCTCATAGCTCCTCTGAAAAATAGACCAAAGCCAAAGACTAGAAAACAGCCATGGTTAAATAACAGTATTCAAAGCTGTAAAAGGAAATGCAGAAGAGCAGAATGCAGATGGAAGAAAACAGGTCTCCAGGTCCACTTTGTGGCTATGAATAAGTTATTACTCCATAATAGGATGGTGTAGGATGCAAGAACAAGTCATTTCTCTGCACATCGGTACAACCCCAGATTCCTATTGAGGACTGTGGATCACTTAATTAACCCAGCCTCTCCTTGTGCCCCTGCTGATTGTAATGCTGATTGTGAAAAGTTTCTTTTGCACTTTGCTGGTAAGGTGGAGTTAAAAAGATCTGGTATCACACCCAACCCTGCCTTTTTAGATGTGGGTCACCCGTTCAGGAATTCTTTGAGTAATTTTTTTGCTGTTACACTGCCTGAACTTGCAGACATCATGTCTCTTTTAAGAGTAACCTCTTTTATTGGAAGTTATGGATTGTATTGCGCCCCTTTTGCTAATTATTTTTAACAGCTCACTGTCTACTGGCTGCATCCCAGATTACTTTAAAACTGCTTGTGTCCAGCCAGTCCTAAAAAAATCCTGGGCTTGATCCCACCCTCCTGCATAACTATTGTCCAATCTCCAAAGATTCTTGAAAAACTTGTATCTGAGCAGCTTCTTGATGCTGTGGAAAACAATACCTTTGAAAAGTTCCAATCTAGCTTTCGTCAACACCACAGCACTGAGACAGCCCTTCTCAAAGTCACTAATGACCTTTTAATGAATGCAGATGCAGGCATGTGTTCAATTCTTGTGCAGCTGGACTTAAGTGCTGCCTTTGACACATTTGATCATGGCATTCCTTTAGATAGACTGAGGCACTGGGTGGGCGTGTCTGGCACTGCACTAGGCTGGTTCTCATCTTATCTGTCCAATAGGAAATTCTGTGTCAGCATTAATAACTTCATGTCATCCTTCTCCTATATCAAGTACGGTGTACCTCAAGGTTCAATTCTGGGACCAATACTATTCTCCTTATACATGCATCCCTTGGGTGATATCATCCGCAGACATGGGATTTCTTTTCATTGTTATGCAGGTGACACACAGTTGTACCTCCCTGTCAAGCCTACTGACCTTAGTACACTGAGTTCTCTGCCTGTCTGACATAAAAAACTGGATGTTGATACATTTTCTTCAGCTCAACTCAAATAAAACTGAAATCCTTGTTATTGGGCCCCAACACATCACTAAACAAATACTGCTATCTACTGGTAACCTGTCACAGCATATCAAGCCTGTTGCAAGAAATCTTGGTGTCTTGTTTTATGTTTTGAGCAATATATCACTAAGCTTGTCCAATCATGTTTTATCACCTCAGAAACACTGCAAAAATCTGATCTATTTTAAATCTTACTGATGCAGAAACTGTTGTACATGCTTTTATCTCCTCAAGCCTCGATTATTATAACAGCCTGTTCACTTGTCTTTGTCTCAAACTTTGACACGACTGCAGACTGTACAAAACTCAGCTGCTAGGCTGTTAACCAGGACCAAGAGGTTCGATTACATCACACCTCTTTACATTGGCTCCCTGTTTGTTTTAGGATTGATTTTAAGCTCTTATTGATTACTTTTAAGGCTCTTCATGGCCTGGCTCCAGACTATATTTTAGACCTTGTAATCCCTTATGAACCTTCACGTACTTTAAAATCTTCGGGCAGGGGTCTTATGTCTGTTCCTGAGTCCAGGATGAAATCTAATGGGGAGAGAGCTTTTGCTATCAGGGCCCCGAGGCTCTGGAACAAAGAAGAAATTAGGTTGTCTGAGTCTGTGTCTTCATTTAAGTCTCTTCTCAAAACACATTTTTATCGGAAAGCATATCCTGATTTTACCTGAACTGGCTGTTTATTTTATTGCTTTTGTGTATTCTATGTATTTTATTTCTTTATATTTCATCATTCACTGTGGTATTTTATTTATCTTGTTGTGAAGCACTTTGTACTTTGTTTTGATAAGTGCTCTATAAATAAAGTTTTATTATTATTATTATAATATTACATTTGGCTTGGAAAGCTCCCAAGTGACAAGACTGCCAAGCAACAGCTGTATAAGCTCCCATGTTAACTGAGAGTCGAACTTTCTGGGGGAAAGCAGAAAGTGCCAGATTTTAAAATTGCTCTAATGCTGCAGTTTTTCACTTTTTCCACACAAATTATATTATCTACACGTGTGGCAAAGTCTTAGGATGCTGTCGGTCCTTTCAACGATACGACCTACAGTTTTTTAATGACGGTGTCTTGTTCAAGTGGTACGTTCACAGGGTTTTCTATGTCTGTCTCAACGACAGAGCACTTTCAGGCCTCAATCACCATAGCAACCAGTGACCCAGAAGTCGCTGGGCAGAAATGGACAAAGATAACTGTGATAGGCTTAAGTCACCATATTCACACACAGCGGCCATTGTCATCTGACGTCATGCTCAGGGTGGGAAGCTCAAATGCTGGATGGATAATGTCCATGGATGTATAATGAGAACTGGATACAGCACTGCTGCTCAGACTTGCAGCCAATTTTCCCAGTGGCCACTCGCGGTATTGCAACGAAAAATCCCTCTGCGGCCTAAAAAGATTTTTCCCCATCGGCTACCATTATAAAAGAGACGTCTGTAAAACTGTTGACAGGACACCTCAAACTGCAAACAAGGTCAGTTATGACTTTCTATTTTTGATCCATGGAGGTTTTATATTTGTAAAACGTTCCTCGAGCTGATAAAAAGCTATTTAAAAATCTGTGATGTCATCACAATGTAAAGTCGGCCGTTGGATACTGGTGGAGGAGCTAGGCGCTGAATTCGAGTTTACTGTCGGTGTCTTATCTAGGACTTGCGGTTGGCATAAACTGGTTTGTGACTGGATCTGGATGGCAACACAGGCAGAAAATGATAAAGACGATATGGAGTTTGATGACTGGACTCCAGTTTGTAGAGGTAAAGCAAAGATGAGACAAGAAGAGGAGGTAAGGGCGTCTGCCAGCCAGAGCAGTAAAAGAAGCTTAGAGGAGAATAGTTCAGATGAAGGTAACCGGGTTGTTTGCAGGAAGGTCATACTAATATCGTATTTAATTGAAATGCAATATAGAGTACTGAAGAAAGTAAAAGATTGGGAAATGATAGTAACTGAAGTTTGGCCAAAAGATGGTACTATTAAAATAGCCGCCTTCGGAACAGCAAGACAGGGAGCCGGCGTCGGAACAGCAAGACAGGGAGGCGGCGACGGGACAGCAGGACAGGGAGGCGGCGACGGGATGACTGGCTGAGGAGCGGGCTGGGCCGGTGGTGTCTGGGAGTCCGGAACCTGCTCCTCCGGCTGAAAAGGAGGGCACGGCTGCTGTTGTGATCCAGCCGATGATGCAGCGGCTTGTTGCGACCCAGTAGTTGGTCCTGCAGCGTGCTGTGATCCAACTGGAAGCGGAGGTAGTTGCGATCCAGCATTGGCTATGGATTGGTGCAGCTGCGATCCAGCCGGGATCACAGCCGCTGCTGCGGTCCGGCGGTGAGCTCGGGAGCGGGGAGCTGCTGCTGTGGTCTGGCGGAGAGCTTGGGAGCGGGCAGCTGCTGCTGTGGTCCGGCGGAGAGCTTGGGAGCGGGCAGCTGCTGCTGTGGTCCGGCGGATAGTCCGGGGGCGAGGAGCTGCTGCCATCTAGGAAACTGGTGTGGATACCACTTGAACACCAGGCAACACCTCACCAAAAATGCCTCGCACTCCTCTGCAGAGCCTGAGAAGGTCCCTGGTTGCGTCATCTCACAATCCACCAAGGTGGTGAAGGATGGGTAAGGCGATATTGTTGGACCATCTCCTCCAGGTCCAGGAAGAGTCCATCGGGGCTCGAGGATGTCATCCTTTCGGTTTGGTCCGACCTTCTGTTACGGAACAGACAGACAGGGGACACCGGGATGGACACAGAACGTTCTTTTATTGAATGACAGCCAGATATTGTGGATATGAAGAGAGGGAAGTCTGTAGGCGGAAGAACTGGCTGGAGAGGGAGATCGCTGGAGACAGGAGAAATGCTGGAGACTGGGAGAATAGGCGTAATGCCGAGTAGCGTGGAAAGTCGTAGTCATGAACGAGGTCGGACACATACTGAGGTGAGTGCAGGGCTTTTATGCTGACTGTGATTGGGAGCTAATGTGGAGCAGGAGTGTGATTGGGAGCAGGTGTGGATAATTAGTGGGTAGTGGAGCCTGGAGTATCCCTGACAGGTAAAAAGAACTCACAATTTTCAGAATCTTATTGAATATAAAATGTTGCAAGCTAAGGTAAGGAAAACAATTAAAAATGCAAGTAAGGTGTTTTGGAGGAAGTTTTGTAACTCAGTAGGAAGAGAAACAGAAATTGCTAAAATATGGGGAATGATAAAAAGAATGCGCCCTGCGACGAGTTGGCCACTGTCCAGGGTGTGCCCTGCCTAAGGCCCGAAGTCACTGGGATCCAGTCAAAACGGGGAAGCGGTGAAAATGGATGGATGGATGGATAAAAAGAATGAATGGGGTTAAAAGAGAGTATGGATATCCAGTGGACGGTGGAACTACAGCTGTGACAGACGAGGAGAAAGCAGAGATGTTGGCACAAACTTTTGTTAAAATTCACAGTTCTAATAATATAGTAGTGAAGAGGCGCAAAGAGGAAGGGAAAATAGAATAGCTGAGAATAAGGAACTACTACAGCAAAATGAAGATACCAATGATTTAACAAATATACCATTCACAAAGGCAGAACTGAATTGTGCTCTCAGGAAAACCAAGATGTCAACACCGGGGAAAGATCAGATATGTTACACTATGATAAATCATCTTAGTGAATCATTTAAGGATATTTTACTGGAACTATATAATAAGGTTTGGGAGAAGGGAAAATTGCCACAAGTCTGGAAAGAAGCTGTTGTTGTCCCGATACGCAAGCCCGGAAAAGATTGCACAAACCCAAGGAATTATAGGCCTGTTGCCTTAACCTCCAATGTATGCAAAATAATGGAGAGAATGATAAATGTAAGATTGACATATTATATGGAAAGCAAAGGCTATGTATCAAAATATCAAAGTGGATTCAGAAGAGGTAGAAATACCGAAAGCGCAGATTAATAGGGAAAGCATAGTGGCCATCTTTTTTGATATAGAGAAGGCTTATGATATGATATGGAAGGAAGGATTATTAATTAAATTAAATAAGTAAATTAGGGGTTAGGGGTTAAAGGCCTAATGTATAGGTGGATCAAAGACTTTTTATATGGAAGATTGATTCAGGTAAAAATAGGGAAGTGTTATTCAGGAAAATTTTTTGTTGAAAATAGAACTCCGCAAGAGAGTATATTGAGTCCTATGTTATTTTCTATTATGATAAATGATGTTTTTCTGAATTTGTAGTTTGACTTCAAACTACAAGTTAGTTTGAAGTCCGTTCACTTACAGTAGGAAATCCCATCACTCAACTAATGGACCTTAAACCACACAGTATAGGAGAAAGACACACAGGTCTTAAATTCTTTTTTACTTTAAGTATTTATTTATGTATATTAAGGTTTATCTACTTGTTCATACTTTCAACTACGAACTGCTTCTTCATACAGTTAAGCTAGAAATCCAGTTTAGCTCCCAGACATTAGTCAAGTCATGCAGTGCAGCTCCTATCTTACTCTACTACTATATTTAGCATCCTTTTCAAGAAATCACAGTTTACATTTCGGGCAATTTTCGGTCAATTTCTGAGTTTATAATGGGCGGAATGTTCAATTCTTATGTCTTTCACTTGCTCTCCCTCCTACATTTTCACATCAATATGTAGGAAAGTTTGTGCCGGTCGCAGACATGTAACTACTGAAGCAAACTGACTTACAATTTTGGCTCAGTGAGCCTCCAAGTAACAGGAGCGCCAACCAGCTGCCGCACTGACTCCCATATTAACTGAGCACAAATTTCTGGAGGAAAGCAGACAGTGCCAGTTATTTAACTCGCTGTAATTCTCACATTTTTGACACCATATAAATAAAATGTACATGAACTCATGAGTCTCTGATGATGGGTTAGTTTCGGCAATACAACTTACAGTCTCTGAGTTACAAGCAGTTTGAGAGGTATTTTTGTATTTAATTAACTGTCTGAGCTGTCTACAGAGTGATGCATGTGTATCTGTCCCCACTGTCCCTCCCATGTCCACTCCCTCAAGGTGCCTCAATCACCATAGAGAGGCGAAGTCCCTCCCCTTTGGGTGGACCACCATGGGACCTTATTTCGGAAAAAATGTGCGGTAATCAATGACGAGAGACAAATCATTTTTGATCCAGTTTGAATTGTGCCATGAATTACACACGTTTGTCAATTTAAAAAGATAATTTTACATGTCAAGAAAGTCACAGTGTGTTGTAAAACTGTTGAAGTGTAAGACTGTGAAAATACGTAATTAGAAAGACTACACACCCGAAAGTCACGCAAGGGGTGTCATGACTTTCTCTCTCCACAAGCTACCCAGAGCCACTGAGGTTACGATGCCTGTGTGTTTCATACATTGATGTATAAAGTACCGGATTTAGCAACACGAGCAACAGGTCTTGCTTGTTCTTTCTCTTCCTGGCTGATAAAAAGGACCAGGAATTGCTGGATAAAACATCAGGTAAGCCAACGTTACAAGGGATGGCCACGTTGTGTTGGTGACATATTGTGCGAGCAAGAGATGTAGTTCACTGAGTGGTTTTGCACTAAACTAAATGGTACTATGACAAACCTACGACAAAGTGCGACTTTCTTGACATGCAAAATTTTCTTTTAAATTGACAAATGTCGTGTAATTCATGGCACAACTCAAATGGGATCAAAAAGTTATTTTTCTCTCACCATTGACTACTGTACATATTTTTTCGAAATAAGGTCCCATGGGGGACACCAGAAGGGGAGGGACATCACCTCTCTATAGCAACCAGTATCTCAGTAGTTGCTGGAATGGAGAAAGCTGACTGAGATTGGTTTAAATTAAGTAGTATAGGCTGTAGTAGTATTAGAAGAAGAAGTAGTAGCTACATTATCCTTGATAACAGCATTTGAGTTTAAGCGTGACGTCAGAGGAAGATGGTAAATGTGAATACTTACATAGTACTTTTAATATTAGTATCAGGATATACACCATGTTATGGTATACCGTGGCTGGACCCAAAAGCATGACTAGGACAGTGGAAGTGAAGTAATAGGTTCAGTTTATTTAGGAAATACACTGAGGAACCAGGAGTGTGGAGGGAGGAGCTGGGAGCTGGTAGACCGGGTGCAGTCAGCGGGCCAACAAGAGGCTGGGGAGAGCAGGCAGGCGGAGGAAGAAACAGCAGGCTGAGGGGGAGCAGAGAGAGCAAGTCAGGAGCCAAGGCGTAATACCACTAAGGTAAACAGATGATCTGGCGAAGACTGGTGAGAAGAGCCGGGTAGATATACTGTCAGGTGTTGATTGTAGATGGAGAGCGGGTGAGCAGCAACAGATAGGTAGCAGGTGTATCAGTCCTGGAAGTTCCTCAGAGGCCGAATTTGAATGATCACAGTTTAAGTTCTATGCTTTTTTCAGTCCTTTTCTGAGTTTATAATGGGTGTATATTGCGCTGCTTCACGTCACATGACCTGTGATGTCACTTACTGATCCACCTTTCTGCTTTTTCAGAATTTTTGTACTTTATCCCTTGTAACTTCCACAATTTTCACTTCTCATACACAATTACCACATCAATTAGTAGGCAAATATGTCTTGTTTCTGCTCATGGCATTATTTAAGAAACAGGACTGACAGTTTTTGAATTTTCTGCCTCAAAGCACCGAGAGAGCCCTTCCGTTGTCTCATTGACCGTCATGATATTTTACCTCTCACAGTCTTAGGCAAAAACACAAATGTGCTGACTTTTATAACTGGGATTTCTCTGGATTGATGTTGCGACAAAGGGAGAAGGTTCAGAACCTGACAACGTGGTGCGCCAACAACAATCTGGTCTTAAACACCAAAGAGACCAAGGAGATTATCATGGATGTCAGGACTACCAAAAAGATCCCACATAGTCCTGTCCATATCAACACAGAGGCCATGGAGAGAGTCCCCAGCCTCAGGTTCCTCAGGTCACCATCACAGAGGACCTCTCCTGGGCTGAGAACACCTCAGCAGTGGTGGCTAAGGCGCAACAACGCCTCTATTTTCTGTGGAGGCTAAGGAGAGCCAACCTCCCCCAAAAGTTGCTTGTCAACTTTTACAGATGCACCACAGAGAGCATTCTAACAAACTGTATGGCAGCCTGGTATAGCAGCTGCACTAAAGCTGACAAAAAATCCCTCCAGCATATTGTGAAAACAGCACAGGACATTGTTGGCATGGAACTGCCATCACTGGAACATCTTCACAGCACCCGCTGTGTGAGGAGGGCTAAGAACATCATAAAACATACCACAACCTGGACACCATCTGTTTAAGCTCCTCCCTTCAAGCAGGTGCTTCAAATCAATTCACTCACGCACAAATAGACTGAAAAAGAGCTTTTTCTCAAAAGCTGTGACATTATTGAACTCAGACATCTCCTCAGCCTGATAAGATTGATGTGCTGCCACCGCACCTTTACTGTACTATTGCTGCTGACGCAATTGTAATTTTGTTGTGCTTGCACAAAGTTCTTGAATCTGAATCTGAATCTAGTTTTTCTTCTCATCATTGTAGGGACACACACACATACTGAGTCCTAGCCAGGTAACAGGAACTCACAATGGGCGCTCTGGTGGAAGCCAAATTTTCAAAATAAAAGCCCCCAGATGGTAACAGGAGCTTACTGGGGGGCTGCGGACAAGACTGGGTTTTCAAAATAAAAGACCTCAGATTAACATGGGATTAGGGGTGGACACAGACACGGCTGGATTTTTCAAAATAAAAGCCCTAGATGGTAACAGGACTTAACTGGGAGGCCGTGGACAAGGCTGGATATTCAAATGTTACAACTTGCTCTTTAAGGACATTAATGTTTCTATTTGACTTTTCCAACTCCCAATTCTGACAGTTTTACATTCCAGCTTCTAGGTTTTTCAGCGGTGCAGTCAATGCATTTGAGCTGTCAGATTTTTCAGGCAATTAATTTCACATTTCCAGAAATGCTTTCAAAATAATTTCAGCTGTCAGCATTCACAGTTTTAGGAGTCACCATGAACCGACTATTTGTTATTAATGAATTGTTGAATTTTCATTAATTGCCCTTATCGATGCATGTTAATTTAATTAATTATCTATACCTATTATCTTTTGCCCTACTATATGACTTATGATAAAGTCATATGACTGGGGAGTGTAGAAATGTATTACTACTGTAAACTGTGTAGGTTCCTCAGGGCATCTTTGTCCTTTCTTATATTGTGTCTGACTGCTGCTTTAAGCTCATTGTCAGTTATAGTGTATATCTGTAATGACAAATAACTTTTCCTTCACAGTTTCAGCAGTGTGGAAATACAGTTTGTTTCTTTGTTTCACTTTTTGTTCTAAGATCTTTAAGTCTCATTGGGCCCTCAGTAGTTTTTCTGTTAATTCTTTGATTTGCTTTTCAGGAGACAGAACATATTGTTCCACTGAGGCCACACCAGCTGTAACTGATTAGGATTTTATTCTTGCACCATGAGGGTGGATTTGTCTTTTAACGTGGATTATCCATGGTGATGGTATTATCAGTTGACTGTTACAGTAAGCTGATGTGCAGTGCCGCTGCTAGCCATAGCCTAAGCATAATTCATTTATTATTCGCCCGCGCGAACAACCGGAACAGACCATCCGGCACGGGGGGGGGACTAGACTAGAGCAATTATTAAATATCTTTCTTGTTCCCCCTTTTTTGTTACATATACATGGCTAAAATGTGCCTAATATTTCTATAGTACTATAATAATACTGGCATTTAAAAAAAAAAATTTCATTAGGCTATTTTTGGTGCCCCCTCAGCACTTGGTGCCCTACGCACAGTGCGTGATGCGCGTGGTGGGAGCGGCGGCGCTGCTGATGTGCCACTAAAACCTCAGTTGAAGAACTCTGTAGAACATAAAATCAGGATGAGTGTTGTATATATGTTAATACCACAGATAATGTCTTCAAAGAAATATCAAATGAACACTGTTACAATGAATACATTACAAATCAGAGAACTTAACTTGCTACTATGTCTATTATCTTACTATCTCCAGAGTCTCCAGACAACCCCAGGAAGGAGATCCTGTTCATTTTAATCCCTGCAATTGCCATCCCATTGGTCATTGCTTGCCTCTTCTTTCTGGTTTGCATGTGTCGCAATAAGCAAAAGGCATCGACTGACACACCACCTCGCTGCCAGCTCAGCAGCTCACCTAGCCAGGACATGGAGCTGTCTCTCCTCAGTCAGCAAAAACACCAGGTGATACACACACACACAGTACAGAGGCTCATTGATGTAGGGGAATTTAATTTATTCCTTCTGATGTATGGCCATGTTCAGACCAACATTAGCACTGCATTAGGAAAAGCAGCCCCCTCATTCATTTTAATCAATTGTGCTTAGTAAGCAATTAAGCACAAATTCAATGAGGAATTTGTACCATGTCAGTACAAGATGAGTTGAAATAATAAAGTCTATTAAATTAGATTTAAACTCAGGGCCCCTCAACAAGATTGGGCTTCAAGATTATATAATAATGCAGGTGTCAACTTAACTTAGCCTTACATTACTACAAAGTATAAGGTAAACCCCTTGCTCTTGGTTAACAAATACATGCTTGCACACATTCAGGGTGTATTACTTTATAACACAAATGGGATGATTCTACTGTTCCAAAGTTGTAAAAAAAAAAAAAGTTTTCATAGTATTATAAACCACACCCAGGAGGTGACATGGTCATAATTTTTTGATGATTTTTATGTTTTATTAGTCACACATGCGCTTTAGTAAAGCACTTGCGCGCTTTAGTAAGACTCACATGGTTAGTGTCAGGCCGTAGCTCCACTTCAGAAAGCAAGGTGCACGAGTAGCCTTCTTGTGTATATTAAGTTAAGAATGTGTAATTATCCGGCCAGGCACTAACTGAGCACTGAAATGCTCTTGGGCAGGAGGACAGCATCGCCAGCGCTAAAACGACTTACTAAAGCATGTGTGCCTTAAAAAATTACGTCCATGTCACCACCCGGGCTCCGTACCACTGTGCAAACTCATGGATCTATTGCTCAAACTCAAATCCTTGGATCTTATTTCATCATCTCGTCGATACCTGAAGCAGCATACCCCCAAAAGAGCAGAAGCCTTTTTTATGCAGTTCTGGTTTTGGTCTGAACACCTACTAATAAAAATAAAGTGACCTCCGTACACCTAAATTAAGAACTGTTGCATTTGAGTGCTGAAGCATTACATTAGGTTTTATTGTTGGCCATACACTTTGATGACATATATTTGTATTTATTGCTTTGTGGCTGCAGGCCAAGCTGCGGGAGATTAACATGTCAGCAGTACGGTTTATGGAGGAGCTTGGCGAGGATCGGTTTGGCAAGGTTTACAAGGGCCACCTGTATGGCACCGTACCTGGTGAGCAGACTCAGGTGGTGGCCATCAAGACATTGAAGGACAAAGTTGATGCCACTCTCTGTGAGGAATTTTGCCACGAAGCCATGCTCCGCTTTCATCTACAGCACCAAAATATTGTTTGTTTGCTGGGTGTGGTCACCAAAGAGCTGCCAATGAGCATGATATTCACCTACTCCAGCCTTGGTGATCTGCATGAGTTTTTGGTGATGCGCTCCCCCAACTCAGATGTTGGCAGCTCAGATGATGATAAGACAGTCAAATCCACACTGGAGCAGGCTGATTTCCTTCATGTTATCACCCAGATTGCTGCTGGAATGGAGTACCTTTCCAGCCAGCAAGTAGTCCATAAAGACCTTGCTGCCCGAAACATTCTGGTCTTTGACAAACTCAGCATCAAGATCCTGGATCTGGGCCTGTTCAGAGATGTCTACTCTGCTGATTACTACAATCTCATGGGCACAAGCCCTTTCCCCATTCGTTGGATGTCCCCAGAAGCTATTATGTATGGCAAGTTCTCCACCGACTCTGACATCTGGTCTTATGGTGTCTTGCTGTGGGAGACTTTCAGTTACGGTCTGCAGCCGTACTGTGGCTACTCCAACCAGGACGTGATCGAGATGGTGCGCAGCCACCAGCTACTGCCTTGTCCAGATGACTGCCCAGCCTGGATTTACACCCTTATGCTGGAGTGTTGGAGTGAATTCCCAGCAAGAAGGCCTCGCTTCAAGGACATCCATACACGTCTGCGCTCCTGGGAGAGCCTTTCCAACTATAGCTCTGCTCAGACTTCTGGCACCAGCAACACTACCCAGACCAGCTCTCTCAGCACCAGTCCTGTTAGCAACATTAGCATGAGCACAGTGAATGCATTGCGCTACACCAGCCCTAAAAAGAGCTTGCCATTCCATCAACCCCAGTTCATGTCCATGAAGGGTCAAATGCATCGGCCAATGGTGCCCCAGCAGCTCTACATCCCTGTCAATGGATATCACCCCATGCCAGCTTACCCATATCTGCCGAACTTTTACCCCATGCAAATACCCATGCACATGCCCCACCAGCAGATGCACCACCCACCACAGATGGTTACCAAAGCTGGTTCTCACCATAGTGGCAGTGGATCCACATCTACAGGCTATGTCACCACTGCCCCTTCCAACACTTCTGTCACAGAGCGAGCAGCTTTGCTAAATGAGGACTCCAAGACCAATGATGAGGACTTGGCTGACAGGGCGTCCCACGAAGAGCTAGACCAAAATGAGGACCTGTCAGTGCCTGAAACAGAATTGCTAGGTGACAATGACCTTCCACAGACTGACGAATTGGAGATCCACTTGTCAGACACATAAGTGTGGTGCTGTTTGAAGAATAGTGGAGCTGAAATATTCTGTGAGCTGTGCTTGCCAAAAATTCAATAAGCAGCATAAAGTGAAGTGAGCAATTTTGCAGAACAGTGACTGAATGTTTTTTATGAGTTTCTTAGATAGTTCTAACGCATTTGAATGTCAATGTGTCTCATGTTTGTACTCAAACTTCTGTGTCAATGATTAAGCAAAATGAATTGTGCAATCCTCTATAGACCTTGTTTTTATAGTGTTGCCATTCAGAATAATCTATGTCCTTGCTGTTGCTGTGCAACACAAAACATTTTCTTATCCACAAATACTTTAGAGGTTGCCTTGCCTTGATAGAAGTTTTGCCTTCTCTGATGCAGATGGTGCTACGATCCACTTCTTTTCACTTGCCAGCAAGGTCATTCACTGGGAGGCCATAAGGGACCCCTGCACCCACCCTCCCACCTCAGATACTACACCCCACTATACAGGCACCTCGACCTACCAGTAGGAATGGCTAGTTACGCAAAAAGTGAGATGATCCCTCACCCTCTTCCAACCCACTTACAATGCCAGTTGTGTTTATTGGAATGCACAACCAAACCAGAAGTATTGCTACCATAACCCAGAGCTGAACCCAGGTTTCTGTAGTGGTGTTTTGCTCGTTCTCAACTCGTGCACCCCCTAATGACAATTTAATGTTGTCTTTGAGTTTATTATTCTATGGTTTGTGAAAGTCACTATCATAGAACAATAGAATGTATGATGAATAGAAATGTGATAGGAGTATGAAAGAAACAGTCTATGGGTAACTTTGTTAGTAATTATACTCACTGAGATGTATTTTGGAACTTACCTCCATCAAACAAACAAAGAATAAGAACATAAGAAATATCTTGTTTGTTTGTTTTTTTGTTTTTTCAGGCCATTGACTAAGATCATTCCATGTGACTTATGTCCCACGAGGTTGATACTTTTAACATCAACTTTGATAACCTAGTTGTACAGATTTTGAATTTATGTACTTTGATTTGAACATTTTATTTGTTTATAGTTTTTCTGTATAGTGATAATTGCTAAGCCTGGACTGCGGTCGAAAAGTCCCTCCTATGTCTTTTCCTAAACACTTTGATGTGAGGAGAATTCCTAAGACAACCGCGGTGCAAAGAGAATCCGACTGCACTTATACTAGGCGACATAATTATGTGACGGTGGATGTTATTGATGTGGGTCTGCCATGGTGAAACTACAATGTTCTGAAGATGGACTACAAAAAGCGCATCTTATTTCATCCTGTGCGTTCTTACCATATTGTTTCATGCAGGCAATATAAACATGAAAAATATTACATCATTAACAAGGTTGGAATGGAAATAAAAAAAGGAATACAGGCAGGGATGCTGGAAGTCAGTCACAGTTGGGGGTGCTGAGAGAAAATCAGTCTATATAATGATGTCATATTAAATGGCACACGATATTCATGTTTTTTGTATTAATTTGAATGGCCAGCATAACTTATATCTAATAGTTATTAACAACAATTTGATAACAGACAGCAAACTTGAACAACGTATTGTATGTCAAAGCAGCCACAGCAACTACACAGTCAACAACACAGAACTAATGCATGAGAACTGCAAGGAGATGAAGAGGGAGAGACAGCGCCTGGACGTGGGTGAGAGATGTGACCCATGACCAGTTCATCATAGTTTATAATAATGCAGCGCAGTGAAGAGAAGATACAGACGTTTTATAGAGGAGATGAGCGTATATAACGTGTCTGTTTAATGTTAACAAAGACTCCAGTCAGCAGTGTAGTTCATACACTTCTTTATGATCAAAGAAAGTTTTTTTTAATCACGTCCACACATTCTGTCCATATTCAGACACTCCCTCTCTCTCTGCTGCAAGTCTGCTTTTCGTGAATGGCCGAATGGTGCGTTGCTTTAAATGTTGCAGCCAGAAATTGTGGCACGGCATTATCTCCTTTCCTTTTGTAAAGGATGGTCCAGTGTATCCTATGCTAAAGGTGATAAAAAAAGAAGCATTGAAGCAGCTTTCCTTTGCATTTAGAGAATTCGACCAGCTCTTATCATGACTGCCCCTTAAATACTTCTGGGTCATTTCACTCAGTTAGGAACCTTCCTAAGCAAAAAAGACTATTCGACCACAACCCTGGTGTTAGCATTAGTCATTTCCAGCACATGTTTGCAATGTTTAAGCAGTTTTTTGCTTACCATATAATGTCCACATAAAGTTGTATGAAAAAGTTGTATGTTTCCCCTCAGTAAGAGAAGGAAATCATGTGCTATCACTTGATTATATTTTGTCATCATCTGTCATTAAACGTGAGACTTCAATATACGGTGCACTGTGCATCAAGTTACATTAGGCCGAAAAATGTACTTTGTAGTGAAGAAATACATTTATTGCTGATACTAATAAAAGAATCTAAATGATCAACATACTGTACTTTTCCGTTGGGGTTCACATTCTCATTTACAAATACTTTATGTATTGTTTTGTTGGGATTATATTTCCCTTTAATTAAACAATCAAAACAACTGGGGGAAAATGTAAAAATGTGGTGCTGAAACTATCTATTTGACAACAAGAACACAGGGTTTGAGAGAATAAACTTAACTCAAGGTCCACTTTTTTATGGATCTTTCAACCACATCTCTAGTCTTCAACAGCAAATGGGGTTGTTGGCTTAGTCCTCAAGTAACTATAGAGTTATAGAGTATAGAGTTTTGGCCACGTGATGCAGAGATCGTAACCTCTGTCATTGTTTGAAGATGGACTTTGGCGTCGATGTGAATGGACTGTACCCGTTGGCCTGGAGTGCCACCACGGGTCCTGCTGCACCTCCATCTCACCATCCTCCTCCTCACTGATAAGATTTGTGCTCTGTATAGGAGGTTCCTTACCACTGATCTTTGATGTTGTATGTGGTCTTTATGTTCCTATCAGCCTACACATGAAAACACAAGTGTCTAAAAACGCCGGTGTACCGTCCTCTTCCTGTTCTCTTGTGAACCTGATGTGTGGGTTGATGATGTGTTGGATGAAGCTGTCTTACTTAAGCAGCACGGTTTGTTGAAAGTGTCGTCCATGTACTGGTACCAGTTGTCAGATGGGGTAGGGGCTCAGGGCAGTCTGTTCAAACTATTCCATGTACATGTAGCTACAATAAGGGAGATGGGTGACCCCATGGCTGTTCCCTTAGTTTGTTTGTAAAATAAAAAATAAAAAAGGTATATATATAAAATGGTCTGAAAACTCTGAAATTTAAGCTACTCTGTGTTGCTTAGGCCCTGCCCTCAGGGAAGAGTCTTCCTGAGTGTCTGCTGTTTACCCTGCCTAGTTTCACCTGAAACTGACCTTCCTTTGTTTCCATCATAGCCCGTTCTCAGACCTTTTCCACAATTGAGAATGACTTCCGGATGGGAGCCGAAACGTCTTGATTCTGAAAACAGTGTCCAGATGACTACGACTGAAACCTTTTCTATGTAATGGAGAGACTGTTTCTAAAGTACTTCCTTAAGACTCTCAAGTTGATCCAGAATGCTGCGGCACGTGTACTGACAAGAACTAGGAAAATATCATATTTCTCCAATATTAGCTTCTCTGCACTGGCTCCCTGTAAAGTCCACAATGGAAATTAAAATCCTTCTCCTCACCTGCAAAGCTCTTAATGGTCAGACACCATCATATTTTAAAGAGCTCATAATACCCTATTACCTAGAACACCTACCCTACACTATAGAACACTGCGCTCCCAGAATGCAGGGTTACATGTGGTTCCTAGAGTCTCCAAAAGTAGAATGGGAGCCAGAGCCTTCAGTTATCAAGCTCCTCTTCTGTGGAATCAAATTTTCGTTGGATCATCATTGGACGAAGCTTATCAAAAGTTGTATAAAGCTTGTTGATATCTTATTTAGTTTTCAAGATATTGACCAATGAACTTAAAAAGGGGCGTGGCTCAGCACATAAATAGACCAAAGTCTACAACTGTTGGTCCAAACGTCACGAAACTTACAGGATATGTCCACATAAAGTACCTGAAACATATGCTGAAAGATTCATTTAAATCAACCGCTAGGGAGCGCTACAAATGCAAAAAATGTGCGTGGCATAACACACGCATAAGTGTTTGTTTTCTTCATTCTAATTGTGAAAATGGAAAAAAGGGAAATTTCACTGCTTTTGTCACATCTGTCACATTTGACCAGGGCCAGATCAAAAGCTTTAAACTTCTAACGTTCTGTGTTGGCTTGAACCCTGTAATTGCCACTCACGGCTATATTTATTATAATTATTGCCATACTTTTGTTAATTTTTATTGTTCTGTGTTGCGTTTTTTGGGAGCAAATGCCAAGACACATTCTTTGTATGTATGTTGGCCAATAAAACTGATTCTGATTGAATGGGCTATGTCATGCTGACTAAAATCCCAAAACCAAGAATCATAGATACAAAAAAATCGCCAGGGTTGTGTAAATAGTAGCCTATGCATGTCTCATTATTTGACGACCTGTGAATGAGAACGAGATGGTTTTTTCAGGCATAACCCAAAACTTCAGGCCTTCCTCTAAGACTGTAGTACTGATTCCATAGATTGTCAGCAATACTGTACAATAATCGCTGAAGGTGACTCATTTTGGTCACAAAGAAAAAAGAAACAAACAAAAAGCTTCATTTTATATATTGGAGCTAAACCAGATACATCGTTGGAAAGGTCACGACCTGGAGAGTAAGATATGTCAGTATGAAGATTCTTCATGGCTCCTGCTTTGAGGTACTCACCTTTGAACCTTGACCTTGGCACATGTTTGAAGGTCTTTAATCCAGCAACAAAAGAGGCTACAGACATAGGACCAGCTGTTTTAGAGAGCTCTTGACTCCAGCTATCATGTGAACATAGTCCCATCAAATAAGATATTGATCATTGATCCCACACCGGGGAAATTCGCTTGTTACAGCAGCTCAAGATTTAACACGTAAAGGAAAAAAGATGATAAAAAAATATACATAAAATAAAAACAAAATAGAAATAGAGAATAGAAAATAAGAGCTATAAAGATTATATACACCTGTCATTTATACAGATATATGTGATGGATAATTGCACAGAATACTTGCACAGACATTGTGTAGCATTACAGAAGATTTTGCACAGAAAATAATTTCACAGAGTAAGTATAATTTAAATGATATATGTATATATATGATATGTATAGAGACTGCCTTGTGTGTCTGTCTGAGACACCAAGGGGCGTGACAAAACTATGGAAAGCCACAGGGCTCACAATTCATCTCAGTTTCCCAGGTGCTTAAAATGCCACCAGGTGATGGTTTTTGATCTCCACCTTGTGGATTTTACAGTCAATAAATCTGAACTGTAATCATCCAATGAGTAAAGAAGAAGGGCAGACCACATTAATTAAGGAATGATCTACTTGTTTGTTTTTTGTTTGTTGTTACTGTAACATTCCAGAGGGTGGCAGCAGAGGCCCATTTAAACACCACTAGGATGCAGGCGTCCTCGGCAGACATTACTGTCTTTCAGAGGCTGTAGTGGGTTAAGTTTTAAATCTAGAGCGATGATTACTGGTATCATATGAAACTCGATGATATTGGAGATTATATTTTAATATTTCTGAGTGAGCAGGATCATGATGCAGCTGCAGAAAGCAGTTAGAAAGTGAGTTTTAGGCTTTGTATAGTCTGAACGCAAGTTTACGATATATATATATATATATATATATATATATATATATATATATATATATACCATCACAATGTAAAGAGTTGTTCTAGTCAATATAGTAACCTGCAGCAGAGTAGGATTTTCATGCTGTGGCAGGAGTAAACTGTGCCAATCCACCCATCTTACTGAACTGACTGCTGTCCCATTGCAGAATAAAAGACTAGAATGTCCCATCCACCTTGACTCCTGTGCCATAGATTTTCATCACATATTGTTTTCCAACTTACAGTTTACAACAAGCTTGATGTAAAAACACAATAGGCCTACTGATTCTAGAGTGTAATCCATTTCTTCACCATAAGATGGCGTCCGAGGTAACACAAGCATTAAGGGTTAGAATTAGAGCCCTGTTTCAGAAAGCAGGTTTAACAAACTCTGAGCCTGACTCTGAGCTCTGAGTTGATGAACTCTGAGATGGGAAACTCTGAGTTTTTGGTTCCAGAACAGCTGACCTGAGTCAGTTCAATCAACTCTCAGTATGTTGACTCTGAGTCAAGCTCATGCTTGATAAATGAAAAAAGCCATCATCAATGGAGCTTCGATACTACTGTTCACCATGGTTGATTAAAAGCAGAGCCTCCATTTTAATCCAGTGGACGTAGAAATATTGGTCGCCCTTTATTCTAAGGTACACTAATAAGACGTAATAAGCCGTACTTTGTATCATATTAGACAGTAAACAAACACAGTTATACCCTAGACACCATACACCTAAATTATGATGTAGTTAGAAACCGCATATAATGCCTTATTAGACCCAAAATATACTATACAAAGACACCATTTTACAGGATCATAGTCTTATTAAATCAAATACAAGAGCCTACCATATCAGATCCAAAATATGCTACAGTTAGACGCTAGTCTACCATTACTACCAAATTATGCTATATTAGACACCACATTTAATGCTAACAACATGGGCCTATGATAGCTTAATTGGACAACACGGGCTGTAATTAGAGAAATTTAATGCCATATAATATATCGACATATAATAGTTGCATGTCTATTAATAGTTCCAGGAGGGTAACAACAAGCAGGAAGTGGGTTGAGGGGAGTTCAGTTGTACTGTATGTATGAATGTATTTATTTATTACATATGATATTTATTGGTATTTATTAGGTTTATATTTGGGTGTGTAAACTCCCCTCTACCCACTTCCTGCTTGTTGTTACCCTCCCTGAACTAATAGTCGGTGTGCGAGCCTCTGGGGAATTCTTTTGCCCGAACACCCTGGGAGAAAGAGAACAGGCAGAGGTAAGTTTGTGCATGACTCAGACAAATTTCAATGTATTATTATAATTAGCTTAGCATGAGTCTAATAGTAATACTATTTAGGCTAACGGCGACCCGTCCTTACACCAACATTGCTTTAATGCGTGTTTAGCATTAGGTATATGATTTCACTTTAGTTCACGGTACAGTTCAGTTGTAATATGTCGCATATTAGCCTCTAAGAAAGTCTAATAAGATCTAACAGTGGGACATAAAGATGCAATGTCCTTGCAGCTTCCATAATGTTACTGGGGTTAGATAGTGACACGGTATTAAATGGTCTAATGTCTTAACTGGTATGGGAGTAGAGCGTCCGTCGAGGAAGCATGTATTACTACCTAAAAACTCTACAGGACTCCAGAGAACATCCAGGTTACGAGGGACGTGTGAAGTAGCGAGCAGATGTGACCCAATGTGGTTTGACTTTACTGTACAGTTTTCTTCTAATGAGTTACAAATGACCTTGTAAGAAAGTGAAACTGTGTTAAAGCTGTAGAGCCTGATGTGTGTTTTGGCTGCTTTGCGCCTGTCAGCGCACCTTCTTCAGCTGACTTCGACAATTAATTAATCTAAGCCATCAACCTGTCTCTTAGACCCCATTCCAACTAGGCTGCTTAAAGATGTTTTACCCTTAGTTAGCACTTCTTTACTGGATATGATCAATCTGTCTTTATTAACAGGCTATGTACCACAATCCTTTAAAGTAGCTGTAATTAAACCGCTTCTTAAAAAGCCCACTCTTGATCCAGGGGTTTTAGCCAACTATAGACCTATATCTAACCTTTCCTTTCTTTCTAAGATCCTTGAGAAAGCAGTTGTCATTCAGTTGTGTGATTTTCTACAGAGCAACATTTTTTTTGACGATTTTCAGTCATTTAGAGTGCATCATAGCACAGAGACAGCACTGGTGAAAATTACAAATGACCTTTTAATTGCATCAGACAATGGACTTGTCTCTGTACTTGTCTTGTTAGATCTTAGTGCTGCTTTCGACACCATTGACCATCACATCCTATTACAGAGACTGGAACATGTAATTGGCAATACAGGAACCTAAGCCGGTTTAAATCCTATCTATCAGATCGTTCTCAGTTTGTAAATATTAATGGTGAACCCTCAATGCATGCCAAAGTTAGTCACAGAGTTTCACAAGGTTCTGTGCTTGGACCGATTCTATTCACCTTATATATGCTTCCTCTAGGCAATATTATTAGGAAACACTCCATAAACTTTCATTGTTATGCAGATGATACTCAATTATATCTATCGATCAAGCCAGATAAAACTAACCAGTTAGCTAAACTTCAAGCATGCCTTAAGGACATAAAAACCTGGATGACTTGCAATTTTCTGATGTTAAACTCAGACAAAACTGAAGTTATTGTACTTGGCCACAAACACCTCTGAGACACATTATCTAAAGATATAGTTACTCTAGATGGCATTGCCCTGGCCTCCAGCAGCACCGTAAGGAACCTCTGAGTTATCTTTGATCAGGATTTATCCTTTAACTCCCACATGAAACAAACTTCAAGGACTGCCTTTTTACACCTATGTAACATTGCAAAAATCAGACACAGCCTGTCTCAAAATGAAAAATAAGTGAATGCATTTGTTACTTCTAGGTTGGACTACTGCAATTCCGTATTATCCGGCTGCCCGAATAAGTCCCTTAAGACTCTGCAGTTGATCCAGAATGCTGCGGCACGTGTACTGACAAGAACTAGGAAAAGAGATCATATTTCTCCAATATTAGCTTCTCTGCACTGGCTCCCTGTAAAATCCAGAATAGAATTTAAAATCCTTTTCCTCACCTACAAAGCTCTTAATGGTCAGGCACCATCGTATCTTAAAGATCTCACAATACCCTATTACCCGACTAGAACACTGCGCTCCCAGAATGCAGGGTTACTTGTGGTTCCTAGAGTCTCCAAAAGTAGAGCCAGAGCCTTCAGTTATCAAGCTCCTCTCCTGAGGAATCACATCCCAATGTGGGTTCAGGAGGCAGACACCATCTCCACATTTAAGAGGAGGCTTAAGACTTTCCTCTTTGATAAAGCTTATAGTTAGGGCTGGCTTGGGTGAGCCCTGAACCATCCCCTAGTTATACTGCTATAGGCCTAGACACTTCCCATGACACACCTCTTTCCTCTCTCCTTCTCTCCCTCTCTATCTTTATGCATTGTTATCCCATTACTGCATGTTACTAACTCGACATCTTCTCTCTCCCGTAGTTTTGTCCTTTCTCGTTTCTCTCCTCTCTCCTTCTGTCGCTTTCAGCAGGTATTTCTGCCTTCGGAGCTGCAGAGACTGGATCTGCGGTTATGGACCACTTGCTTCCCCAGTGTTCCTGCTCGACAACTGCTACTACAGTTGTTGTTATTGGCTCTGTTACTAATACTGTCATTATTCCATCATTCCTATTATTATTAATGTATTAATATTAATACTACAATTACAATTCTACTATTTAAAAATTAAAAATAAAAATTCTAGGTGTTATTTGCATTTTGCCTCCCTCTCCCCCACTCCAACCCCCCCTCCCCCAAAACCTCTCTCTCTCAAACCGGGCAAAACAGGCAGAGGCGGATGGCCGCCCACCATTGAGTCTGGTTCTGTCCAAGGTTTCTGCCTCTTAAAGGAAGTTTTTTCTTGCCACTGTCACCAAAGTGCTTGCTCATGGTGGGATTTGTTGGGTCTCTGTAAATAATATTATAAAGAGTACGGTCCAAACCTGCTCTAGAGGAAAAGTGCAATGAAATAACTTCTGTTATGAATTGGCGCTATATAAATTAAATTGAAGTGAAATTGAATTGTAGATAAATAACTTGGATATAAGGATGTATGGAATGATTGAACCAGAGTCCTTTGCCACATTTACAAGGATACCAAATAAATGTACTGTCATCTGAGCTCTCTGTGTTTTGCCTGACTATTAAAATGTATTTCAAAAGCTAAACGTTTAATTGTGTTTCCTCTGGAGTATTCTCTGTCCTTTCAAGTTAATAACTACAGTTTTTAGTTTTGCTGCTTAAATGTCCCACTCTATTTGCTGTGACATTACTGCGTGCATGGACATGTTTAAAATGACTGATAGCAGCCTCTCTGATCATCAAGTAATTCGTTACAGAAAACATTCATACATCGATACAACACAAAATAAAGATATCGCAGCGCTGCTCGACATAATTTAAAAGGCAATATAGCCTACAGGGACCGGTAGAGGTGGAGTGTGGTTGCGGGTCTCTAAATAATTCCTCATACAAAGAAATTAATTCCTTAGGGTGAGTGGCGGGTGGATGATTAATGCATGTGGATTCGGATGAAGTCAGAGCCGATCCGCGCATCACTACTCCACACTGTGGAAAGGCTGTTTGTTTATTTCGTATTTTAGGGGATAAAATATGTTTTTGACCTTCTATCCTTCATCTCCCTCCTTGCATGCACACAAAGTTGCTAACAATTCCTGTTGTGTGTTTAGGGGAGGAGTAGAACGGGGAGCGTCATCTCTTGCTACATTCACTTGCACTCGGACATCGGAATATCGCTCCACAACTTTTCATATATGTATATATTTTTGAATTAGATTGTCCAAAACTGGGATGGCAAGGCCCTTTTTAGGGATGGCAGCTGCCACCCCATGCTACCTCGGTAGATCCGCCCCTGGCTGCACCACGATCCTGCTAACTCTGAAATATTAACATATAATCTCTAATATTACAGGAATTGTGTTCCATCAGTGCGACCAATCACATCAAGAGTGACAGAGATAATTATTCATTGATCCTACATGTAGGCCTAAATGTGCACAGCCTGCATATACTTGCATCAATGTCTGTACGTCCACTCAGGCTCTACCTCGGACGCCATCTTATGGTGAAGAAATGGATTACACTCTAGAATCAGTAGGCCTATTGTGTTTTTACATCAAGCTTGTTCTATGGCACAGGAGTCAAGGTGGATGGGGCATTCAAGTCTTTTATTCTGCAATGGGACAGCAGTCAGTTCAGTAAGATGGATGGATTGGCACAGTTTACTCCTACCACAGCATGAAAATCCTACTCTGCTGCAGGTTACTATGTTGACTAGAAAACGTTGCCTAACTTTGGGGCGTTATTTAGCCACCTTCAAGCTGAGCACCGACAGGCTACACCACTGGGTGCCTTAGGTCATCTAGTTTCATATGATACCTGTATCTTCGCTCTAGCTTTAAAACTGAGCCTCCGACAGCCTCTGAAAGACAGTAATGTCTGCCGAGGACGCCTGCATCCCAGCGGAGTTTAAATGGGCCTCTGCTGCCACCCTCTGGAATGTTACAGTAACAACAAACAAAAAACAAACAGCAAAGGAGATCAGTGCGCATTCAGTGTGGTCTGCCTTTCGTGTTTACTGATTGGTTGATTACAGTTCAGATTTATTGGCTGTGAAATCCACAGGGCGGATATTATTATCCAACGCCACCAGGCATTTAAGAAATGTGCACACTTGGTTTGAACGCCTGGGAACCTGAGGTGACCTGTGAGCCCTGTGACTTTCGATACAAAACGTCGGTATTTGACGACCTGGGAATGAGAATGGGTTGGTATATCAGAGTCTCTGCTCAAATATGTGTTCCTGAGAAGTTTTAGAAGCCATCCAATGTATTACTGTTTACTGTTCCACATTACACTCTCACATAGATAGAATCAATACAAGAAATCAAGTCTTCGTTATATGAGCCCCATATAGGAGAGTTAACACTGGACTTAGCCCTCTTAACCATAACTTCCCCCTCGCTTTTTTCCTAATGTAGCTTTAAATTTAGGAAAACCAAACAAAGCAACAACAACAAATAAAGAAAGAAAAAAAAAACTATAATACTGTATGACAAATACTATATGTTTGTCCCAACATTTTACTGAAGCTTTGTATGAAACATTCAAACCCATAAGATTCCATGTTTTTTGCTGCACCCTGCCATTAAATGTATATACCCTAGATGTCTTGTGCATGATTTTGTACATATTTCCCCAAAAATCCGCCTGATGTATGTAGTATTTTGTATCTCAACTATAGAACAATATGTGTATTTGAACAGTGCTGCATTATACCATATTTTAATCTAACTAGTACAGCAGGTTTGAAGATGTGTCTTTGGACGTGGTTGGTCCACGTTGTGTGGGGCTGTGTACTGTTAGAACTGAGCCTCATGGTCCACTGGCCGAGGGAACTTGTCTCTATTCTCTCCTCTTGGCAAAACAGAGATTAGTAATGGTAAAAGCTAGGCTCACTGTCTTGAGGTGTTTAGAAACCTGTACTGTTCACTTCCTGATTAAAAGTGGAAATTGGCCCAACTCAGCAATGTGCAGGGTTCTGAGTGCTTTGTTTATCCCATTTCTCATAGTGCAGATTTGTCAGCGGGGCTCACACTTCACTACAATATAGTAAAGTTAAATTACTATCTTTGGTAACAGTTCATTTTGGCCCATATGTCACACCGGTGTGGCACTTGGACTTCTCAACGTCCCCTTTGATCAAGCAAAAATAAAGCATAGTGTCCCATTAGTGTGCACTATACAGATCTGGATCTCCAGGTACAAGTGGCATTCACATTTACACCGGCTATCCAACAGTGGCCCCTCGAGGTATTAAGCAGTATGAGCAAATGAAGTGATGCAACACAACACAGAGTTGGATGGTAACAGGTCCCCCAGCCACTTGTATCACTCCATGTGGGTTGCACTCATGCACAAAAAGTAGATTTAAATATTATGATGCATTGTATATTGCAGAGTATATTGTAGTGGATCTAAGTCAAATTCTTTTCAGACCATTTATGCATTTAGTTTCTTAATTTTCTTGTATTGATCTCAGTTATTTTCTTTTTCTGTTATGAAATTCTGTTGTGTTTTTTCCACCTGCTTGTTTTATATTTTTCATATTGCCTCACTTTATCCAAACTCATTAAATCATGTAAACATGTTTTATTTCGAGCTAGAATATATTTTGTTGATAATACTTGTGTAGTATTACTTACGTAAACATTTTGAATGCAGGACTTTAACTTGTAATGAAGTATTGCACTGTGGTATTGTATTTTGAATTAAATAAAGGATCTGAATGCTTCTTCCACCTCTGAATATCTGTATGACATTATGAAGTTTGTGCACGTGGTGATGGTTTAGTTATGGTATCTTGCCAAGTACTGTAATTTTTTTTATATTGCATTTAACTATACCTAACTAACACAATGTTATTATTATTAGTAGTAGTAATAGGAGGAGGAGGAGTGGTAGTAGTAGAGCTAGTGGCATATTTATAACTTTGCAACCTTGTTTAGAAAGGTGCTTATTTGTGTATTAGCAGCAGTAGTATAAACATTAAATAAGTATGGAAGATTTCGTTGTAAAATCGTGAAAATCCAAGCGCCCCACACGCATTGTGGATGACGACATACGTTTTATATGAGATTTGAGCTCTCTGCTGAACCGAGAGTCATTGGCTAAAAAAAATTGGAAAATTCTGCATTCCGATTGGTTGCAGTGACTGTCATTTAATCTCATGCTGCCAATACACTTAACCACTGACCTACTAACACAGATCCATGAGTCAGTAGCCACCTTGAGAGGAAAAAGCCAATGGAGGAAAGCTAGGTACTTCGCAAGTTGTAGGATCTTATCGAGTTATTCCCTTATTAGCTGAAGCGAAATCTAAACTTCTTCCCTGTGCTTGATACGCGGTGGAAAAGCAGACCAAACCCTCCAACCAGCCGGTAGAAAAAGGTACAGTTTTGTTTTGAGGTTAACATTAAGCCAACATTATTCTTACTCCAATGTTACAAAGATTTCTGCTGATGGTGTTGTGTTTACGCGCTCTGAAGAACGCCCCAGAATCACAGCGGCGCATAGCTAGCTTATATCTCTGTCAACTGGGTAACCTCTGTTTGTTAAACCCATTTTAAACTCAGAATAGCCACTTTAGGAATCACATTAAAGGTGTAACCAAGCTCAAGTTCGAGGTAACGTTCATGTGTATTATCTCATATAGACTGTACTGTATTAGTAGCCTAGTTCACTTGTGCATAACGTTAGCTGATAAAAGCAGGATAATGGCCGGTATAAGAGACATGTATTTAATTGTATTCAGATAACGTTACGAAGGCCTACCAGTTGGAGTTTAGGATTGCGACACAGTGTTTTAATCCAGCATTTGATGTGGCTGGCCGTCACGTTATCGAAGCCTTATGGCTGCCGTCGCTGTGTGAGTGGGACCGGAATGAGTCAGTGAATTAAACCAAGTAACGTTAACAAGGCGACGTTTCCTCACAGTAGAACAGCTTACTTTTTAGGGCGTAGATAGACCCCACGCTTCAGCCGCCAGTGTCATGAGTAAGCGAGGCAATGATGTCATGTAACAGAGTGAATGCCCACATTGTTTTAGTACAGCCTGTTAGACGTAGCGTTAATTAACTAACACATATGCATTGTTTATTCATTAAGATATATTTTGACTTATATACACACAGAGCAGAACAAGCATAGGCCTGTATTGTTATGCCACAAATATTGCATAATGTCTGCAGCCATAGAAATTGCTGGCGGGGGGAGGAGGAAGGGGGGGGGGGGCGCTGCGTTTGTTGTGTAATACGGACACAATGAAGTCATCTGGGGCAATACGACGTTTGGACGTGCCGCTGTGGTTCGGACCTATCCCTCCGTTTATCAAGTGTGTTCCAAATTTAGACTTGATATCATGTGTTGCCTCGTTAAGGTTAGGCAGACAAAAGGGAGTGATCGTCCCGCCTAACCTCGGCCGTGCTCTGCCAAAATCTGTAAGCTCTTTCCCCAGTGAACTCAGAAAATAGACACATCTTTAGAGTGAATTACTCGCCTATGGCTGGTAATTTCAAATGGTAAAATTAAAGTTGCCTAGTAGTTTACCAAAGAAGATAGCGAAAGAACGGGCTTGTTCTTTCTTCGTGTTAAATCTCATTAAGCCACAAGTTCATGCCATAGGAAAGCAGACAATACATTAGTCTACTGTTGTTTTTATCATGCGTTTGGTCGTGAGTGTATCTGTCCGCAGCTAATCTCGCATACTACTGGACCCATCAGGCTAATATTATTTTGTAATGGTAAATGGACTGTACTTATATAGCGCCTTTCTGACTACTAAAAACGCTGCAACTACATATCACATTCACCCCATTTACACATGGTAGAAGTGCTCATCAAAGTAACTAATCATTCACACACCGAAGGCACAGCCCTCGGGAGAAATTTGGGGTTCAGTGTCTTGCCCAAGGACACTTCGACATGTGGGCGGGATCGAACCGCCGACCTTCCGCTCTACCACTAAGCTACAGTCGCTGTGCAGACACAAAAACGTGTATGACAGTATGCTCAAGGACCTGTCGTGGTTGCGGTGATTCAAAATTTTAAAAAAAAACTTATTTTATTGACTGAGCCTATCGTAAAGCTTAGACTTTCGTCTTTTCAGCAGTATTCGACATTTTACGATAGACGTTACGCCATGGCAAAAGGCATTTCAATCGGCTAGGCTAAAAACAAGCTTTACCTAGTCTGCTCCAGGCCACATTTTGGCTTTTGTCATGGCTCAAAAACTGACATCCATAGAAAAGTTTGGTCTCATCTTCAACCGGAGCATCTGCAGATTAATTTCATACCCGATATGTTATGATCCACTAAAGTTAGGCACGATAAAAGATTAATAAATCCCCGTTTTTGTTCTCTTCGCAGCCATCCTGACTGTAAGGGAGCCGGGAGGGACGATTGAGTGAGATTCAATATTTTTTTTGTTTGTTTGTTTTGGGAGGGGAGACGGAGGTAGGAAGGGTTTGTTCTAAATAAATAAGAGTGTTTAAATTCCTAAGTTCAGACTTATTGTCCCATTTATTGTTTAAGTTTATACAGTTAGGCATACCCAGGACGCTCGCTTACAATACCATTACACTATTTTATGCATCTTAAAAGAAAAACTGAGACTATACTAAAAAACACTATATTAAAAAAAACTTTGCATACATCTGTAAAAGAAAACTTACACTATACTATACAAAAAAACTTTCTCCCCTTCATTCCACTACTCTCATGCATACACTCTGGACACACAGCCTGACCTGCACTCCCTGTTCCCCACCCACATGCCCCCCAGACACACCTGACGGAGATCTGCACTCTGAGTGCACTCTTCTAGTTAATCATGTTTCTCCCTTAATCATTTACTTCCTAATTGTAGACCCATGCCAAGAACAAAATGAGGACACAAAGTCAGGGGAGACACTTATTTGGCACATTTTACCACACCTCTAACCTTTATTTCTATAAACTGACATCTTTCTGCAGCAGTCAGAATTAACATTAGTTATGTGGGAGTGTGTTAGAGTGACTATGTGTAATGTAGGCCTGAGGTTACAGGCTGTGCGTTTCCGTGTTTGACCTTCTGCTGGGCCACGTGTTATGATTACAACTGTTTGTAGTCCCTTTTTTCCTTCTCTGTATGTATGTATGTGAGCTTGGAAGCCCAAAACAGGCTAAATTGCCTTTTTAAGTAGCAGTCCACTCGAAACCATTATTTTAAACCCAGGAGTAGAGGTTACTTTACAACATTATGCAGATCATGTTTAAGGTGATAATGGTCTATATCCCTTATTACTTTATTAATACTTCAATAGAAATAATCAAAGTACATATTGATCAAGATATTGGCCTGAAAAATACAAAGCATTGGTCTTGTCTTAATATTACACCTTTTAAGCCATACCAGTAATATGATGCACCATTTATTTTTTAAAAAGTGGAATTGGTCATTGTTATGGGATATGAGACTGAACAATACAATATTCGCTCATTCTGTCCGCACCAGATAATAGTTAATGCCTCCTGTTGAAAAATTCTCAGTGTTTTAGGATATTTTTTTAAACCTTGACTAAAAAAGATTTTTAGGACTTTTTAAGGATCTGAGGAAACCATGCTTGATTCAAAATGGAACTCATTCTATCATGTTCCTTTCCTTACATTTTAGGGTGTTTTTTTTGTTTTGTTTTTTTAACTTCCCTGATTTTCTTGCGGCACGGGAAAACCAAGACGGATTGCAATCACATTCGTGATCAGGCCAACAGAGATGGATATATTTGACTGAGTGTAAATGAAATTATGTCTTTAATCTCATGTGGATTTTATCTGGATACGAGACACTTGAAATGACAATCGTAAATGGTGCCATAGAGAGCTGAATTCCTCACATCACATCCAGGCTAGCCACTAGCTTCTGTAACTCAATGCAATCTCTCATTCAACATTTCTTTCATCAGTCTTTCTGAAAAAATTAAGCACGTTTTTCCTCAAAAGTCATTTCCATTTTTTTAACTATAATCTCTGCTGTCTAAAAACGTATACAGCTTTCAGTCCTCTCTGTCCTGCTGTTACAGACATGTCTGAGCTAGCCGCAGCTGCTTGACTCGCGATAGACTCCTCTCTTTTGTCGAGCCGTGACGTTTAGCCCACAAAGGCCTAGGGCTTATGGGAAATGGTGTTTGTTAAAGGCCGCTAAAAAACAGAAATATTAAAAAAACAGTCATATTAGTTTGTTCTTCAAAAAACTACTGGCCTTATCTAGACATATGAAGTGAGCCACATGAAATGGTAAATGGCTGCTTTAATATAGAGCTTTTATCCAAAGCGCTTTACAATTTGCCTCTCAGTCTCCCATTCACACACACACTCACACACCGATGGCAGCCAGCGATCATGCCAGCTGGCCTGACCATCGGGAGCAATTTGGGGTTCAGTGTCTTACCCAAGGACACTTGACATGTGGACAGGAGGAGCTGGGGATCAACCAGCCAAACCCAAGGCTGGATTTTTACTTATTAGTGTTGTTCCAAAATGTCAATGGGATTTTGAATGAGGTTTTCTTACTTCTGGAACAGAACCCGGAAGTTCTGGTTTCATTTTGGCTCTCTACCTTTTTTTTCTTCTTCTTCTTCTTCTTCTTCTTCTTTTTTCTCCTTCCTAGTCTTTATTGTAGAGTACTGCAAGATAATCAGAACAGTCATAACAATATCATGACGACAATAATCATAAAACAGATAACGCAAATCATGACACAATAGTTTTCCCCAGCCACATACTTTCTTTACATTCACTTCCTGAAAAAGAAGTGCCAGGTTGACAGCTAATGCTAGCCTCAGCAGCTCTAACTCCTTCTGGCTGAAGGCAATTACTGGAGCTATAAGGTGTTTTATTTAAAAGGACATACTATATGGGGACAAACTTTAGATGGATGACACTGTCCTGAAAACCGAAGTAAACATTCCCAGTCAGCAGCATTTCAATAAAAAAAAAAACCCTTCATCCTCCTTGGGGACTGGCTATAAATTTGCCCAGTGTATCCACCTGTGGGTGTGGGACACAATTTTCTGCAGCATTTCAGATTCTCTAATTGAAATAAAAATTGAGGAAATATTGATGTTTCATTTTAAATTTAGTACAGTACAAGTAAACATATCAAATCCTACTGATTCTGAGCTGAATCAAAATGAAACATTTGTATCGACTCATAACATTACAAATATGTCTATAATCATTGTATCAGATTGTGGACCATGTGTCTAGCATTATATTGAATCATCTGAGAGGGAGACATACCTACCCAAGTGGAAATACATTAAAATATCATTAACTTGAACTTGAAACTTTGTTTCAACTTGACACTGACCTCTAAAACCCCTCTCATTGTCTGTTATTCCACAGATTTCCTCAACTTAAGCGGATTAATCCAATGTGGCAGTTACTATATGCATACAAGCATTATGGTGTACAGTTAAAGACCTATGAGAATGTTGACAGTAGCCAACAGTGATAATATGCAATCAATCAAGCAAGAGCTGGACTCCAGTGAGTCCTACAGTGGAGAGGATGCCCTGGTCCTGGCTGTGGCCTTACAAGGGGCCAACACAGACCTGATAGGCCACAAAATCTCTGCAATTCCGTTCAAGGCTAAAGCTACCTGTCGCAGGAAACGGGAGTTTATCCCAGAGGAAAAGAAAGACACCCTTTACTGGGAGAGGCGTCGCAAGAACAATGAGGCGGCCAAACGTTCCAGGGAGAAGCGGCGCATAAATGACATGGTGCTTGAGAACAAGCTGATGGCTCTTGGAGAGGAAAATGCCTCCCTCAAGGCTGAGCTGCTGTCGTTGAAACTGAAGTTTGGCCTGGTGAGTTCGGCAGCATATGCTCAAGAAGTCCAGAAGTTATCCAGCTCCACCGCTGTCAACCTCTACCAGGAGTTTGTTCCACCCAGTGCTGGCCAAGGTTCTTCCAACAGGGATTTGGAGCCTCTTCGCCTGCGCAGCAGCTGCATATCAGTCATCAAGCATTCACCTCACATGCCAGAGACATGTACTGCAACTCAAGGTAGCTTTAGTATCTGCAGGACTGCAGAGGTCAAGCAAGAACCAGCAGAGAATGGCAGCTATGCACAGGAGAGGAGCAGTCCCTATGAACTCTACAGAAACTACATGGCCAGTCCTTTGTCTGGAGTCTACTCCCAGCATGCTTCATTCCTGCAGATCACCAGATCATCCAGTAACTCCCCCAGGAGCTCAGATGATGGTGCTGTAAGCAAATCATCAGATGGTGAGGATGAGCAGCAGGTCCCCAAAGGGTTAATGCCATCTGTAGCTGATCCAAGAAGTGTCATTGTTGCTACACACAAAGTGCCAGATGCCAGTTCTTCAGCTTTGCCCCATAAACTGCGGATCAAAGCCAGAACCATTCAAATCAAAGTGGAGGCCATCGACCCTGAATACGAGTCTTCTGGAAAGACCTCTCCCATCAGCATTTCGGAGGGAGTATGCTACCAGACCACTCAGGACTCTTCAGAGTACACCCAGTCCTCCCCGTGCCCTTTGTCATTACAGGTCACCAACATGCAAGACTGGACCCACCGGTCTGAGCAATGGCATAAAAGCAGCACAGAGACACTGCATAATGGCTGCAAGAGTAGCAGGCTAACCCCGAGCCCCATCTCAAACAAAACGGTTGTGGTTGTAAAAGAATCGTCCTATGCACACTCGGATGCTGAGGACTTGTATCTAAAACAGGGCCTTGCCGACCTCTCTGCAAAAGTGGCCTCTCTGAAAAGACTGATCAAAACACAGCAAGGGTCTGTGATAGAGTCAACCAAAAGCACCGCTGATCATCATGAGTCATTATCAATAGGATGTTCCTCTGAATGACCTTTCATATGTTTTGCATTTCCACTGTATTTGCTGTTGCGCTGTGTGGTTATTAGTGTTAAACAATGTTTTGATTACTGTAAATTTTCAAATTAAAGGTGTTTATATAATGGCAGAGTCTCAAATAATAGCTGTTGGAGCATGAACAAAGGCCGTTTGCTAATATAGGCGGATTAAAAAAAACATTTAGGAGGACGGTAGCTTGATCAGGGATGGAAAAAATGGCAAAGTGAAAGCAACTGGAATTAATTGATGATTTTAAAAAAAACGCATTTCTGTTGAGAGCAGCAGAGTGGTGCGTATGACATGACTCTTTTATTGATCAAGTTAGTGCTGAAATGTACATTATACTACTCAGTATAATGCATGTTCAACAGGTAAACATGCATTAACAGCAAATTAAAACAGGCGCAGATCAGAAAACAGGGAGACTTTTTAATAAAATATGATTAACTATAGTTATAAAACAGAGGAAATTAGACTGTTTCTTAAATAAACCTGTTTCAAATAAACACCTGGTTATCACTGCAGTAGAGGTAGCCCAAATAAAGGATTTGTGGGCACTATTTGAGAATTTACAGTTAATTGTTAATCAATGATGTGTCACCGACATCATTAATTGTTACGTGTGAAGCTTTTATTTGTCTTTTACCAAATTATTCATGACTCTGTCACTGGGCTCTGCTCATCAGTATACACCTACTGTCACTGAACACTGTTCTGCTTTGATTTTGAAGCAGCTGGAAAAGGCCCCAGTTATTAACGGCTCGCTCCAGCCTGCCCTGCTGCCGCTATCGTTACATGTTCGGCTGGGGGACAGTTTGGCAAATGTTGCCATAGGTTTGCAGTCTGGCCATTCTTTGCCTTAAAACTGAAATCTGTAATGTTTTTAATAATGTAGTTTTGTATCCATTTGTATGTTGGTGTGGTGACAGGTTTACAGTGGCTGGAGTCCATACTTCTGCTTTAGAGGAATGTCTGGTAGTGCTTTATTTCATGGGTTTGTAATTTCGTAATAATTTCCCAATAATCTTTTAAGACATTTCCTGGAATAAACTATGTAATTTGGTACTAATTATGGGGAAAATAGATGTTTAATACTTAATTAAAATTAACTTCTAATGTAGAGATTCTTTAGTCAGTGCACAGCAGGTCAGTTGAACATGGAGTTTGTCTACAGACAAACATATATGGAGAATAAAGTTTCCAATAATAAATGAATAATGAATGATACTTACTGGAGTTTAAATTGAACTTTTCTTTTAAGGACATTCTTATTTTCCCTATAATTAATATCAAATTACATAGTTCTTTTCAAGAAACTTTCTAGGAATCTATTAGAAAATGACGGACCATAAAATACAGCATTTCTGTTCTCTCTTGTCCTGGTTGACTAAGTTAATGCCTACCTTCATCATTTCAGTAATTAATACTGTATTCTTGTATATGTTGCAGCCAATGACATTGTCACTGCATTCCAACAGTGAGCTGAAACAACTTCACAGACACCACACTACACGCTTCATTGTCTCTGCTGTAGTTTAAAAAAAGCAGAAAGTTTCAGTTTAGCGTAACGTTTAAATAGGCTCTGCTACATTCACTGGTTCACTATTTGCCAAATAGTCATTGCTTCTCTTTTATTTTTAGTCGACTTTTGTTGATTATTTAAACCTTCCAGGCCGCTGGTTAAACCGAGAACGTGTTTGACACTGACTGGAGAATGGTGACTACCATCTGATTGAACTGACAAGAGTAACTGGATTTTATAAATCTCTGACATATATTCTGACACATTCTATCCTCAAATGTTCGCAATTTATAGAAAATAAACAGCATTCAGCATTATACCCTTACAGTTCTTCTAATTATAATATTAAATGTTAAGAAATCCAGAACTGTCAGGGTTTCATCCAATGCCTTATTTATTCATTTCTTCTAGCTATTTAGGTTGATTACATCATACCTCGTGACCTTCTCTTTTTTCAATGTAAAAATGCTGACTTCAGTCATCTCTAGTTGATATGATGTCAAATAATGCAGTTAATTTCAAAAGAATGGTGTGTGCATTTGTTGTCATGGATTGGAATATCTCAATGATGATAATGATGGTGATAACTCTATTTGCCCAGCAGCCTGAAGTCCAGCTACCTGTATCTGAACACTTTTCTCAAGATTTATTGTAATGGTGAGTTTTTGTTTACAATAAATGTCTTGTCACTGAAACATGTATATTTTTTTCAGTTTTTATTTGTACATACACACAATTTCTACAACAAAAAAAAAAAGTTTAAGTGCAGTTTAAGATAGTGTTGTGTCCTCAGAGAAAACATTGCCTTTCCCAAAAATATAAGTAAGAGTCCGACAGTAGCTTGAATGTATAGTCTGAGTGATACTGGGTCTTTGAGGCTGATACTAATATTGATATTAGATTATGATGATAGTTTAAAAAAACAGATAATGATTATGATATTTTGAGGCATGAGACCTGAGGATTAGAAAGCACATTTAGACCCAGTGTTATAATGTCGTCGGCTTTATTTAGATCTAAAACTGACCTCCTATGTTTGAATCATGAAATCCATCCAGGTTCATGGCGGATCACTGATCTGACCTATGAAATCTGATAGTGTGTTATGGAAAAAATGTCTACAAGTAGTATTAGTAGTATTCTAAAGAAAAAAAATGTATCATTCCTCACTCTGAAGAACGGTCGATGGCAGTGTTAACCAGGACATTGTTCTGGACAGAGACATTGCTATTGAGTTTTTAATTTGATGCAGTAGACAAATGAACCATTTACCACCTTTGGATTAGGGTGGTGGAGGAATTTAAAGACGCAGAAAACTCAAAAACTTTTTAATTCAAGTTAAAACTATCTGCACGGCTTAATATCACTATGGGGACTAAGTGGGAGTGTTGATGTATGACATCTTACCAGAACTGACGTTGACAAGATATAATTACTTCTGTTTAGATCAATAAATATGATGGAACCCAAACAGCATATTATGGTGATACAAAGAGAAATTACAAATTGTTTGCTGTCAAGATAAGCTGAAGACATCTTGTCATAGTTTTCTTGTATGAAAACATCTCAACATTGTCGCGTTGTTTTATGTGAAGTGTTACTTTTGTAAAGATTGTGCATCAGAAATGACGGTTTCAGTTGTTATCTGGCTTCATAATATAAGGACTTGGTTGGATGGAAATATTTATGCGACAGGCTACTTTTCGTAATTTACCACTTTAGTGGCAACATCGATCATTTTCAACAAATCCGTTACAAAATATAGAGTTTTAAATTTGTCTCGCGTCTCCCCTTACAGACTGCAAATAAGTCACGTGACAACAACACGTGACTGGGTTCAAAGTTGAAAGTCAAAAGCACTGCAGCTCCTCAGCATGGCGGTCCTAGTGGGACGCAGAGCTCTGTGGCAAGCCTTCCACATGCAGACAGCGGACAGCGTGTGCAGGCTGGCGGCGGCCGTCTCCTGCTCGAGACGGTATGTTTTCTCCGGTAAAGTCTCGCCTTCTTCTCGCCTGAACGGTCACGGAACAGTGACACGACACTACAGCTCGGACTCGAAGGAAGACCTGCGGGTCAGGTACCTGGACGGAGAAGACGCCGGTAAGTTCCAATGCAAGTTTGTTTTTGTTTTTTGTTTTTTACAACTGTTGCAACTGTTAAAACGGAAGTCCCGTTAGCATCCCAACAAACGGGAGTATGGTGTAAAGGCACAATCCGCCATCCAGATGCAAACACAAACAAAAAGGGAGCCCCGCCCATCATTAAAGTAGAGGCTACGCGTTGACGTAAGCCGTTGACGTGCTACCAAGGCCCCAACGCACTACAACCCAACTCTGATTTTAATTGTTTTACTCTCATATGTGCAATAAAAGTCCAAGAAGCCTGCGTGTTATTATTAAATCTATAATACTTTCGTTAAGAAGTGCTGCATTAATTGTAGATGTTATTATGCCATATGTTACAGTAAAATACTTAATAAATGCATTGTCCAAAAAGCTTAGATATAAAATATTTTTGCTGACTCAAAATATTAATGTACCTTTTTTGGTGTAGTTTAGGCCCAGTGTCCGCTGTGGGCTCATGCGTTTTAACTTCATTGTTGATATTTATGTAACTTTTCAGGAGAATTATATTTATTAAATTAGCCTATTACTTTTCTTACATTATTACATGGTATCAGGTGGAAATGTTTTATATTTATGGTTGTCTTTCTAGTATACATCGCCATATTTCTCTATTATTCTCCTCTCTTCTTATCCCAGTAATGTGCCTTTTACATAAAGTAGTTTTTATGGAAGCCCTGAGAGGCAAGAAGTGAAGAGAAAAAAAATTCTGGTGATCCATTTTCTAAGTCTGATCTAAATAGTTTTCTCTCCTGTGTTTATGACTTAAGAACAGGTGAAACCAAAAGGTTTTGCCAGGATAATCTTTCTAAGTTCCTTAAGAAAAAAAGTGAATCTGCGAAACATGAAAAAAAAGTTTTGGCAGGTGAAATTTTTTTTATTGTCAGGATCACTAAAAACATTCATGTTTTCTTTCAGGTGTGTTTTAATTTCTCCATGCTCTCTAAACACAAGGTACTTATATTGTGTGTTTGCAAGCATGAATGCTTTTAGTCCTATATAGAACATGGGGTAGTGGTGCACTTCAGCCTCTTGTGGCCGAAATGAGTATTACAACAACAAACACTTTTCACCTGCCAAAACTTTTGTGAAACTGTTAGGGCTTGTGTCGATATAGCCTAGCGTTTTTTTTTTTTTCTTTCTGGCAGAGAAACGCTGGAGTGAAGCACTTGTGCGGTAAGAGAGGAAAACGCTGCGCATGGGTTTTGTTTCTATGACAAGCAGATTGACATTAGCTTTGTAGCTAAAAAGAGAAAAAAAACCCCCACCCAGGTCAGAAAGTGCTGTTTACCAGCATTTTTTCAGTGTATGAGGCTGGGATGTAGCCCGTTTCCCCCGAGCTGCAGCGGGACCCCAGCCACCAGTTAGTTGCACCTCTCCAGGAGAAGCTTTCTCAGGCCGCAAAGTGCAGCGAGCTGGGCTCCGCGGATCGGAAGGCTTACTAAGGGTGTAATACTGGAATACTTGGGGAAACTTGACATTTGTCTGCTTTCAAATGTTGTGCTACTAGTTTGATGAACCCTTTCTTTGAGCTAAAACAGCACATAGATGTGCTGAACGTAAGGAGAAGGAAGTTCACAAACAGTGAGTATATGTTGATACATAACGCGGTATTAAAGCGTGAATAACACAAAAATTCTACAACATATTATGCTAATTTACATGTATCTCAGAGGTTTTGTGAGTCTAGTGAAAGTCTGCCATTCAGGTATACAGGTTCCCGGGCTCACCTGACTGAGCGTGGAAATAACAGCACAACATTTTGAAATGCAATACTTGATGTTTAAGGGACATTATTTCAACCTTAAATGTCAAGTTGTTTTTCTTAATATCTATATATTTATTTATAATATAATGGTTGGGGAAACACTGGGGTGTCTGAGTGGAAATATCAGCTCTGTTATAGGTGATTTTATGGCTCATTTCTTAATGTAAACATTGATACTTTTAATAATGCACCAGGTTAGAGGGTTCCTTGTACAATTTAGAGCATTAGTTCTCTGAGAATCTCTTTCATATCCAGGCAAAATTGGTATTGTTGGTAAAATATCCCTAACCGAATCGATATCGAATGGAATCGGGACCTTGTGAATCGGAATCGATTCAGAAATCAATGGCGATACCCAGCTGTACTCTCAGGGCTTCCGTAAGTTTAGCTGTCAAACTGAATGAAGCGCTTTCTGAAGCACCAGTGCCTTTTTAGGTTTCGGACGTCATCGGTCACGCAGTATTCTTAATTTGACACAAGCTCTGGTACAATGTACTGAAACAGTGAGCTTCATAGGGCTCAAACAAGCTTCTGAGCTTCGGTGTTATCCACCCATCTCTTGTGTTCAACAAAAAGCTCAATAACTTGTTTTGTTATTTTAAATTCCAGATCAGAGTCATTAAATTGTACATGATAAATATGTTGTACAATAAAATGTTAAGATCATATTGTAACAGTATGATTTTGCCAAAAGTCCATAAACAATAGCACTGAATTAGGGCTGCAACTAACGATTATTTTCATTATAGATTGAATTGCAGATTATATTCTCGATTAATCATTTGATCGCCTTATCTATAAACCATCAGAAACTGGCCAACCAGCCAAAATCCAAGAGAATCAATTTACTGTAATGTAAGACAAAGAAAAGCACCATTTTCTTTTCATTTGAGAACCTGGGACCATCCAGTGTTAGGCTTTTTAGCTTTAAAAAATGACTTAAATGGTTAATCGATTATCAAAAAAGTAAATTTTCTATGGATCGACTAATCAGTTAATTGTCGACTTGTTGCAGCTCTACATTGAATTATCGCCCAGCCCAACTTCACCTAATACAATGGAGGTGAACTAATTTAGTTTGTGGTGCTCTCTACATTGGGGAAAAAAGAACATTCCAAAGAAAACTCTTGATAGGATCTACTTTTTCTACTGAAAAGTAGTCCCTCTGACATAAGCTGTGTCCCAGCTCCATACACACACTAATTCTAAACAGATTCTGAGTATGTGTGTTCACATTGTAAAAGTAACAAAATAAAGTATACTCGAAACAGGATTCACACTAAAAGACGCTTGATTTTGAGTGTGCTGTTGATGGGCACTATTCTCCGATAATGAAATGCACAAAGGAAAAGGAGGAGCTGCTCACAGCTGGAAAAAATGAAAACTAATTTTGGATGGTGAGACAGCTCAAGGAACACCTCAGAAAACCAAACTATTAAATTTTTGGGAAAACACTTTGCTCTCTTTGAAGTTTAATTGGCAGTAACTGTCTAAAGTTACAGTTTGATTGATGTCTCTTTTTAAGTATTGTATGATATCCTGTTGGCATAAAATGTTCAAGTATGTTGTACACTAAGGGCACAAACATAGTGCACGCAAGTATGCGAACACAAATGACAACGCCAGTCCACGCAACCCCAGTGAACATACTCAAGGTGCACTCTAATGCAGCGGTGGGGGTAATAAACGTCGGTCAAGGGGGCGATATAGAGCTAATCAGAGTGTTTCCATGACCACCGTATATATGTTTTCAACTGCATTCCTGCCTGAATGAAGAGGTGACAAAGTGTCATAAACATGCCTCTGCGTACAGTTCTCCATGATACGACCAAACAGAAGGGGTCAGCTTTTTCTTCTTTCATGCTGTAGGTCCCCTAGCTCCAACACTCAGACTGCAGCTTACATTGCGTTGCGTTAAGATTTTGAGGTGACACACTCCAGAACATAACAACGCGTGAAATCGGTCTTGTGTAGCTCAAAGCGTCTGCGTACATCTACTGTACTGAAGTCTAGGGTACGGATTTAGGACACAGCATTTCAGTTTTCGTGATGTAACCTTGGTAGACGATGCTTGTGTTTTCCAGTTGTGACTTCATCGTGTTATGTGATGTCTGACATGCTGCTCTTCATTAACGTATGCGTTACCTGTGTGCCATTGTTAATCAGCATTATGTAACACTGTCTTTCAGGTATTGTTGTTGTTGGGCTAAATCGACCCAAAGCCAAAAATGCCATAAGCAAAAATCTGGTCAAAATGGTATGTATTGCTCTTTACCTTGTATTTATTTTAACATGATAAGGATGACTAAGCCAATGATTGGTAACACAAGTAAAGCTGGAATTCTACTTCTCTGGGCTGCATGTAGGCTAGTGTGCACTGGGGTCACTCAGAGACATATTTGTGGCTGTTTCTATTATGCTTATATATAGTATATATATTTTTCTTTTCCATACCTCATCTGCCTCCTGACACGAGTTAAATCAACCAGTCAACCTGCTTGACGCGCAGATCCAAATGACAAACTGTTGAGATTTGGAAGGTGTACACGGCAGCTCCTTTGCAAGCTTTGGCGAACTATGGTTATCCATAATACCCTTCTATGTGTACGTTTGCAGAGACATTTATGTGTATCCTGGGAGAAGCCTCATTCCAGCTTAACTATGATGACTCAACAGTGTATGGAAAGCGGTCAATAGATCTTAAAAATACGTTCTGTACCTGCTAACTGTCTTCAAGCACTCAGATTTAGTTTTTTCTGATCTCTCCTATAATTTCTGATGTCTGACTTTGTCTTACAATGTGCTCCAGTTTATTATTATTATTTTTGTTCGGTAATATAAACTGAGAAATGTTATTTAAATGCAATTTAATGGAAAATAACACAATTTTTTTGTCTTTCAGATGTTTGAGACTATGGAGGATATCAAGAAGAATAACAAAGTGCGCAGTGTCATTTTATGTAGTTTGGTTCCTGGGATTTTCTGTGCAGGTACAGTCTCCTTGTTTATTGCATTGGAGGGATTTTTGACTGTTGGAATCTGCTGTTTGGAATGTCTTTCCATTTCACTTCTTGGTTTTCAGACACTTTGCCAGTTGAATCTTTATACGTCATTTTATGTATAATATTTCATATTGAGATCTTGCCTCTGAGCAGGTATGGATCTAGTAGAGAGAATTTAGTATTCTATTTATATTCAGAAACCTTGATACTGACATTTTGTCAGATACCACACTGGACCACACTGTACTCCTCTGCCACATTTTTCAGGAAGCTACAGGCCTCTGGCTTGATGCCGATGCTTTGTCTCTGTGTGCAGGTGCAGACCTGAAGGAGAGGGCCAAGATGCACCAAAGTGAAGTGGGACCATTTGTGTCCAAAGCAAGAGCACTCATCACAGAGCTGGGTAAAGACTGTAAAGAATGATGGAATTCAGTGACTGTTCATGAATTCATTGTAGATTCATTGACTGATTGATTTGTTCTAGACAACTGACGGTGATGCATGTTCACGCCTCACTTTCTTATTTAATAATAATGAAATTTCTTTGACTTGCAGATCTCATGTAATTTTGTTATCATTACTTTGAAAAAGTGAAAAAAATAGATTTTTTAAAATGTCTTTACTTTCATTAATGACACAAATCAGATGAGTCAGGGCAACACAATTAGACTTTATTTTTTGTAGCTACTCCCAAGATTTATGATGACTGGACAAATTGTTAATGAGTTACACTCCCTGCTGCTAAGCCCTCCCTTTGCAAAGATATCTTGGTTGATGGCGGCCATGTTTTTTGACCGATCTTGCTCATTTATAATAGAAATGTGTATCTCAGTCCTGCAATGCTGTATATAAATTTTGGTGTCGATAGTCAGAATTAAAATAGTTATATTCATTTTACTGTTTTTCACATTATGCAAATTAGCAAAGAATCCAGATGGTCCCAGAGGCTTTTTTAGAGCACATTGAGCTTGACTTGTGAGAGAAAGTTCGGACTTACGGTGTGAGGGGCGCGGCCTGTTCAAAATTGCATTTTTGGGCCTTAATTACAGTGCCAATTGGGCTCAAATTTCTGTGGAGGCACATGCACACCATTTCCAGTTATTGGGCCGAGTTTCGTGTTTCTAGCTCATTCCAGCTCAGGGCAACCTGGGAACCTGGCACTGGGATGCCAGCGCCCCCTGCCGCCCACTTCCAGCAACTGCAACAGAGTTTGCTTATGTTTTCTATCTATTCAGAAACGCATTTTGTTCACAATTTCCCACCTGCCAACAGGAAATGGACAATTACGTGGCCATCATCCTTAATCTGGCCCTCTGTTTTGGAGGCAATGGTTTCTACCATATCACATCTACTCTGCCTCCGAAGCTGCAGCCCGTCTTCAGCAGGCCAATGAGGACATATGCCGGGGCATACTTGACAATTAAATTTACTGCCAAACTCCGTGTTTGGTTCAACCCCTTCTCGCCAAATGGAATGGGATCACTTTCTTCTACGATGTACAACTGACTCACCCACACCACATCCATCTGTACACTGATTGCTCATTTCAGAACTTCAGAGGATCGGCCCCTCCGGGGGATATTATCAACAGCATATCACCTGTCTCGTCTTACTTGTCAGCTTGGAAGGGTTTCTGCTACCTTCACGACCAGTACAACATAACCACCTGTCCTTTGATCTCTTAACCATGATCTGTTTTGTTACCTACGCCCATTTCATGATAGCCATCAAAACACATACCATCAAAAGTTTACCCTAGCGGCTTTGGCTTCTCTAAACTCCTAACCAGCAGCCCAAGTCTGGCCTCCAGCCATCCTCAAATAACTTCATTTCTCAGAGGACTTCTTCGTCAAGAGCCAGCTCAAGTCCTCACTGCTTTCCTCTTACTGCAGACTTGCTGTAAGTCTGCATCCACACCATACGCTCTGGATACAGCATCCCCCATGTTGCTTAAACTGTAGAAGCCATGTTCTTGCTTGCTTTTGCTTTTTTTTGGGTTTCCTCAGACGCTCTGGATTCACCGCTTCGACCCAAGCGGCCGCGCCTGCATTTCCGACTCGTCTAAATTCTCTAAAATCACAGCTGAATCCTTTCGAGACCCTTGCAAACTTCTTGTAATTCCGGAAATCCCAGCATAACCATGACAGATTCTCTGTTTATCTGAGTCCGAAAAAGTGGCTACTTGGTTTTGGTTCCACCAGCACATATGCCAAGTACACTCATTTCCCCCCTCCAGTACTCTCCCGCAACGGCATCAAGCATTTAATACAAATCATGGGCCGTTGATCCTCTCAAGCTTTTCACTGCTACATTCATTCTGATCTCCAAGATCTCAGACCCGCTCAGTCTCGTCTTAAGTAACTGGAGGCTTTTGGGGGTCCGTCGTGCCAGTGTGCCACGGCCTATTCCCCACTGAAGCTTCCCCACAACGCAGCAACAGACCGAAGAAGTACAAAAGTTCAAGCATCGCTCATAATCTTTTGTTTTTGTTAATAAATCATTTAAACGCATCTGTTGATGGTGTGGTCCTTGCTAGTGAAATGGCGATTAATGTTTTTGTACTTGAGTGATACCGTTATCATCAATCAATTCTGCCTTTAACAGTCAGGCAGTTTCTATCTTGTCTCCTTGCAAAAGCTGGGAACATGTCTCAGTTGATTATATGTGGATTTTAGGGTTTTGGATGGATTAAGATTCAGAAAACAGTTTGTGTAACGTGATGTTCACTTATATATGGTTTTGGGGGATATTTTGATTTTGATGAAATATTTATAGTGACAAAAATAAGCCTTGATGAAACAAGAGTTAGAGTTACAGAGTGTCTCTAGCTAATTTATGGTTTCTCTAGGTCATTCTTTTCTAAATAAAAACACTGGCATAGACCGGACGCAGAGGGGAACTTCTTGTGTAGCTCTGTCAGAAGTGAAGGAAATACTATTTTCCAACAATGTAGTTGATTTGTAGTTGAGTAGTTGTACTTGCCTGATGTATTTGGTTTAATTTGTACGTATAAGTACATTTTTATGTCTCTTGATTGGCACCATTGTCATTTTTAAAAAAAATAAAAAAATTTAATTTTTTTTTACAGGTAACCTGCCAGTACCAACAATTGCTGCAATTGATGGAGCTGCTTTAGGAGGAGGCTTGGAAATGGCCCTTGCTTGTGACATCAGAATTGCCTGTAAGACTTAGTGGACTTTATTTTGAGGTTACAGATAAGTCTGCCTCTGGTCTATGCACAAAACACTGCTAATGTATATAAGCAGCACAAACGTTTGTTTGAAAAGTCTGACAAAGCAGTAGACTCAGTAACAGCTTATTTTAACAAAAATTTTGACTAAAATGGTGAGGCCATTTAAAATGAATGAGATGTGTAGGTTGTCTGTGTACCACCTAAAAGCTAATGCACTACTGATATCGTAAGTCTTCATCACAGCTAAACATACTGTAAGATTCTTGTTAGATCCGTAATGCCTGTTGAGTTCCAGCATCTTTCAGACTGTTGAGCACAGCTCCAGCACAGTAATCAGAGGGGAATCACTGGGTCAGATCATTTTATCATCGAAAAAGGGAATATCTCTTCTACAGTACAACTTCAAACTGGTTCACTTACAGTCATTTATTGCTAAATTTGGCAGCTTAACAACTTGCATTTCCCAATGCATTACAAATGATAATTAAGTGTGTAATCGACTATTAATATGTTTCTGGGTTGTGAACGCCTTAAAAGCCTTCGATGTGCCTAGAAATGGCAGTACTGATGCAGAAAATAGGTTTTAACAGAAACAATGAGGCTACACAAGTGTTTTTAAATGACTAGTCCAGTTAAAATGACCCTAATTCTAAATGATTTTGGCCTATGTACAAAGTTAACTTAATATTTCAGAATATTTCTATAGCTGTTGTGTTTCTCTGTCACTGAGTACTGAATGTATACCAAGGGATGTTATTGAACTTATAATAAGTATTAATTAATGTAATATTTATTTTCTTTATTGTATCTTATAATACAGCTATAACAATAGTAGTGATAGTGGTAGTATTTATGTGTAAGTAGTAATACTTCTCATTATACTGATCTCTCTAGCCAATACTGCAAAAATGGGACTAGTTGAGACCAAACTTGCGATTATTCCTGGAGCAGGTAAGGCTGGATTCTTTTTTCATAATTTCCAGTTAAAATGTTTATGTTCTCTACACACATCTACAATCTACTCTTTAAAAAGAGCATGATTGTGTTTTTTCAAAACTTCTTGCCAGCAGCTACCCTGTGCGTGACAGCTCAGACTGACTGATATACAACTTTACAGGAACTCACATCCGGAGACTCTTCTTTGTTTCTTTGCAAGTATTGTTCAGGCATTTTTTATTGTATTTGAAAGTGACAGTACAGGCAGTTCCTGGTCAGACTTGAACCGGAAGCATTGCGATTACATGGTGAGCACCTTATACCCCTAGGCCAGTGGTTCTCTACCCCTGGGCTGCTCCCGGCCACAAAACATTTGCTCTCAGGCTGCAAGGAAACAAGATGGTTTGGCAAAAAAGCTGAATAATCATTATATAATTTTCTGTAATAAGTTATCGTAGGCTATTTTTACAGTAATTACCTTGAACTTGAACAGTCTGTATGTGCCCGGAGGAAAACAAACTATTGGGAGACCCCTAGTATAACTTTGTCTTTTAGTATGTTTACTGATGGGGTGTTGATAAATTATTCAAATAAAGGTTTGCAGTCCCCTGCCCTAGACCACAAGGATGCCCCTGACCTTCTCCCTTCTGCTCCCCTCTCTGGATTTTCACTCAAGCTGAAATGTTTTCAACACAAGCAGATGTGATGGGTTCTCAGCAGCTAGCAAATCTGCTTCTGTTTGTCTCTGGATGTGACTTTTCATTGACTTTGAATTCACACAGCTTCTAAATATTGCTTCAAGCTGTAAAATGCAACCAAACACTAGAATTTACCACATTTACTTTGGAAACTCTGGTTGTTTGTCCATATATGTGTTCATTATCTTCATGAGGACATGAATCTTCACTTAAGTTTCATGGAGGCAAGGATCAGCTTGTAAAACTTGGTGATTTATTTTTTCACTATAATTTATTTTATTATTAGTATTTTGCACTGAAATCTGTAAGACAGACTTTAAAAAAATAATCAATAATAATAATTAAATAAGTTTATATCAGGGGGGTTGTTCAGTGTCTCTGGTCAAGGCCATGTTTCATCCATGTTTCTCATCTCTCCTGTGCAGGTGGTACACAACGTCTCCCCAGGGTGATTGGTGTCTCTCTTGCTAAAGAGCTCATCTTTGCTGCCCGAGTGGTGGATGGAACAGAGGCATGTCGTCTGTCTCTCGTCAATCATTCTGTGGAACAGAATGAGAGTGGAGATGCTGCCTACCTGCGGGCTCTGGAGCTCGCCCGTGAGATCAACCCTCAGGTAACAAGACCATTTCACTGACAAGCAGTCCTGTGTGTCAAGGAAATTATACACTGAGGGGAAGAACAAAAAGGTGATGTAGTGATGCATGTCATGACTAAATAAACAGCTTTTATTTTAGGCCTTGAATAATTGCATTATAATATTGTACTGATTTTAATTATATCACACACTGTAATTTATGAGACTTTGTAACCTTTAAAAAGGCAGTCACTCTTGGATTTTTGGCTCCACAGGGTCCAATTGCAATAAGGATGGCAAAACTGGCAATCAACCAGGGGATAGAGGTAAGTCTAAGAGATCAGTGCAGGACTGCTTTTACAGTGTTGCTGGCTCTATTTTGCTTTTTTCACAACAGTGTTTCAGTTTTTTTTTGTTTAACCTTTTGGAGGGTCTTCTCCACCCCTGGCACTGCAGGGCAGAGAAGTCATCACACACACCTCAATCATGGCCTAATGGAGGGTGGCTTACTCATATGGACGCCTTTCATATACACCTTCCACCTCCACGCTCAAAAGAATACTCTTTGATTGGTTGTCAGAAGGGGGAGTAAGGTGGAAGAAAAATATATGTGAATTCTGGATGAGCTGCAGACCAGTCTTGCACACATTGTTATGTTTGCGCCCCGCGGTCCCGGTACATCAACTGCAGCTCTTTGTCCGCTGAAGTTGCAACCATGGCACTGACTTTTATCAAGGTTGAGCCCTGCTTCATACACGTAGAGGTATACATGTACTATACAGCAGACTGTATGTATTTGATCTAAAATCACAAGACTATTTCTGTGCACCATATTCACACATATGAACTGTAGTTTTGCAACATAACTGAATATATTTGCATTTCACAGTCTTCACTGTTTTCCTTCCTTTGAAAATGCATGAGTATGCATCTGTTAGATACTTTTTTAGACTTTGTGAAATTATTGTTAGTTATTGTGAATAATTGCATTGATCCCTTGGAAGACGTTATTATCATCAAGAATATTTTGTTGGATGTCTTTGAGGCGAACGTCATTACTCCGGACCACCATATCTACTTTTGCTCTCTCCAGTCATTCAGAGAAAAGATGGCCACACCCCCCACTTGCTGATCTCCAGTCAGTTTTGACGAACAGTACAAGACAAAAGTGACAAAAGTCACATCAATAGTACATTCCTGTAATGTAACACAGTCACCAAAATCATAGGATTATGTACTACACTCAATTCACAGTAAAATACCCTGAAATACTTAAATTGGAGAATCTTCCCCAAAATAGGAACATGCGTATTTATATAATAAGAAGTCTGTATAATGCATTCCAATACAAAAATTTAAACGACAGACAAAATGGCCATCCAGTTGAAATCAAGTCACACACTGTCTCTCCAAAAACTTCTTCATAAAGATAAATTTTGGAAAGGCTTTGTGTATATTACATAGACTTGTGTTGTTTTTTTCTGATGTAGATGTAATACTGTAAAATGACTTACCTGTTCTGAGTCTGATGAACTCTTATTACAGAGACCACAGTTGATCTTTTCAAGTTTGACTCTTCACTTGTTGAATTAATTTTTGTGATCAGTATGTCTAGTACAACAATTGACCACTGCTAAAATGTGGTTGTATATACTGTAGTGTGTTGAGCATGTGAATAATGGTTTTGCACTTAGTATTTAAGTACAGCCTTTTGTGTTTAAAGGTAAGAACTTAGCGAGGCAGTTTGGCTCTTTGCGTTAACAGTTTTGTAAATTGAAACTCTGTTGTTAAAATTGAGCCACAGCATTAGGAAAGTAAATACTGCAAGCATTTTGAGCTCCACAACCTGCTCCCACAGATGTGCCATGTTACTCCCACCTTTCCGTCTCCTGCAGAGACTCTCAGTCTGTCCTGCAACACTGCTGCCCCATCCTACAGGAAAAATGAAAAACTTCTAGCCCTTATGGAGTTCAACTGAAAAAACTCTTTTTGCAGTCAAAACTCCTGAAAAAGAGTTTTTCAAACATATTAATAATATGTAGCAGTTTTTCTTATATTTAAAAAAAAAAACACATTTTAAGTTTAAGTCAGGGCCAGGGAGTTCTGAAATTTTTGGTTGCCAGTTAAAGGATAATTCCAATTTATCACACCTTGGCTCTTATTTTATAGTTTTATCCATAACTTTTGATAGCATGGTACTCCCCGAGTTAATAGCCGAGATCTGGGAACACCGTGACATCACTAAAAAGTGTCTCACTGGTCAAGAAACGCAAGCAGTCAGATTGTGTTATCATGACTGAAAAAAATAACAAAACTACAAAAGTAAGACATTGGAAGGAACACTCTGAATGAGAGCTAAAAAAATCTTATTGGAGCATTTAAATACAGTTGCTTTCAGGCTGATTGTCCTTCATGTTTTGTAGCAGAGAAACAATAACGTGCAGTTACGTATATCTTCGTGTTGTTAATTAGAAAGCATCAGGACTGAGTCGCAAATGAGGAGAAACTTAGAATCTAGACATTTTCAGCTGCAGTGTGAACATTCACTAAGAGATGCCACATTCTCTTTCAGGTGGATTTATCTACAGGTCTGGCAATTGAAGAGGCATGCTATGCCCAGGTGAGTACTTAAACAGTTCAATTCACAATTATTTACCCCGTTGTATGAAATATACGTTCGGTTGGCAGTCTGTTACGTCAGCCTAGCCAAGACTTGTGCTGCTGCATTCATGAAATGTTGGGCAGAATGGGAAGAACAGGGAATCCTTGCATTACTCTGTCTTGGTGAGAAGCACTGAATGTAAACAGAAACTTTGTGTATCCTTGAGGTCTAACAAACATGTTGAATGTAATTCCTTCCTCCATAAAACATTTGCAAAACTGAATTTTTTTTTTTTTAAATCTCCGTTATTTACATGCATGTTTACAAGCTAGCAGTCTTCTTTTTCCCTGCCTTCGTTGGCACGTTTCCGCCACCTGTAGATAAGTGGAATAACCGCTTGACTACGCGGGGCGTTTCAGCTGCGTTTTTCAGGCATCAATCTCATGCCCATCTGACGGAACAAATACGCTCCTGCTTTAATCAATCCAGCTGTCTACACAGGCCGCAGTTTTAGGCTTGCGGTCACAAAGTCTATTTTCTTCAGCTTTACGCGCGCCACTAGCATGATTGTGTATTGGGTTCTGAGCGCTGACCTACACTCAGTACTGTGCTTGAACGCATTCTGCGTAGAGACAGACCATGGATGTATAATAAGACCTGGATACTGGACCCAAAGATGGCACCTATTCAGTCCAATAAGAATTGCTTGCCTGGTGCATATGACAAAAAAGTTTCTGGCTTCCGGTTTTACTTCCGGGCATATGCGGCCCAGCGAATATGAGCGGTAGTGTTTCTCCCGCTGGCCCTGCCTGCGAGTTCCCGCTCGGCCCATAGACTTTACATTGTGATGACATCACAGATTTTTAAATCGCTTTTATCTGCTCGAGGAAAGTTTTACAAATCTAAAACCTCCGTGGATCACAAATTCATAATAGTGTCATAATTGACCTTGTTTGCAGTTCGAGGTGTCCTGTCAACAGTTTTACAGACGTCTCTTTTATAATGGTGGTCTATGGGGAAAATGCTTTTGGAGCCACAGGGGAATTTTTCACTGCAATACTGTGAGTGGCCACTGGGCAAAATTGAAAGCGAGGATGAGTGGCGGCGCCGTATCCAGGTCTTATTATACATCCATGACACAGACGGAGGACTGAAGCTGCTGCTGCCCTGCTAATGTGCTGCTTTCACTACATGGGCTGTGTAGACATTGTGTAATGTGAAACCATAGACTGTGTATTGCATCACCCGTGTGTGCACATGCGTAAGAACAAACCAAACGGGGACCCACAGTGGTCAGAAACTCCATAGGGTATCTTTTTAGTACTGTCAGCGGTGAAGGCTTTGCAGCTATTTTGCCAACAGTTTGACACTTTCTGTAGTTCTTTTTACCAAGTGAAAAATATTGTGTGAGTTGGAATTCCAACTCGGAGGCTCACGTGAACATTTCTTCCGACTCAGTTGTTCGTAATTACGGTCTAAACGATATTATATTAATGCAGCATATTACAATCTAATCCATCAGCCTTGCAATAAATCCTCCCTTTGTGAAGGTTCTAATGTTCAGTTTTTGTTGAGACTCTTTATGAGAGGTGTTGATTCAATGTTCTGATCATTTTAGAGGCTGCAATTTGTGCTGGTATTGCATTATACTGCTTTTTATATTTAGTCTACCCTCGTCAATTTAAAATAAGGTGACTAAATGTTAGAAACACCTCTCAGTGCAGGGTCTCCCTCAGGAAAAGGGTTAATAGAGGCTGTAAGCATTGACTTGAGATAGACTTCAGATAAAGAGGTGCATCATTTTTAGTACTGACACATTTGTGTTGTTTTTAAGGTGATACCAACTAAAGATCGATTGGAGGGTTTGGCTGCATTCAAGGAGAAGAGGTGTCCTCACTACAAGGGGGAATGAGGCCACACTCCTTCCAGAAACAATCACAGAGTTCGGCCTTCAGCTCTCCTACTGTTCCACTGCTTCCAACATATTTATGGGTGAAACTGTACACGTCAACACATTAACCTGTACAGTACCCAGGGGACGTCTGTTTGACTACAGGACATTAGGGTTGATCCTGGCTGGGGTTTATGCCAATGACTTAAATGTTCAAGTGTAAAGCACTTCTACCACTTCAGGAAAAAACAAGCAAAATAACCAAGCATTGGCCACCATCTAAAACATGAATTACATTAAATGGTTATTGCTATTTGCAGTATGACTGGCACTAAATGTAGCCTCCTTGACTAGTGAACCAATCAGAGAGATATCGAAATTTCCATAAAGTTCTGTGAAGTTTTACTGCTTTTTTACTTTGGTAGAAATGTACTGAACACTGAATAACACCAGAGGGGTCTGCATGAAATCATAAGAGACTGGATTTTCCCTACTCCCTGTGGTAGTGACAAAAAAGACACTGTGACCCAAGATGAATCGGTTGAAAACAACACATAGTCTAAATCAAGTATCAACAGAATTGTTAAATTTGTCACAAAGCAAAGCTTGTGCCATCAGAATAAGTTTAATATGCTATGATGACAGAAAAACATTCTACACATAATGGCTTTAAGGATCAGTAAGTCATTTCTCTCTGCCTGCTCTTACTCTGCCTCAAAGATAACCAGTACTTCACAGTTCTCTTGACTGTACTCATTGGCCTTGTTTGTAGTATGTAATTAGTTGGTTAGAAATTATTCATTTGATTGGTTAACTGACCAACAGAATGTTAAGAATGTTGTTGTCACTCAGAAGTTGTCCATCTTAAGCCCTTGCTCTACCTGGTAGGCTCAGGTCTGAGCAAAACATTTTTTGGAAAGTTCTTATGTAAACAGTGGTAGCTTTAGCCCTTCACTACAGAGCTTCTCTTCTTCTACAGTGGGTGAACATGTTGTTTAACGTGGCATCCTTAACAACAGGAGGCTCACATGACTTTGGTGCCCCATAGTGGTAGTATCAAAAAAGCCGCTGCAACAAAAACTTCAATCAGAATCATTTTTGAAGATGTAATCACATAAACATTCTACATGTGGTGGCTTTCAATAAAATAAAAAAGCTCATTCTTATCAGTTTTTCAATGTAATACTGTAACACTAAATTTACTCAAGACCTGACACATCAGTAGTATTTAACACCCCATTCACAAATACAGACTCAAACACAATTGGAAATGCATCAGGATGCCATTCATTGTGAATTGAAAAAACAAAAGGTTTTCAAGGTTACTACATGAGACGTATATGTGAAGAAAATGGGTGTTTGTTCAGTGAGACCGATGAGTGACAGACATAAAAAAAAAAACATGTCAGAAATGTGGAATACCCTGAAAAGTACCTTATTTGAATTCTATTAACATATTGTAAAGTTATGCATTTGAGCATGAAAGTTCATTCTCAACTTTGGAAAAAGTAGACAAAAACACTCAAGTCCACTTACTAGCTTTTTCAAAAGCTTTCAACCACATCTCATTGTCTTAATTGGTGGATGTAACTTCATCTGCTGATATAGACCATGAAATTTGGTTAAAAGGCTGTAAGTGCACCTTGAGTTACATTTCCTTTTTCTTTTTCTTTTTTTTTATCCCTAGACATATTTGATATACATTTTTTTTAAGACCTTTTCTACAGAGCCCCAAATATACTTTTTAACTTGTGCACACAAGATTAAACAAAATATATGTATTGTCTTACAGGACTTTACTCTGTACTTTTCAATATATGGCCCTACAAATTGCTTAGTGAATGTTTAACACCAGAAAATGTAAACATTTCTTAACATATAGTTATTTACCAAATGTCTTTTGTATGGAAATGTGTTTTGTGACCCCTTTCCACCCCTGGTCAGATTTCTGTTGTTCTAACAATGTAGCCAGTGACTCTCAGGCAGGCTGGCGAGCAGTCATTGCTGTATCCACACATATGAAAACACTCATGTAATTTCCTCTAAGTTGCCTTTTCTTCAGTACTACATGTGTTTTAGTCCTCATTGATTTAGGAATCAGAATGTTTTTGTAAACCAGTATCAATCCTCAAACTGCTGTATGATGTTATTTTAGAAAGTGAAGTGAGCCTGTGAGCCTCCTTCAGAGTGGAACAGCCCACAGAGCATGAGACCATATCACACAGTTGTAAATAAAACTTTCACATAAATACTTGATTATATCAGGTTGCCATAATCTCTCCACTTGCAGTTCTATGGTGTCTGCCTGAAATACAGTATGTTGAGCCATATTGTTCATAAATGGGGGATTGGTATTCCTCACATGCAGTAAGTACAGGTAGAAGCTGGTGGAAACTGGTAACTGAGTACTGTGCATGCATTACTGGAAATGGGCTAGAGCGCTCTATTGTGATATTCGGAAATAAAATCTGGAGGTGTAATAATCAGAACTTAATGTGAGTATTGATTTTGATTGACTATTGAAGCATTTCTAAATTCAAACTGGAAGAATAATTGTGCAAACACTAGCTCCAGAAGCTCCACTATCTCCCACTAATATCACCAACAATGTTGGAAACTGTCACAAAATAGAATAACAAATACCATTCTGAAAATGTAGACCAGAAGAAGTCAATTTTATTTCTATAGCTCAATATCACAAATCACAATTTGCCTCAAGGGGCTTCACAGACCCTCAATTCGAATGAGGAAAAACTCCCCCCAAAAAACCCTTTTAACAGGGGGAGAAAATGGAAGAAAATTTCTCTAGTATGCTGGAAACCACAACTGACAATTTGGAATCGCTGTGTGTGTGGGACGTTTTTGTGTAAATATTTCACCAACTCCATGCGATCAGAACACACACACAAACCTGAGGTTTGTAAGGAAAGGAGGAAAGTAAGCTGAATGTCCGTGGGCAACTAATTTAACTTTACCTGACACAAATCATGGCTGGAATGGCTTGAATAGTGCTGTGTGGCTCGGCCTGAGCCACTTTGTTAATTTCCCATTTACAGAGCCAGGGATGTGTACAAACACCAGATTTTCTTTCAGCGCACACACCAAACGGAAAGCTAGCAGACCGTGAGGAGATATTTGCAGAATTAGACGTGTATTAGATTAGAATCGCATACCCCACCTTTTTAATGTAGGTGCTTTTTTCTTTTAGTTAGGGAACTCATGTGGTCTCCCTTTTTTTTCTTCTTTGGGTTCAGTTATGGCACTAAATAAAATAATAATTGGATGTTTGCTGTGAAATTCTGACATTACTGATTACAGATATGGTAGATTTCCACAGGATTAATGACAGGAGCTGTGCAGTTTCTATAAACCACAGAAAGATCCCATCTAAGACAAATCCAGTGCAAATAGGACTGAGAGTGAGACGGACAAACAGGCAGGGAGTAAGAGTGCGAAAGACAGGGACAGACAAACAGAATGACAGACAAAAAGAGACAGGGACCGAAAGAGGTAGATTTGAATTCTGAATTATACCTGAAACAGCTCAAGGTTTGAATTTATTAATATTTAAAAAGGACAGAGGCCTAAACTGCCCAACAACAATGCACCAAATCTGTAAAACTTCCCATCAAAGAAGACACAAAAAGCTGTAGGTCATTTTGGTGAAATCATCAGCACCAGAAGGCATTGATGAACCTTTAGATGTATAATTTGTGTGGATAAAGTTAAAAATGCTAGAGAAATAACAGTTTCAAAAGTTGGCACATTTATGTTTTTTCCTGAGACTGTGAGAGGTAAAATAACGTTACAGTCTATGAGACAGCTGAATGGCTCTCTTGGTGCTTTGAGGCAGAAAAATCAAAAATTGTAAGTCCTAGTGCTTAAGTGAGCTCATTATTTGAACCATGACAATTTTATGTACAGAAGAAGACTAATAAAGATTTGCATTCCCACTAATAACTAGAGAAGCAATTTCTGAAGACATTGTGTGTGTGAATGCTGGCTGTTGAATGATACATGTTGAATAATACCAATAATGTATGAAAAATGTGGAATATTTTAAGGTTTGTTGAAAAGCTAACGCTAAACTGAATTGCTGGCTTTAAAAGTTGAATAGTAGCAATAATGTATAAAGGATGTGGAATATCATAAGGTGTGAATGGAGTTCTTCATAGAAAGCATGAATAAGTAGAAAATACTTGAAAAATGTATGAAAAAATGTAGGACAGAATACGAATAGTTGGGAAAGTGGGACAGGAATGAAGGATGCAAACTGCATTGCTTGAATAATGGCTGGGAGCTAAACTGCATAGTTGGCTTAACTTTGCGTGAAGAAGCACCCAAAGGAGTGTGACTATAATAGTTTTGGGTTATCATATATTGACCTGTTTAAAAAAACAGCCTCATCCTGAGTTCCCTGTTAAGGTATAGTTACTTTCTGAGTCTTTTCTTTTGAAAAACTAGGTCTGTCTCTATTTCCCTGTTAACATGCAGTGACCATTGGGGCCTTTTATTTTGAAAAACAAGCCCCACCTGAGCTTCCTGTTAAGATACAGTTTCTCTATCAGACTTTTATTTTGAAAAAACTAGGTCCATCCCTAGTTTCCTGTTAACATACAGTGACTATTGGGGGCTTTTATTTTGAAAACAAACATCACCCCAATTGTTATGATAAGGTTACCATCTTGGACTTTTATTTTGAAAATCGGGAATGACATTGTGTGTATGTGTTTCTGTGTGTGAGACAGAGGTAGATTTGAATTGTGAATTACGATTTTTTTGTTTCTGTCCAGTTTGAATCAAGTGTGTTTTACAATTTTCTGCAAGGTAAAATTACTGTTTTTCTCAATGGAGTCTGGTGGGCTGTATCGGCCGTTTGTTTTGGTCTGAGATGCTGGTGCTGTAATGCGACGTTTCGTGGCATTGAATCTCTCTTTGCAGTGGTTCCCAACCCTTTTTTGTCAGACGTACCCCCACAGCCCTATCAGATGGGCCTAAGTACCCCTTTGGTAGATGGGATGGCTTTTTGATATTATTCAATGGTATTTTTCAGTAGTTTACAATTGTATTACTGCCATTTGGAGTGGCAGAAACTGGTTGTTTCAACCATTTACAGTATCTTTACTTTTAGCTTTTTGTTGTCTTTTTAACTAGTCTTTCTGCAGTCTTAACTTACAATTGACTCAGGTTGGTAGAAAACAGAGGCATGTCTTACGTAGACTACCATAGTGGGAATGTCCTAATTGAGCTGAATATTTTGATGTTTGAATGAAGTTTCTACATTGAAAAATGTGGAAGGAGTTGAGTGATGAAATAATAATAATAAATAATTTTTTGTAGAAGAAGTTGTGAATGTGCATAGAATTCAATTCAATTTTATTTATGTAGCGCCTATTCATAACAGTATCTCATTGCACTTTTCCTATAGAGCAGGTCTAGACCGAACTCTTTATAATATTATTGACAGAAACCCAACAAATCCCACCATGAGCAAGCATTTGGCGACAGTGGCAAGAAAAAACTTCCTTTAAGAGACAGAAACCTTGGACAGAAACAGACTCAATGGTGGGCGGCCATCCACCTCTGCCTGTTAGGTTTTGAGAGAGAGAGGTTTTGGGGGAGGGGGGGTTGGAGTGGGGGAGAGGAGGCAAAATGCAAATACCACCTAGAATTTTTATTTTTTATTTTTAAATAGTAGAATTGTAATTGTAGTATTAATATTAATACATTAATAATAATAGGAATGACAGCTATAGGAATAATAATGACAGTATTAGTAACAGAGCCAATAACAACAACTGTAGTAGCAGTTGTCGAGCAGGAACAAGGGGGCAGCAGGTGGTCCATAACCACAGATCCAGTCTCTTCTGGAGGCAGAAATACCTGCTGAAAGCGACAGAAGGAGAGAGGACAAAAACACGAAAGCACAAAACTATGGGAGAGAGAAGATGTCAAGTTAGTAACATGCAGTAATAGGATAAAAATGCATACAGATGGAGAGGGAGAGAAGGAAAGAGGTGCATCAGTCTAGGCCTATAGCAGCATAACTAAGGGATGGTTAAGGACTCACCCAAGCCAGCCCTAACTATAAGCTTTATCAAAGAGGAAAGTCTTAAGCCTACTCTTAAATGTGGAGATGGTGTCTGCCTCCCGAACCCAAACAGGGACCTGATTCCACAGGAGAGGAGCTTGATAACTGAAGGCTCTGGCTCCCATTCTACTTTTGGAGACTCGAGGAACCACAAGTAACCCTGCATCCTGGGAGCGCAGTGTTCTAGTCGGATAATAGGGTATTATGAGCTCTTTAAGATATGATGGTGCTTGACCATTAAGAGCTTTGTAGGTGAGGAAAAGGATTTTAAATTCTATTCTGGATTTTACAGGGAGCCAGTGCAGAGAAGCTAATATTGGAGAAATATGATCTCTTTTCCTAGTTCTTGTCAGTACACGTGCTGCAGCATTCTGGATCAACTGTTGAGTCTTTAAGGCACTTATTCGGGCAGCCTGATAATAAGGAATTGCAGTAGTCCAACCTAGAAGTAACAAATGCATTCACACATTTTTCATTTTGAGACAGGCTGTGCCTGATTTTTGCAGTGTTACATAGGTGTAAAAAGGCAGTCCTTGAAGTTTGTTTCATGTGGGAGTTAAAGGATAAATCCTGATCAAAGATAACTCAGAGGTTCCTTACGGTGCTGCTGGAGGCCAGGGCAATGCCATCTAGAGTAACTATATCTTTAGATAATGTGTCTTGGAGGTGTTTGGGACTAAGTACAATAACTTCAGTTTTGTCTGAGTTTAACATCAGAAAGTTGCAGGTCATCCAGGTCTTAATGTCCTTAAGGCATGCTTGAAGTTTAGAAGAACATAGGTTGTGAATGCTATCAGCATTCATAAGCCTTATTCAGGTCAGTCTGCAAAAACATTGTCAATATGACTATGGTCCATAGTACGAACATTTTTGGGAACCTCTAAATAATAAATAAAGGTGTAATAAATGATTTATAACAACTATAATGTAGTTGTAAGTACATCATTATTAAATACATAAATGTATGTATTGTATTATGTATTTGTTAACAACTATAACCCCTCCTGTGGACATCCATAAGTGGAGGCTGCTGTATAAATAGATAATGAATATAATAAATATATATATATATATATATAATAAAACAGTTGTAATAATATAAAATATATCTTCATAGGAGAAGTTATAATTGTTGACAAATACTGTATATCATTAACCACTTGAAATGTCCTTATATCTGCTTACAACTGCATTATAGTGTGTTATAAACATTTATTTAACGTTCATATACTGTATATAAATGCTAAATAGGTACTTTCACTTTAAGTAAAGTGTTACCAACAAAGCAAACTTTTTTTTTTCCTGAACCTGATGACCATTACATATATGTTACATATTATTGTACACTATTGTCTAAAATGAGTGCAATTAAAGTATAACGTGTTGTTGCATGTAGTTTTGTATCTAAAATTTCATGTAACAGGAAAGTTGCATCTTGCATGAACCTTGTGCAACTTCCAAATCAACAACACCACTTAGTTGTGTGTTTAATTTCACCATGAAATGCCAGTCTTTCGGTTTCAATAGTTAAAGGGTTAGTTCACCCAAAAGACAAAAACACATTTTCTCTCATCCTTCTAGTGATATATATCCATGCAGACTGTTTTGGTTTCATTTGTCATTTGTCATTGTCATTCATTTCATTTGTCCAGGTTTTGAGATATCTGTCTCTGAGATTTCTGCCTCCACCCAAATGCAATGGAGGTGAATGGATTTTAGCATTGCCTTAAAAAGACAGAAACGTCTCTTCCAGAAACAGTGTCCCTCTTGTTCTGGATAATTCACAGACTTGACTGTCAACAGTTTTCATAGGGACTTTTTTTCTGTAGAAAAACAACAATGTTGGTTTGATGTCCCACCGTGCAGTGTGTACTGTATGTGATGAATCAGTTTTAGTTTGAGCATGGAGGGTCATTCTTGACCTTGAGAATACATATCAATAACAAAATAATACTGAACTCAAAGTTCACTTACTGTCTCTTTCCAGAGTGTTGGGCTGTTTCTCATTCAACATTTACTGAAGAAGCCCATGAGATACAGCACCCTCTGGGAAAAGCTAGTAAATTGACCTGGAGTTCAGAATAATTTATCACAGACTGCTTTAGTTTGTTTATTCTTTTGATATAATGTGTTGATTCAATGTTTCAGTGTGTATATGTGTCTCAATATCTCAATGTGTGTATATGTTTGTAAATTGATGTAATCTTTGTATTGCGAGTAGAGTAATAAGCTCTGGCTTTAGCCTTCACCTTTTCTGTTACTGCTATAATCTCTTTTTGACACTGGTTCATTATTTTGTTTCTGTGTAAGGACTTATGTTTTGTTTTAAATTTTTTTATTAATTATTTTAACCTCAAGACTGAAATAAAGATTGATCGACTAGTCCAATGCATAAAGGGTGAAAGATGGTGATGAGTGGTAAACCCAATCTCCAGTCTACCTGTGGGTGACATCACAGAGGCTACAGCCATGTTTTTGTACACTCTGTGATTAGGATTTAGTGTTCAGGATATAATCAGGTTCCTGTCAGGTTGAAGTTAGACATGCAGTGCTGATGGTAGGGTCAGGGTTACCATGAGGATATAAGTAGTAGGTGTGTGTGTGTGCGAGTGTGAACAGACTGTTGAGGCCCTGGCCAGCAGTTGCGTGCAGACCTGCCCTGTGGCTTCATGCTGCTGCTGCACAGAGCCTGACATCAGGCTGCACATCCCCACTGTGGCTGGCCTCCTTCCGGCAGATGTCCCAGCAATAAGCCGGGGGGAATCCCACCACAAGTCAAGGTTGCGTAAAGAAAGACCGGTTCCCCGATACTGGAGGCTTGAACCCCAGCCTCTTCTCATGGGAAGCATCAAAGGTCTAACTGTAACGGCATCCTTCACAGCACTTTTAGTTTGTCTTCGTTAATTTTTTTAGGAACAGTTTTTGTTACCGCAGTTCAGCCCAGTTTGGGACATGTGGCTCTTCCTCCCTGGCCATGCACAGGGACTGTTTGTGTTTTAACAGTTTCTTAACAGGTGGTGTCGAGCCTTAAATGCCACTGGAGGTTATCTCAACAGTTCATATATATATATACATATTAGTAATGATGCATTATCCTCAGTGATAGGGACCCTGTTTGGAAAAATGCACATCTGACATTCATTGTTGTCAGCTCCACAAACTAAATTCCCTTCACCTACACAGACATTTTGACTTGTCATAGTATGAAAAGAACAGGTGTTACTGTTAAATTAACAATGGCTTTGTTCAATTTGTGTGTCCCAGTAGGCCATGAAAGTGTGACAGTGAGCCAGCATGCAGGTTTATATAATACAAGTCGTGAAGTAATTGCCTAAATCACCGTCAAAGTGTGTGGGTGGTGAAGTGATCTTGTCCTTACTGCAAAAACTTAACACGGTGGTCCTTTGATTATGTCAACAACTTGAGGAAACTGGACAGGCCATGCAAAGGGTG